>NC_133010.1:22734265-23037296 GCF_048564905.1 Vicugna pacos | reverse complement strand
AGCTCTTTGAGTACCTGAAGATATAATCTGCCTGAGCACAAAACCTTAAGTTTAATGTTTTTAGGTGAGCCCTCCTTTTAAAAAGGAAAATGTCTTCATCGGGAAAATTAAATTGTGAATCTAATAAATCTTATGATATTTTAAGTCAACATCCCACACGCTAATTTTCTAAGCAAAATGGACGTGTTTGACTAAGAGTGGCTCTTCGGGCAGCAATGACGTCACAGCCAGGTTGACGAGGGAACAACATAAAATGATCAGATTTCACAAACAAGACTGGCCCTGACATCCGACATAGAACACATGCTTTAAAGTATTTTTCTAGCAGCAATTATGCCATCATTACCCTCCCACCACAGTCTGCCAATTTAAGAGCTCTTTCATTTATTCATTCAAAAAATATTTATTAAATGCCTGCTGTTGCCAGGCCCTCTGCAGATGCAAAGGACTCAATGATGACCAGAAACAGACATGATTCCTACTCTTATTGGCCTTATTGTCAGCGGGGAGATAAACATTACTCAAATCAATCACACAAATTTACTACTGTGGCAAAGGCTACTGTTGAAGTACGCTGGAAGCTCTTCTCTGCCTGCGGTCTCAGCTGTCCCTCTCTCTGCTGGGAGGATCTGTGTGGATGCCTTCAGCCTCCCGTAGGATTAAGGCCATTTTGGATTCTAGGGGATGGGCAACTGATACTTCTTAGCGCTACCCCCAAACATTTTGCACCTGAGAGCACACTGCTGGGTCCCAGAACCAAAAATGTTTATTCCCTGCCTTCACTCCATGCAATGCATCTAAGAGACAACCCAAGAACGTGTCTTCAAAGATGCCAAGAGTGTAGTGGTCCATGCACCTTCCGAAGGTTTTACTCATAAGGACAAGCCTATCCCAACTGACCACTTTGCTCAATACAAACAAAGAGGATTATGACACTGTAACAGTAGATTGATGTAACCAGCCTTTCAGGAAGCAACGGTTGGGATTAGGACTGAAGGAAGCCTTAAAATAAATTATACAACGAGTGAGGGGAATCACGCAAAGGCAGGAAGAAAGAAAAGGGTCAGAAATCGAGTCTGGATAGGTCACCAAGGTGGTGCAAAGTGAGCCTGGGAAGATATACAGGACTGTATCATTCACGGCCCAACAGGTTGTGTTTAAAAGTTGAACACCTGCATCCCTTTGCCTTCGGAAACATCCCTTTAGAGGAAGTAAAAAGATAAATTAAATGGAAGAAGGAGAACCAGTTAGAAGATAAGTAGAGCAGCCCAGGTAACAGAAAAAGGCAGCTGGGACTCAGATGGTGACAGTGATGTCGAGGCAGGTGGATCGTCTGCAGAGATTCCAAATCTACAGGACTTGGTGATGTACAGGAAGAAAGAAGTGTCCGGAATGGTACCTATGTTTCTGACGTGCATGAAAGATGGTGTTTCCACTCACTGAAGCAGGAAATTGGAGAAGAGCTACGGGGGGTGGGGGGAAGAGGGGAGGAAAATGAGTTTGATTTTGAAGATGCTGCATGTGAAGTGCTAAGTGAAGAATCTAAGTGAAGTTGTCAAGTACCTGGAGCTCATATGGGAGATCTGGAATGAAAACACAGATGTATGAGTCATTTGCACTTAAGAGGTCTTCCCGGAATTGAAATTTCTCTTCGCCATGCTTCTTCTACCCTTTCTGATTTAAAGATCATTTTCTTTGACAGAAAAAATGG
Organism: Vicugna pacos; assembly: GCF_048564905.1. Taxonomy (NCBI): domain Eukaryota; kingdom Metazoa; phylum Chordata; class Mammalia; order Artiodactyla; family Camelidae; genus Vicugna; species Vicugna pacos. The sequence goes on along the minus strand of NC_133010.1, from coordinate 23,035,585 downwards.
TGAAGTCGGAGAGTCTGATGTTCTGTCCTCCTCCTCCTCCCTCCTCCTCCCTCATCCCCGGTGCTCCTCCTCCCCTTCCTCCTCCCGCATCATCATCTGTTCACATCACACCATCTGGACCAGGCCTGGGGGTTGTCCTTCTTCTTCTGTTTGTTCCAATTCATATCTTTTATAAAGGGCCTTTTTTTTAAACTTTCCTTGGCCTTTTTAATTTCTGTTATTTACTTATTTATTTTCTTCACAGACTTCGTTTTATCCTGGGCTTTAGCCCTCTTGGTGCCATTCTCATAGACCCTCATCACCTACTTGTATTCTTCCTCAATCATGAACCCATTTCTCCTGTTTGAAAAAAGTTTCTTTAATTTGAGCACTTCAGAACTCTCCTAGTTCAGTTCTTTTGGCTTCTTGAAATGCTTTCTCCTTTGACTGTCACCTCGATCATTTGATATTATGTCATCCGAACTAAGGTGTGTGAGCCTACCCTCCCGCTGAGCCCTCTGCCCTTCCGCATTATCTAATCAAACCCAGTCTCACCTCTATTCTCCCTCTCTTCCTCCTCTTCCTCTTTCTTCTCTTCTTCCTCCTCTTCCTCTTGCTCTTGCTCTCACTCCCTCTGATTTGGGGTTTTTTTCTTACTGAAAATTAGCCCTGATTAAACACCAGCACAAATGGTGCTGTAGGTCGGTCTGCAGCTCACGACTCCTCAAGGATTTTGCACATATGGGACTGTCTTTCCACTTACCCCACCTCTCTCTCTCTCTACCTTTCACTGCACCACTCTCTGTCTCCCTAGATTCTGTCTAACCTGGACATTTCATGCAAATGAAGTCATACAAGATGTGATCTTTTGTAACTGGCTTCTTTCAATCAGCGTACTGTTTTCAAAATTCATCCATGTTATAGCTTGTGTCAATACTTGATTTTTAAGGCCAGGTAATATCCCATTGTATGGCTATATCACATTTTTATATCCATTCATCAGCTGATGGACATTAGGGTTGTTTCCACTTTGGGGCTATTGTGAAAAATGGTGCATGAACATTCGTGTGCAAGTTTTTGTATGGACACGTTTTGCTTTCTCCTGGGCAGATGTCTAAGAGCGGAATTGCTGAGTCATACAGTAACTCTGTGTTTAACCTTTTGAGGCAAATCAATAATTATTATTTTTTTTCTCATCGGAGGCAGCCACGCTGTCATTAATTCAGGAGAGGAGAATGTGGGGTTTGATTTTTGTGTGATGACAAAGTCAAGAAAGGCTTAAAAAGTGTTTAAGCTAAAACTGCTTAGCTCAGGAATGCTGTCCTTGTCTGTTCATTATCTAGGACTTGTGTTGCATGTTTTACTTGGTAAAGCTGGATTTTAATACACGCAGCCTGCTCAACTTCTGTGAAGTAAAACGCATGAGAGAGGAAGCTGCAGCCGCTCCTCTCCCATCTGGAAGTGAGACACCTTAAATAAGGTTCTTCTGGGATGTTGTCTATGGAGGTCACTTTTTAAGAAAGAAAAAAAGTGTTTGGCCAGAAGTTTCTAAAGCATGTTTAATTCATTTGCAGAAAGTTAACGAATTATTAAAGAATATGACTTTTTTTCTAAAAGAGAATCTGATATCCAGAGGGCAGATCTCTCTAGCTGTTTTTCTCCCGGATCCCTGATGTCTCTCCCTTTATGAGCCACCTGAATGTTGTATCCAATTTCTGTGAGTCTGCACACTTATATTCAAAATTGTAAATGCATCTGTCTTTCCATTGCTGGTGAGATCATCAGGTTCTTATTTTTTAGAAAATTGCAGGAATCACTCCCCCATGTGGATTTCTCCTTGTGGGAAAATATATATTATCCACGAATATGCTGCAAACTAGCCCAAGGACCCACCGAGATAAGGAAAGACAGCAATGTAATCTTGCTGGGGCCACGAACAGGCAGGACGTTAGAGCTGCAACCGCCCTGCAAAACTGCATGGGCTGCAAGATCTCCACTAAGTGGTCACTTAAGAGCTATTCTTCAGTGATAAGACGTGATTGCATTAAGCGTTTTCATATGAATGAAAATGTCAAGTTGCGAGTCTCGAGTTGTGAGCCCGGGCCAGCCACTCCCCGCCTCCCAAGTTCTGTGTTTACTGCCTCACTCACCCACTTTGCATCGGCAAATCATAGGGAGAAGCTAAGTGCTCTCAGCTGCATTGTACCAAATCAAAGCTGAGATGAATAATGAACTTAATTTTCCATAAAGACATTCTGTTTGGCATTTCAGCTAATAAGGTAAGCTCCTGGTAATTCTGGGCTATGAAAAAGAAGATAAATAGTCTCTCTGTGTTTGCTTTCTCTGCTAATCCATAATTTTTCTTTTAACATGCTGGAGTTTATTTCATGTTTCATGATGTCTGTGAGTTTGGGATGAGCAATTTTATAAGGAGTACCCCCAATGCACCCTTTTCCTTGGATTCGGTTGCTTATGGTACCGGAGGGGCAGGGGGAGAAGTCCAGCTTTTAAGTAAAACCGGCATCCGTGTAACAATATTGTTATCATCTATGTGCAGAGGGAGTTTGGCTAAGCAGCAGAATATGCAGATACAGCAAAGACAGGTAAAATTATTTAAGCACTGATTATTGAATGCATTTAGCATGAAGTATTGTAAACTGATGTTGAATGTTCTCTAAGGAAAGCAGAATACATACATCATGTTGGTTTCTGAGTCATTGCATTTCTAAGTACATGTTATTCTAGAGAAGGTAGTAATTTTCAATTGCTAAAATTATTCCACAGCTTCGGTTTAGGTGGGTTTTATTTGGTAAGATTGCGTTTAAAATAGCAGCATGCCACTAACGTGCGTTTTCGTTATTACTTTCTTGATTTACCGTGGCTGCAATGATCTCAGTTCCTGTGGGAGATGGACTTGTTTGTCCGCTGAAGTTCAGGGAATTAAAACCCACCAGACCTCTACACGGCTTTCACGGCCACCTTGGCTACTATCTCTTAAAAACAAGAAGCGATGAAACCACTGCCAGGGTGGCTTTTCTCTCTGTGGTGTAGCTTTTCAGGGTTAAACACGGGGATTCGTATTTCAGTCAGATCGTAGCACAAACCCGAGACTAGCAAAAGCTCAGCAAGCTGGGGAAGGAGCGGGGCTCTTTCCCTTCTGTAAGAATGGCAAAGATGAAAAACACCATTTATGTTTTCCGAGCTCACTGCTATGTCACCTGAAAATCAGAGACTCTATTCTCTCAAAGTAGGTGACCTCAAAAGGTATTTCAGAAGCTCTATGCAAAACAGCCGAAGTATGTGGGAAATTTTGGAGAAGTGGAAAGGAAATGCTTCTCCCCTTCCCACCTAATCTTCCCATTTTGTTTTTATGCGTGGGAAACGAGCTGACACCAGATATTTTTATTTCGTGGACATCTTTAAACATTGCAATCAGACTCTCACAGAAAAGGAAGAACTCCGCTCGCCCCCCACCCAAGTCGTTCGCAGTATCTGCTTTTCCTAGAAGCATAAACGGGCTGCTAAACTTGAGCACAAGGACTTAGCTACTATTAACGACCCCGATCGACTTACATATCACCCACGGTCCACCTACAAATTTTAGCCATTTCTCTTGAAAACCCTCTAATTTAGTAAACCTATGAGAAGTAGGAACGTAGTGTTTTAGTCTAGCACAGCTCATTTTTAAGAACCTGTGTTACCTATTCATACTTCAAGGTTTTAAAACATGTTCAATTTCATGTTCTCCGTGTGTGAAATTGCTGGAAGCTCAAATACAGTGGGTTGTTGGGGGTCTGTAAGGTGTCCATCTTCTTTTCCTCTTCCCCCCTTTCCCTCTCACACTCGTCACTCCAGACCATCCTTGCCTGTCCCATGCACTTTTTTTTGCTTCTTAAATTCTGATATTTTTTCTCCCAATTTCCCTTCTCCCCTGCATCACTGGTCCAAAGCAATTTGCGTTGCCCTGTGTCCACTTTCAAGTTGGGAGAAACGAACGAACTAGAAAGCAAACTTGCCTCACCACCAAGTGCTTGTCTTGTGCTCCTGTCATTTGAACAGTAAGAAAACGTGCACACCAGCATGACTTTTTACCCACTGTCGTCACCTGAAACCAACCTGCTGATTTAAATCGGCCAGGTATTCGACCAGCATCCTCTCCGCGATGCTTGTTTCCTACAGCGATCAACCCCACTCCCTCTTCAAGACGAGAGGCCAAGTTCCTAGTCCTCCCAGCAGTCTCAGTGATGCCACATGAAGGCGTGTGTGACTTACAGACTCACACATTAACTCCTCGTATTAGTTAATTACTGGAGAAAATCTAGAGAAGGTAACACTACTGCCTTCTTTACACACATACACACACACGCACACACAGCAAAGACCACAGAGCAGCTGTCAGCTGAGGACAGTGGCAGCGGAGGCAGCAGCACTGTCACAGATGGGCCATCACAGGACTTCCTGGCACATGGTGAGGAGGCTTGAGCAGAAGGCAGCCAACAGCTGTGTTCCCAAAGACATAAGAGGCCCGCTCTTGAAGACAGTCAGAGTCAAGAGGAAGAGGAACAAACCTGAGAGAGGACCGGAATGTCACTAGACCGGGTTGTTACTGTTAAGGATGCCTCCCTGATGCTCACAGGCTGGAGGACCCCAGGGCATCTGCGGGATGGGCCTAATGGTGTTACTCAAAACCGATCATCACTAAAACTGCTCACCAGCTTTCCCGCAGGCCTCCTTAATCTGCGTTTCCTACTCCTGTTAATAGGACCACTGTCCACCCATTTTTTAACCCAGAAACACAGGTGAAAACCTTGATTTTCCCCTCTACCTCACCCTCACATCTCTCAGGTAGACTCCTAAAAGTTGGTTGGATGGATGAATGAGTGAGTGGGAAAATTACTTGTGTCCTATAAATTTGACTTCTGTTCTCTTCTCTTCACTCCCTCTGCCACTGTCCTCATTAAACCTCCATCGTTCCTCGCTGAGGCTAGGAGAAATGCCTCTGAAGTGGTCTTCCTTCCCCCAGGTTTCCCTTAGATTCACTCTGTGTAACAGTCCAAAGGACGTGTCTAAAATGCAAATGCAGTCAGTATATCTTCCGCTTGTGAATCCTTCAAGGCCTCCTCCTTACCCCCGGGAGTAAAATCCAAGCTTCTCACCATGACCGACACAGTATGACTTAACTGGGGACCTCCCTCCTTCACAGCCCCACTTCTTGACACCCTTTCAGTCCACTCTGCATGTCAGCCGCTGTGACGGGCTTCTCGCTTTCTCACGGCACCACTTCTCCTGCCCGGGGCCTTTGCATGAGCTGCTTCCTCTTGCGTCTCTTCTGTCCATCCACCCTGGGCTCCCCTCTTCCCTACTTGTCCTGTTTTCAACTTTCTAGCCTTGTCTGAGGTGGCACTTCCTCCAGGAAGCCCTCTGACTGGCCAAGTTTGAGTCCAGTCTCTCCCAGTAATTTTCATAGCATCCATGTTTCCTTTTCACGCTTCTTCTATTTTATGTGGGGTTGCCTATTCCACCAGCTGATTTGTTCCATGAAGGTAGCTGTCCGACCCCTTAGTCACCAGTTGTGGCCATGAGCAGAGTAGATTCTATCTGAATGCATGGACAGACGCCTGAACAACCCCTCAGCGAGCTTTATCCCATTGCTTTGATGAGGCGGTGGAAACTGAATGCAACGACTCTGTCAGCCAGTCCTGTGAAGGGCTGTGCCGAAGGAGGTCCCTTACACTCTTCAGTCTTCATGCTTATTCCTGTTTTATAAGTGAGAGAACTGGGGCTCAAGTCGCCGTGAGTAACCCTGATGTTAACCAATGGGCCCCGCGGTCTGTTGGATTGTCACCATCCTCCACGGGGCCCGCTGCCGCCTTAGAGGGAGGGGAATCTTTAGTCTTCAAAATAAACAGTGGATCATAGAAAACTTGACTTTTCCCTGCCTGGCCTGTTCGTTTGCTTTCCGACCCCCCAGGTCTGCCCTGAGGGCACCTTTCCCCTCTTGATAACCTGAAAGCACCCTTCTTTGGGCTGTATTCTTTCTTTCCCAGCTTTCTTCCTCAGCCTCAGCGACTACCAGGCTGTGCTGCCTTTCTGGCTCTCTCTGCGGTGACAGTCGCCGGGCCTCACACGTCTGTTCCATTGCCACTGTCCTTCTCAGCACGCCCTTCCTCCCGGTCCTGCTCTGTGACCCCCTTCCCACAGCGCCCTGGCCTGGGCGCAGCCGACCGCCTGGTGTCCGGCTACTGCGGAAGCTTCCACCGGCCGCTTGGCGGGGGGGGGGGGGGGGGGGCAGGCTGCTGCTGCTGCCGCCCAGTTAGCAGTGCTCCCTGCCGGAGAAAGATCTAGAAACGCAGCTAGCAGAGGGACATACACAACTTCTGGGAAAGGATCCATTTGGGGTTGACAGTGACTGTCTTTAGGGTCCTTGGGATCTAAACCCACACAGCGTTGTATACAGCGTTGTGTGAGGGGCAAAGGTTTTCGAACCGGACGGACCTCGGTGTGGAAGCTCTTTCCACCATTTCTGTATTTCTGTGGCCTTGAGAGGTCAGTTGACCTTTCCGTGCCTCAGTTTCTCCATCTATAAAACAGAGATAGGAACCGTGCCGACCTCGTAGAGTGCCACCTGGCACAGAGTAAGTACTCATCCACATGGGCAGCGCTGGTGGTTGGCGTGTATGGGGAAAGGACTCTGAATAGGGCCCATCCGAATCCTAGAAAATTGTGTTGCTCTTTATGGCAAATGTGACTTTGTGGTGTGATTAAGTTAAGGATCTTGGGATGGGAAAGTTATCCTGGATTCTCTGGGTGAGCCCTAATGTAATCACAAGTGTCCCTGTGAGAGGGAAGCAGGGGGAGACTTGAGCACAGAGGAAGGCCAAGTGACCATGGAAACAGAGACGTGAGGACGCCGTGCTGTGGTTTTTGAAGTGGAGGAGAGTGGACAAGGCCAAGATGTGGCCTCTCCCTGAGAGCTTCCAGAGGGAGCTCCACACTGCCCAAGATAGTTGGTTTCAGCCGAGGAAAGCAATCTGAGACTTCTAGCTTCCAGAAGAAATGTGAGTTGTTTTAAGCCACTAAGTGTGTATAATCTGATACGGCAGCCAGAGGAACTAATACAGTGATGATATTTTAGGAAGTGAAAGATGATTCCAAATGAGCTAATACTCTAAGAAAGGAGCTATTACAGAGGCTGCTGTGTGGGGTGGAGAGGCCCTCCGAGTACGGGCTGTGCTCCTGGCACGCGGTGGGAGGCATCAGAGGGCTGAGTGTCAGAGCAAGTCCAGGAGGAGAGAGGGTAAGGCCTGCGTGGGGATTTGGGCAGAAACGGAAGTGAGGTCTGGTGGCGGCGGGAGGTGATGAGTGTGGCTGAGGGAGAAGGTGTGCTGGCAGGGCAGAATGCCCAGTCCAGCAAGCAGTGGCCAGTTCAGAAGAAGTGCACGTTTGGGGGACTTCACTGGGCTCCCCGGCATGTGGAGGAGGGGAGGGAACGCGGCTTAGAAATGATCCACAGAATCCAAAGCAGCCATCTGATTGTTCTCAGCGCCCTCTTACTGACGGAAAAACACAATCCAAGGAAAGGCATTTTGAGAAAGACCTTTATGCTTTAAACTAAGGCAGGACCATCAGCAGGAGACTGAGTGTCTTCAGCTTAATCTATGAAGCAGTACCTCCCAGAGGCCTTGGGCCGAGGTGAGGTCTGTGTCTTTTGAAATCTCCATGTGTTGCACCTAATTTGAACACACTGCCTTTTCTCAAGGCCAGGCCTCCACATAGGCTGCCTCCTCCCCTCTAATACCGCCTTCTCCCCGGGCCCAGCCAGCAGTCCTGACCACCACTCCAGTCCCAAGTCAAGAGTGACGTCCTTGAAGCCGGCTTCCGTGCTCAGCGCACGGTCTAGTGGGCAATCTTCAGGAGCGCCTCACTTCGCTGAGACCACACTGCAGGGCTTGCTGCGCCCCCCCCCACGGGTCCCACCCCCACCTCCAGTGCAGACTGAGATCCCTGCAGTCAAATACCGGTCTACTAGCACTGTGCCTTCTGCTCCCGCAGGACACGGGACGCACTTAGCAAATGTGAGTCTTAAACATTGTCACCACACACACACACACATCTATCTACACACACACACAACATTTAAGCGATGCAGTGATGTGACAGCTGAAGCCACGGTGGTCGTCACTTTACAATATATAAGCATGTAAAATCAACAGGTTGTACGCCTTACATTACCACAATGTTATATATCAGTTATAGTTCAGTAAAGCTGGGAGGAGCGCACACACCAAACGAAAAGAAAAGAAAAGAAAAAAAGATACCAGGGGGCTTCCAGAACGAAAAATAAATGTGAATGAATGGATGGATGAATGGATTCATTAATTGAATCCTGTGGGCAGGGTTATCGCAGAATAAAGAAAATCATACAGTTCATGAACCCCAGGGTCACAGTCTAGAACAAGAAAGGCCTCCTATCGTAGTCTCTCGAAAGCAAGGAATTATAAAAGCAAGTAACACCAGCCTTGCTTCATGCGTGCAGCAGGCATGCATCCCTCCTGGATAGTTCAAAACGCCACTCGGAATCCAAGCTGGGATTTCAGAGCAGGCTTTCTTGACGCCCAGGTCTCACCTGCCATCTCTCAGATGACATGGTCTTTTTTTAACCGAGGCAACTATAAAACAATGAAATAACATGTAACTGCACACTGATCTACTTTCAAGGCGGGTTTTTACCTATTGCATTTCACATGTGAGGAAAAATTGTCTCAAAGTCACAATTTTTTCCTTAAAAAAGATAAACTGATCCTGTTCGATGCATGCTACTGTTGTTTATGGTTGCTACTATCATCTTTTTTATATAACAGTGAATAGTAAGAGCAATAATCAACATGTCATGTTCACATCTGGAATAAAATTATCTTATACAAACAGACTCACAGATACAGAAAATAAACTTGTGGTTACCACAGGGAAGAGAGAAGGAGGGAGGGACAAATTAGGGGCATGGGATTAACAGGTACTAACTACTATGAAAATAGATAAGCAACAAGGATGTTACCTACAGTGGACTATAATCTGCAAAAATACTGAATCACTACGCCGTACCCCTGAAACTAAACCAATATTATAAATCAACTATACTTCAATTTTAAAAATTACTTTCAATGAAATAAAAACATCACTAATACATTACCAAGTCATTAACCATCTATACCATCTACCCAACAAGCAGCAAGCAGTTCCAAAGGCTCAGTTAATATGTCGAAGTCTCAGGAACGAATTATAAACTACTTTATTCCCTTCCGACATCCTTTTGAAGGAGTTCGTAAACGTTGACTCACACAGTTATCGACCTGGCTCTAAGGGTTTCTCCATTACTGTGAACAGAGAAAGCTGCAGCTCTTACCAGACTGGGTAATGAGGGGGAAAGGGGAAACCCCAGCTTCCCTCCTACACCAGACATGTACAATTTGAACACTTCCTTCGTGTGCGAGGCACGATGCCATGCACTGCAGGCAGACTGTACAAATATGTGTACCAACCACGCCCAGCGGCTGTGCTTCACAGCTGCGGGGGGTTTCTAGTCCGATTTCTTGATCAACCACAAAATGGACTGTTCCTGAGCACCTAAAAGACCCTGATCAGCGTGCCTAAAAACTGATGAATTGCTTAAATTTTTTTTTTAAAACTGTCTTGAAAAAAGAACAACCAGCATTTTAATATTTCCTGACTTCAAGTCAACTACTTACATTTTTACTCACTCTTATTACTCTGTGATCAAGCCCTGTGTTTACAGTCAGAGAAAAATTCTGTCAGGCTCAACCAGAAGGAAAACTCAGTTCTTGTACCCACTCTTTGAAGCTTTCTTACCACAAACGGTTGACTATTATTGTAATACAGTTTCTGCCTTCTCTCTTTCCTCTCCATGGTTTTAATTCCATGACTCCACCCCAATCTCCATTATTTTAAAATTACCAAGAAATTAGATGTCATCAACTAGGAATGTACCAGGGTTTTATTTTATTTTTGTCTCTTTTCCAAACTACCCTATAATCTGGAGAGAGGAAACACATTTAGTATTTGCATTCATCACTGCACGTGACTTTAACAATCCGAGAAATTTGGCTTTCTCGAAACAAAATTATAAATCAAGTCTAAGGGTTTTAAAAATTGGGTATTTTTGAAAGTTTTGTTTACGAAGAGGGCACATTTGTATAAGATATAAGATTAATACTGTTCATTGCCTGACCAAACTAATGTAGTCACCCAGAGTCAAAAATCACATACGAGTGAGGGGGGATAAACTGAAGTGTCGCCCACATCTACGTGCTTCCTTTTTAGAGAAGGGAAACAAACACTTGAAGTTACTGAGGAGGGAGAGCTAATTCGTTATAATGGAGGTTTCAACATAAAAGGGAAAGAAGAAAGAAAATAACAGATGTTTGGATTTTGAAGAAGATGGAAAACACATCTTAAAAACGTAGTCCACACGACGCGGTTCCCCCCGCCCCAAACGCCAGCACTGTTCTATGAACATGCGTTTTCACGTGCAGCGGTTGGACCTAATGAGAGGCTACAGCTTGCCTTTGTGCTGGAAACTGACTTCTTTCCTCGCATTCAGGGTGCTCCTGTAGCCAGCCCCAGGGCTTCGAGAGCCTGCTCCGCGGTTCCTCGTTAGTACGTCTCACTTTTATAGAACGCCGCAGGGAACTCTAAACTATACCTTGCTATTCAAAGGAAAACACAAAATCCCTGCACTTGGAGGGGGCGGCGGGGAGTTGAGGGGTGACCTAGACCATTAAAAGCATTCACAGAAAGTACAGTCGTGATGAAACAATGCATCCGGGAGGAGAGGCACTCAGGCTGCCTGGGAGACATCAATTCCCCGGGGCTGTGGCAGAAAGGACGCTGCGTTCTCCCTCTTAACCTGACAGCCCCCTGCGATGGCTAGGGGCAGCAGGCCACCTCAGAGCAGGGACGGGTGGCAAGGTCCGCTGGAGCAAGCCAGGCATTCAAGTCATGTAGCACGACAGGGTGAAGTGCGCCCCTCCTCCTCAGTGGGCAGATACCGCTCACCTGCCATCTGGGTGACAGCATTCCAGGTCAGGGAAACACTGACAAAGGACGAGAGAATCTAATGCCATTACTTCATGAGTCTTCAGAGACAAGTTCTATAAAAACCGAGGCTAAGACTGTGGCATGGTGATGCCACACGCCCCTGCCCTCACATAGACCTAATTTCCTCTTTCATATGACCCAATAAATGCAATTTCCTCGGAAAGTGTATTTTTTAATAAATAAAATCGGTAGGATGCTAAGATAGGAGTGCTTTTCTGGGTGGGAAAGTGATGCATTTGGTTTCATTTCCTCCGGGTGTCATAATCCTTTGCCACATCAGCAAGGCTACCAAGATTGGAACACTGATTTTAATGTTTCAGGCTTAAATTGACTGTATTCTCCTGGATGTCAATGTGGCTGGAAATTTGGGGTGACAATACATTTTAAGCTCAATCTATTTTAATTCTTGTCCTAGACTCTACGGAATCACATGACAGGAGGTTAACCACGTTTTATTTTTTGGCAGGTCGGTAGAAACATTATTAAATTGGTCTATAAAGTCAGGCAAAATGGACTCAAAATCATCTCCATGTTGATTTTTGTAACCATGGTGCCTGCCACAGAGCAGGCACTCAATAAATAGTTGATGGAAGAATTATGGGGGGAAAGTACATAATTAGAAGGGTGAAGAAATAGACTTTTTCCATGTACGATCATAAGAAACTCTTTCCAACCATATTTAAAGTTTCCCTGAAATTAATCACCATCACCAGCAAGTAAAACTAAGATGAGATATCCTTATACATCCAATGATTGTGACTGGTTTCAAAAGAGCTATAGTTTATATGTTAGGAGAATAAATAACATGAAATCCTCATTACACAAAACTTGCCTTTCTTATATAATGTAAATGGTAAACGTGGCATTAGAGTTCTGCTGCTTTCTCCAAAGGATATTTTTTCAAAAGCACCCACAAATGTCATCCCATCTATTTTTAAGCAAAGTCCTGCTGGATAAACAGCTGAATCGTCTAAACCCAATGGGAAAATTCAACTTTAAGTAAGCTATTTTATCTCATTGAAAATAAGAGGTACAGACTGATACAGAACATATGGGGTTTTGCATATGATTACATGCAAATATTCTTAACTTTAAATATAAAATTCTAACCCAAGCTGAAAAAAATAGGAAAGCACAGTATCTTCAATAATACTTCTTAAAAGATTCTGTTTCCTGATTCTCCTCCCCAACTTTCATCAATTTCCAGTTGAAACCTCTTCCTTAGGTTTTCTTTGCAAGAGACAGAATAGTATCTGTAGATTGGGATCAAGTAAAGACAACACAAATTCTAAATAAACAGACCTATCCTGGCTGTAAATTTGCAGTCTTTCTGCAGATTTCATTTTTTTTTAAAGAAAAGTGGGTTTGGAGTTTTTTCCACAGAGCTCCTTTTTTAATGAAATTGATACGTGTTAATTCTGAAAAAAACACAAATGGTATAGAGTTAAAAGTAAAAGCCCTCTGCATCACTGCACCACTATTAACATTTTAACATTTTCCTTGATATTTCTTGCATTTATTTAAACACAAAAATATATACGTATAAAATGCATATAAACTGTAAACACTATTCAGCATGTTCCCCTATGACTTTCTAAGAGACACAGTTGACCTTGGAAAATGCAGGGGTTGGGGCACCCACCCTCCACACAGTAGAAAATTTGCATGTAATATATAGTCGCCTCCTTATACTGGGTCCCTCCAGATCTGAGATTGCAAATCCTCGGACTCAGCCAATCACAACTGTGTAGTACTGTGGCATTTACTATCGAAGAAAACTCAAGTGTAAGTAGGCCAGTGCAGTTCACACCTGCATTGTGCAAAGGTCAGCCATATTGGTCTTCTCTCCGCATTAGTACACAGATCTACCCAATTTTTTAAAGTATCTATTAAGTGCTTCATTACATGGGAGTGAGTGTTCCTTCATTTAGCAAATGCTTAATGCTCATCTACCAAGTGCCAGGCACACTTCCAGACACTGAGAATACAGAATTGAACAAAATAAAATCCCTGCCTTCAAGGAGATTGTATTCTACATACTGAAGAACTAGCATGGTAAGAATCCAGTGAGCAACGTCATTCACTATCGTGATTTTAGCTTTTTACAAGAGATGCCCAGTAACTAAATCTTTAAACCAATCCATCAGTTGAATAAATTACAGATATTAGTTTTGTATTTTCAGCCTTTCCATCAATGCTTTCTTTATGCCATCAACTAAGAAATGGGTTGTGAGTTTTTCATGGTTAATTAAACTAATGCCATAACAGAATTTTTACATATTAATCTATCTTTTGGAAATCTACATCCTCAAGTACCTAAATAAAGATAGTAAAATTCTATCTGAATTGAATCCTCCTTGACTAGCCTATGCTGCAAAAGGGAAGCAGGTTAGAAGCCCCAGGTTTCCTCTACTTTTATTGATCCGGTGTGCTAGAAACTTCTAATTTAAATATTTCATGATACCTAGATGCTTCCTGGACACAATTTTTATGTCTTCTTTCGGTTTCTGTATAGCGTAAGAACAAAGGAAAGATGTTTTGTAAATCAAGATGAAACAAGTAAATGTATTTCTCCATAGAAAAGTCAAGAAAATTATGCCTCCTACAAAATTACGCAGAAAAATTGTATGTGATCCTTGTTCCAAAAGCCATCCCTAAAACACCACATAAGAAAAACCACTTTTGAATTTTTATTATTTCTGTGCCCCATATATTTATCTCAATTGAAATTAGGTCCGAATTTACATCTAGACGCACTTAGGACGGAAGAAGAGAAGAAATCCTGCCCCCTCCCCCAGCTTCCTGCCTCCTTTTACTCCACAATGTCTTACCCACCTCCAGAAAGTATTCTCTGTTTGGGTCTTCCTCCAGTGACCCCAGAACATTTGCCTAGTTTGGGTAGAAACTAGGAAGCCACTTAATTCTTTTCTGATTTAAGAACTACGTCCTCCTAAACAAATAAAATCCCCTGTGGACATCCTGACACAAAAGGGTTTGTTTTGTTTTATTTTGTTTTGTTTTCTGGGTGTTAGCCAAATCTATCTCAGGATAAAAGAAACTAATTATTTTTTGCCAAGTGGGATATCATAAGTGAAGCTTAATTTAACACTTTTCTATTAATTCAGAATTTTTTACTCTGCACAAACAATGGCAAACTTGAGTGGGAGGTTAAGTGCCTACTCATCCAGCGGCAGTGAGGTGTGTATGAATTGCAGGAAGCCAGCCTTGTTACTGAAGAACCAGAATCAGGTCAGTTTGACTCATTACCAAAAAGGTAAAGAAAGAGGGGGGGACCCGAAAAAGCCTTTCTCAAATGAAATATATCTGCATTGTCGCTGTCTGTAGGAGTTCACAACTTCTGTAATGGGAAAAACAGCATCACTGAATAGGAAACGTGGGTATGTGTCATGTATGTGTCAGGGAGAGAAAACCAAAGACTGAATTTCAGTCAATAACTGGCGAGTGAAGGAACAATGGAGGGGGGCGGGGTGTGCCCTTAGCAAAGATTTTTCTACATCCAAAGATAATCGTACATCATCTTGAATAAGACACTCTTACCTTATTACAGCTTTTGCCATAAAAGGTCAGCATGGTCTAAGTTCGTGATAAACAACACAAGACATGAGACACATACCTATTTTTATAAGCTAATGCCACTTTCATTTCTCTATTTGCTATATGTTGTTTGCACAGATTCCCTGAGGGAAACAAATAACGCCATAAGCTTTAGGCAAAGTGTATGTTCCCAAAGCCTGCGTTTTGTTGTGGTTTTTCCTTTCTACACATAGAAGCCACTCTCCATTTTTGTTGTCTACGTACCCACAGAGGGAGATCAAAACAGTTCAACAAATTGTAAAAAGGACTCACGTAGGTGAATCATTTTTTCATTTTGTTGAGTTCACTGGATAAATAGTTGCAGTATGATGAAGCTGAAAGCACACCGGTCCAAGAGAGAAGAGATGGAAATCCGAGCCCAGTCCTGCCATGTGTTAGCCATATACACTGTAATTTACATTCGGGGTGTCAGCTTCTTCCTTTCATGATGACATTTATCAAAGCAGGATATGAAGAGATGTTCATCTGAAGAAAAGGAATTGACTTTGATAAACTGAGTGATAAACTCAAGCTTCTTTATTGGCAGACATTCTGCAATCTTTAAGATGCTAATACGGACGGCAACTCTCTAAGAGAACTATGAAATATAGAGCACCCCTCAGATCTCTCCCATTCTGGGAAACCCTCTTCCAACAGAGTATTTCTAAGAATGAGTGATACGCAGAACATGCCTTGGAACACACTGGGTGAGATGACAGTTTTGGGGTTCTGCCTGGCTGGCCCTGCCACGGTTTGGTGATGGGCTGAGAGGCGTTCTCTTGACCCTGCTGTGGAATGTGGTTGTGGTTCGCTGAAGACCTCCACAGAAACATCCAATTGCAGCTCCCTGGGGGCCACCAAAGACTCTCTTCCGGATGCTGGCTATGCGTCCAATCCCCCAGACTCACCGCGCATGATACTATGCCCCCCCCAACCAGCTCTTGCCTACACATTCCTCCTCCCGCTCCGCATCAGAGAGCAGACCTTCCCCGCCATTGGTAGAGGAAAGTCCAGGACCAAAGGTTCCCACACTTACTTCCCACTGATCCAAAAATCAGGTATAACTCAGGTGATGTAGTAAAAGACTTCATGAGCACTTTTATTTCATCTCATTTTATTCTACACGTTTTAAATCTTACCTGAGAACCTGCTTGGACCTGGAAGATAAGCAGGAATAAGACACAGTCCCTGCCCGAGGGATGACGTCATCCCTCATCTCAAGCTGCTTACAGACTGAATAGTGAGAAGGATTTGTAAACAAGTGGTTTTAAAGTATTGTGACAGTTTTCCATGGGTAGGGTGTGCAGGGTATTAGAGTAAATCCTTATTTTTTTAGGTTAGCTCTGTATTTGCTTTACAAAGGCAGGTTATTATGGAATTCTTGGTCTTTTAGAATGTAGAAGGGCTTACATAAAAGATTGGTCTCTGAGCTCTCTTTTTATTTAGCACGGTGTGATGTGTAGATTTTCTTCTTCAGTTGTCAACAAGAAACAACAATTTCACAGAGGACTCCCTTGCCCTTAAAAACCTATCAATGAAATTCACGTGCCAGGCGCTCTCCCAGGTGCTGGGCGCAAAGGCAGCACAGTAGAGGCTCACGCTGCTCGGATGGCCTTTGTGGGGTCCCTGGGCACCTGATTACCACCCTGGAAGCCGCCGCTCGAGTTCCCACCTGTGATGGTTGGTTCTGGGTGGCCACCTGGCTAGGCTAGAGGACCCAGTTATTTAGTCAAACCCTAATCAAGGTGTCACTGGGCAGGAATTTTGTAGATATGGTTAACATCTTCAATCAACTGACTTGAAGGAAAGGAGCTGACTCCTGAAAATATGGGTGGGCCAGTCAGGTGGAGGCCTAAGAACAGAGCTGGGCTTCCAGGAGCAGAAGAAACCCTGCCTGCAGGTGGCAGCCTTAGCTCCTGCCTGAGCGTCTAGCCTACCAGCCTGCCTGGCAGATTTCACACTTGCCACCCCCACAACCACGTGAGCTGATTCTTTAAAAGAAACCTCTGTTGATTCTGTTCTGCACTGAGAAGCCTGACTAACCCACTACCCCTTACACACAGGCCACTGCAGATTCCCCCCAGCACACTGATCTTCCCCACCCTCAGCCCCCCACCCCCAGGAGAAAAGAGCCTTGGATCCATTACACAGACCACCCCGGGTCAGCTCTAGTATGAAGTCGCAGGCTGTAGGAGCTGGCCCCACATGGGAACTTAACCATCACTTCCAACATACCTTCTGAATTCCAAGAAACAAGCTTTTACTTAATCAATATTATATTTACATATATAATATTTATATATACATTTATGTCATCTTTATCCTTACAGTAATTCCCTGAGTATGTATCCCTGCCCTCATTTTATGTTTAAGAACTCTGAGGTTAAAAGAGATTAAGGTCACTGGGCCAAAATCACGTCTAGTAAGTAACAGAGTCAAATTTAAATCAGTTCTACCAGATTCCAAACTCTACTATATTCATTGCACTATGCCCCTTCCCTACAGGTGAAAAAACTGCCTGGTTAAAAATGGCATGGTGGGAAACTATTCCATTTTCTTATGTGCCACGTTTGTAGGTGCGCTGTGCGGGGAAGGAGGTAGAAATTACCTGATGTTTATTGAGGGCTAATCATGTGCCAGGCTCCCATTTTAAAGAGTCCTTGACTGGAATGTCTAGGTTGAATGATACATCATGTCTGTACTTGGACACTTCAAGATTCTAAAGCATGTTCTTCCTAAAGCTTTTTTGTTCCAGCTGCATCTATTTTGGTCATAGATATTTAATGGATTTTTTTCTTCCTTGTTCTTAAATGACAGAGGTTTTGTACTGACATCAAATACCATATCAATTAGGATAAAAAGACAGGATTGTTCTAAGATAAATGAAAGCCTTTTAATTTACTCATTTTAGTTTTGAAAAATGTTTTGAACCCCACAGCCTCTGGCCCTCAGAGGTTGATCTATAAGAACAGGCAAGTGCCTTTTCGTTTTGCTAATGGTTTCCTTCCCCGTGCAAAAGCTTTTAAGTTTGATTAGGTCCCATTTGTTTATTTTTGGGTTCGTTTCCCTTGCCTAAGGAGACAGATCTACAAAATTATTGCTAAGATGGATGTCAGAGTGTACCACCTATGTTTTCTTCTAGGAGTTTCATGGTTTCAGGGGCCACATTTAGAGGTACAAACTACTAGGTATAAAATAAATAAGATACAAGGGTATAATGTATGGCACAGGGAATATAGCCAATATTTTATAGTAACTTTATATGGAGTATAATCTATAAAAGTATTGAATCACTAAGTTGTACACCTAATCACTATGTTGTACACTAACTAATATAATATTGTAAGTCAAGTAAATGTCAATTAAAAATGAAAAGAACATGCAAATGCATTCAAGCGTCAGGCTGCCTGCTCCTGCTTTACACACGTCGTGCTGACCCCGCTGGTGGACTCACTCCATCTGGTTGGGCATCTCCAACCTCTGACTCTCAGCCCATTCCAGAAGACACTCCTCCTGTCTGTCCTTGTTCTGAAGACAGAAAGCCGTTAAGAAATACTCTTCTAGAAAAATACAATCAGTAAATGTAAAGATAACTGAGCACCAGAACACTCAGTTCAAGGAGTGTTACTTCAGGGTCTCATAAGGATTCATTCAACACGCACATCTTAAGCATTTAGTTTACAGAAGGCGCTTGGGAGTAAACGAAGATGAATAACGTTGTCTCTCTGATTAACAATGAGCATGGCCGCACTCCACGCTGGAAGCCCCAAAAAGCAGCATTTTTCAAACCAGTGGCCGCAACCAATTAGTGGTTCGTGAAATCAATGCAGCGGGTCACAAACAACATTATTTTTCATTAAGTAGAATACAGTAGAAGAAAATAGAAAAGAAGAGAGAGTGCGAGGCATGCAGAGTGGTTAAGCAGTTCTTCCTTTCCTTCCGTTGTGCGTGCGCAGGCTCTGGCTTCCCAAGTCAGATGTATTCCTTACTGTGAAACAGTCCAAACCAACTTGCACGCTCCAGCTCTACAGAGAGAGGAGGAGGAGGAAACAAGAGCCTTGGACTCAAGAAGCTTGCATCCTGCTGGGAAGATCAAGCTAATTAATGAAGAGCAGAACCCTTTACATGAAGCAGCTAATGACAGGGCTAGCATGAGCCTTGATTTAGTGTCTTAGACAGATTAAGACCAGCAAAAATTCACCATAATAGTTCATTACTCCTTCCTCCTTGGCAAACGTCCGCACTTGGCTCCAAGGACACACACCTTGCCGAGCCTTCTCAGACTGCCCCGCTTGTCCCTTCCCAGCTCCCCAGCCCCGGCGCTGGACCGAATGGGTTCTTTCCAGATTCACGTAATTTGATAGATGATAGTATTACTGAATTAGAGTGAACAGCGTTCAGGAAGGAAAGATTCTACTTTGGCCCACTTTCAGGGGTTGTGAGTGTAACTTGAAATAAAAAGTCCAAGCACCAAGATGCAGGAGTCACCAGATGACAGTGATGAGAAGCAGGAAATTCTCAGTTGTGTCTCCTTTTCTTCTTTTCTTTTTTTTTTTTAATTGAAGTATAGTTGAAATACAATGTTGTGTTCGTTTCTGGTGTACAGCATAGTGATTCAGTTATATATGCATTATTTTTCATACTCTTTTTCATTATAGGTTATCACAAGGTATTGAATGTAGTTCCCTGTGCTATACAGTAGGACCTTGTTGTTTACCTATTTTATATATAGTTGTGTGTATCTGCTAACCCTAAACTCCTAATTTACCCCTCTGCCTTTGGTAACCGTAAGTTTGTTTTCTATGTCTGTGAGTCGGTTTCTATTTTATAAGTTCATTTGTGTAATTTTTTTAGATTCCACACGTAAGTGATATCATGTGCTATTTGTCTTTCTCTGTCTGACTTATGTCACTTAATATGATCATCTCTAGGTCCATTCATGCTGCTGCAAATGGCATGATTTCATTTTTTATGTCTGAGTAACTTTCTGCTGTATAAATATACCACATATTTTTTACCCAGTCATCTGTCAATGGACAGTTAGGTTGCTTCATGGCTTGGCTGTTGTAAACAGTGCTGCTGTGAACACTGGGGTGTGTGGATCTTTTCAAATTAAGAGTTTTCTCTGGATATATGCCCAGTAGTTGTATCTCAAATCTATTCGGTACTTTTTTATAGATACCAAATATCTAAGTTAATGATTCACAAATGTCATCATTTATAGCCTCATTGGAGGAACTTACTATCCCTAATGATAAACTAAAGGAAATGCTTGCTGAAATTTATTTCAAAATTCATAGTTTTGAAATTAAGTATCAATAGTGGAGATGCTTGAGTTGATATTTCACAGACCCTATATGAGCTGTGCCATTTGTTCATAATAAGATGATCAGACTTTAAGTTTTAAGGAAAAAGATCCATAATCATAAGCATTTGACAAGCCCTGGGGTCTCCATTCGTGCTGGGAGATTTATAAAATTTTAGCCAACACTGAAGTTCAGTTTTGATGGATGGTATTTCTACACCTGGGCTTCTACTGACCCCGGGAGGAAGATCACTAACCTTCTACCCACATCTCTGCTCCTGAACACCAGGCACAGAATTCTAGTTTTGGGATTCAGGGAATCCCAGGGAATTCAATTTTTGGAATCATAGTTACAAAGCACAGGGGATGCGATGGACAGTGACTACAATAATGATCTGCCTCTAGTATGTCAGAAAGACACAGCAGCAATGAACAGTTGCATGAAAGATGAACGAAAGGGCTCTGTATTAGCTTATCTTCTATATAGTCAGTGGAAATAAATCTATTTACCATAGACCTAGACTGTGTTGTTTTTATCTTTCTACCTTTTAGGATGTTTGTGTTCTTGCTTACATATCACTAAAACTTCTAGCCAGGTGTAACTGCTGGATGGATGACAGGCGATCTGTGGACATTGTTTTTTTTTTACAGTCTTTTGGTTCTTCCAAGCAGCTAACCATCACTACTGGCTACAGGCTTCAAATGTGCTAGCACTCTGTCTCCCAGCAACTTAATGCTTCAGTTTCATGCTTAATGGAAAATTACTAAGTTTTGAAACTTACAGGCAGCAGAATGATAGGAGAACGAGGAACACAGAAACTTGAGTGAGACAAACCTGCCTTTCCATTCTGACTGTGATTGACTAGCTGTAAACTTTACAGTTATTTAATAGCACTAAGTCTCAATTTTCTCATCTCTGCAATGGGATGAATAGCAACACTGGGGTTTTGCATGACCTGAGATAATACTGGTATATAAGGGATGACAAAGTGGGTACCAGCAGGCCCTGGGGCTGACTGCTTCCCCACAGACATGCTGAATGAGAGGAGCCATCTGCGTCCCAGCACTCTGAGCAAGGGTCCAGAGATGCTCACTGATGGAACAGGCTGAGAGTACACGCTCAGACCCGAGCCAAACAAGAGAGCCAGGGCGCGTGATAAGTCAGCGCCTCCCCTATTCCTGAAACACATGGACAAGTTGTGGGGGAGCAAGGTTTCCCCAGAGCAGAATTGTGGTGATGTGACTGCAAGAATCAGAGGTAGAACCAGGGTAGCAAAGCCCACAGAGGTCCACTACAATCAAAACCCAGGATGGACGGTGAAAGGAATCTGTTTTCCTCCCCTGCCCTCACATCATACGGCAGTCTGGTACCTCAGTTTTGCTTCCTTGCTGTGGTATCAGAATGCTGTCTTCCCACCAGATGGTGCCCCTATGACATCATCATCGCCTCAGTGACAATTTCTACCAGCCCCCAAAGGCCTGTGGGTCCTTCCCCGCCTTCCAGAGGCCACAGACCCTGAGCCTCTGTGTTTCTCCTGCGTTTCTCCTTTCTCAGTGGCAAAGACTTTGCACAGATATGTTCAACTCCAGGGGAACCGTTTTACTGCCAAGGAAGAGGATTTATAAGAACACACTACAAACCCAGTAGGTAACTCGGAGGCACTGAAATTCAATACTCATCTCAGCTTGATTTGCTTTAAAGCTATTTTTTATTCTTTTCCTTCATCCATTCCCCCAAGTTTGCCTGATCCACTTAAAACGTGTAACCCCCTTTGAGACCAGGCTGTGTTTTATAAAATGTTTTTGGTGTCTCTCCCTAGCACCTGCTCTGGTGTGAGGCACCTGGCTCACCAGTGAGAGTAATTCCATAGGGTCACAGTGTGAATCACCACCTAATAGCACTGTTTACAAAGTTCTATTCAGGAGTATTTAAAAATGTCCTTTGGAGAAAGATGTGGCATAGGGTATCAGCTTTATTTTAAAAGAGGTAGGTATTTACTCTTGTCCTTAAAAGGTAATTTTTAAGCAATCTGAAGCAAATTAAGTTTCACACCAGCTTCGGGCTTCGAGGGCGGTTGCCAGGGAAATCTGATTGCAAAGCACCAATCAAGCCTTGGGATCTACGCGTCATGTAATTGTAATTTTCCTATTCTTGCTCTTTTTTTCCGCTTTTGCTATGAGAAGAGCAAGCTAAAAAGGCTACAGGGACATTTATGCCAAGTCGCATTTGTCAAGTTGAAAGCTGTGTGGAGCAGAAAGGCAGTCCTCCCAGCTGCAAAGAAGATGCGAAGGAGCCGAGTGAGTAGGGAATCTGAGAGCTCACTAAAAGTGCTTAGAAGGCCAGCACATCGCAGCCATTTCTGTACAGAGATAGGCGGGAACTCGATACCCAGGGTGAAGCCTCACAAATGCCGAGAAAACACCGGGGTGCTTGCAGGTCCCCAGAGCATCCTTGAGAGGGTGGCTGCCCTACAGGTGTCCTCACACCCCACGTGCTGTCCACGTGCGTTTCCGCAAAACCTAACCGCCACGGTCGTGAGGCGCCACGAGAGGGCGAGCCAGCGAACGCTGTTTGACCACATGATTGCTTTCCGTTTTTATGATTTTAAACGCTCCTTCATCCCTGCTAGCAAATAAGGGACAAGATCATATGCTTATTTCAATAGTTAACATTTTTAAAAAATACAGAGCTTGGGAGCATGCACTCCATTTTTTGTTTCTGGTTTTGTTTTTTTTTTAAGTTTATCTGCAGTCAATCAGTGTACATTCATCAGAGGCAGGGTGATAGCATTACAAGCTTTGGTATCAGACAAATGCAGACTCCTACTGGTTATGATGACCTTGGGCAAGTCATTCCAGCTTTCTGAGTCTCAGTTTTACTGCTGGAGAATGGAAACTGGAATGCCTAATTCACGGCACTGCTGGACAGATTAAAACGGAGTAGTGTAGGTTTCACTTCCAGCCCTTTGAGATTATTCTATAAACGTGAGATTATTCCGTAAATCTCAGCTCCCTAGCTCTCCTTTTGTACGTTCAGGTTTTCCTTCTCATAATTCCCTTCCGGGTGAAGCACAGGAAAGGCCAAAGAGGTCGGCCCCCTCAGCCAGAGCCAAGTGCCCTCGTTTTCCTGGTTGTTTTACTTGAAATAACCAATTGTTGAAGAAATCACCAGCTGCCGAGGGGGCGCCTTGCAAATGTAAACCTATTTTTGATGCCCACTGTTTCAGCCACAGCTCTTCCTTGCTGTTATCATCTTTATTTCTACCTAATCAACCAAATGGCTGCAGTTATTTCTCCCAGCTTCTCTGGTTCCTGATGAAATAGAACTTTGCTTTAAAAATCTCACCTCAGCCTTCGGTTTCTGCATTCTCCTCCCACACCCCTGCGGTCCAGGACTGCTCACAGATTTGCACCGGCCTCCCCTGGGAGATGTCAGGGCCCATGCTCCATTCCAGCTGTCCCGGCTTTCTAAGTGTCTGCATTCCTTTTGTGGCTCTCAGATTTCCCAAAATCTCACGCATTTTCATTACTCCAAACCTCACCATCCAACGTTCCCATCCTGAGATAATCCGCTCCCCAGGAGTCACTCACACATGGCTTCATCTCCCAGACACCCAGCCATCATCTCTCTGACCATCATTGGCACACAGTGTCCATCTACATTGAGTTACACTTTGTGACAGCAGTTAAGCCAACGCAGAGACTCAAACCACATGTGCTTTGAAAGAGCCTTTTTAAAGTAAGACTTCCCATGTCTGCATTAGTATTTCTTATCACATTAATTTCAAGGCATGTAATTCTTTACTACTTTTTTTTCCTCCAGACAGACTTTAAAACTCTAAGAAGTTATTGTCCTACCTGAAATATGTGTTCGTTAGGTGATCATAAGATGACAGTTGTTACAAAACAGCCAAGATCTAAATACAGAGGGAAAAATTCCCTGGACTGTGCATGGCAGATCCTCCTTTGGGCAGTGTCACCCTAGACCTGCTACTAACCTCCCTGGACTTCAGTTTCTTTATTTAACAAGCTGAGATGGTAACACTTACTCTTCTTATCCTTCGAAATAGTTGTAAGGACCATGAGACATTATGTGAACTTATGTTTTTTGCAAAAGCCTAACAGAGGTGAATGCTGTTATTAATTTGATCACCAAGAAACAGGAACATACGGTGCCAGCACTGCTATCCCAGATTACACCCATCCTTGTTCTTATTTTTGCACATAGTCTTTAAAAGGCTTCTTGATGGATTCCTGAGACCCATATATTTCACATGTAGCGTCTTTGATATTGGAATGGCTCATATAATCTACAGAGTCAGGATTTAATTGGTGGTGATTGTTTCTTTCCTAGTGGTACAAAAAAATATTGGGGCGTTTGCACTGGCATCTTAGACTGAATAAAATGTGGCATTTGGATCTTAGGGGAAAGATGAAGATGGGAAACTTTATTAACCAAGTGGGGATAGGACCTCCCCCAACAAAAAAATCAGCAAAGTGTTCGAGACATTCAGATGGAAGGAATTACCTTGAATCATACCATTTTAAAGGTTCCCTGTGGATTCCTAGCTTAATACAGCTTTAGGTCTCCCAGAACTAGTGTGACCCTCTTTCAACTGAGTTTGGGAAAGGCTAAAAAGGGAAAAAAAATTAGCAGCAAGAGAAGATACCCACTTCTAAAGATCTTAGAAGAGAGATAAATACATTTTTGAGTCTGTGGGCCAATTTAGGAGAGCCAATTCTTACTATAGAATATATATATACTATAAAATTTATATTATTTACAAATTTCATTATTCCAAAATGTATAATATTTTTAATTTTCATATATTTGAGACTTTTCTATTTTTACATAGAGGTACATATATATTCCATTTATTTTTATATTCTTATACTAGAATACCTACTTTAATGCTTAGAAGGATGTTAGTTAAAATATCACTGCTTTTAAATCCCAAGATATTTGTAGCTGGCCACACTTCAAAAGTGGCCATGAAGAAGCAGATTTTTAAACTTTAGTCTCAGATTTTTATGGTGCTTTGACATTCACAAGCTATATTCACACACATTACCTCTATTCATGAGCAATCTATTATTATCCCCATTTTACAGATGGGAAAACTGAGTCAAAGAGGTGAAGTGACTCATTCAAGGTCACGCACAGAGGGTGAAAGCAAATTTGTGTTGGAATTTTTTAACTCATTCAGTGGCACGTTTACGCAGAAATCTATTATGTTTCTGACATTGTACCAGGCCTAGAGGTGGTGAGGTAAACAGTAAAAAGCTTGTCCCTCTTTTCCTTTTTCATCCTGCCCCCACCACTGTGACCAAGAGCTGCACAGAGCAGAGACTTCATGCAGCCTGGAGTCTCCCTGACTGCCAGCTGTTGGCCTCAGCAGTTCTCATACATCTGGAATGCATAGGTCTCAGGTCAAGGTTTCTTTAAAAAACAACAAAAAACTCCAAATACAAAAATAGTTCCCACAGAGGTTTCTTTCTCCCTAAGACGTCTGCTTTGTGACCAAAAAGGAGCCACTTGAGAGTGGATCACTGGGAAGCCAGCCAAGCTTCAGGTGGCCCAAGCAAGCAGGTCCCCCTCTCCGTCATGCAGAATGGAAGTGAGTCCCCAGGGCAGGGCCGTGGAGGATTTCCTATGGGCCACTCTCGCTTAAAAATGAAGGGAGTAGGCAGTATATAAGGAATTTAAGTTTGCTGCTTAATATATTTCAATTATTTCTGCCCTTCTGTCACCAGAAAACTGAAAGCAGGCATGAGAGTCTTCTTGGAAAGCCCACGCCATCCATCACCAGGCAGCGTCTGTGCGCTCCATGGTGTGCCAAGTGCAGAATTCCCAGGCAGCAGACCTTTACTGAGCACGTCCTGCGTGCCTGTGGTCATCACTTCATTGAATCCAGGCACAACTTCATGGGGTAGGAAACAGGCCAGGAAATGGAGGCACAGGGAATTTAATTCACCAGCCCCCGAGCGTCCCTGTTGAGTGGTCCAGCAGGAATCTAGCTGCAGAGCCCACGCCCCCAGCCCTTCAGCAGTTCTGCTCCCTTCCCCAGTTTCAGCTCGCTTACCGAGTCCTTGGAGAGATGACACAGAGACCCCTGAAACCAGGCATGTATGCAGATGCCGCTGTCTGGTTATGCACATTAAGTACTCAGGAGGAACGTGTGGATCGGGTTTGGAGCCATCCAGTCTCCATCACAAGTGTACAGCTCTGCCCTCACAACTCTAAACTAGCCACCGTCAGTACCTCCTGTGCGGGCATGGCTGTGTGCCAATAAAACTTTATTTACAAATGCAGAGGGCAAGCTGGATTTCACCTGTGAACTACAGTGCAGCTGACCCCTTACATAGCTGATACATGCTCTAGATTTCATGCAGAAGATGGATTTAGGATGGAGTGGTCGGAGGGAGCTTTGGGATTGTTGAGGTCAGCCTTGAAGGAAGACTTGAGAAGGGCATACAAGACCCTGCGTGACCTAGCCCCAGCCCCCAGCCTCTCCTCTTGTTA
The DNA here is from genome assembly GCF_048564905.1 of Vicugna pacos. Taxonomy (NCBI): domain Eukaryota; kingdom Metazoa; phylum Chordata; class Mammalia; order Artiodactyla; family Camelidae; genus Vicugna; species Vicugna pacos. Next base: position 23,009,069 of record NC_133010.1, on the reverse strand, counting down.
CTTCCGTCTTGGTCAGTCCTCTCCCCCTACCAGGGCATCTTCCTTCCTGGGCTTCAGTCACATGAAGCTCGTCCCTACTCTGGACACTGGGCACTGGCTGAGTTTTCTGCCTGAGGCTCTTCCCCAGCTCCTTTGCTAGTATGTCATCTCCTCTTAGACGTTACTTCTTGCTGGCGGATTCTCAGAGGCACAGGCTAAAGGAGTTCTCCTCCAACTCCTTTGTCACGTCACCCCGTCTTCCTTTCCTAATGGCATTTATGGTTTCTGAAACGGTCTTGTTCATTTACAGGCATGCTTGTCTATCATCCATCTCTTCCGGCTCTCCTGGAATGTACGCTCCACAGCATGGGATCAGTGTTTGTGTTGTTCCCTGCTGCACATTCCTGGCACCCAGAGCACGGCTGGAAAGTGAGCAAGCCAAAAATACTTGCAGAAGTGAAGGAAGAAGGGAGACCAGGAGAGAGGTGGGGAGGGACACACAGAATTCAAGCATCTAAGCATGCCTCCACAGGTGGCATTTAATTTTCTCCTCTTCAGTGCCTGCATAGACTGTAGCTGGCATGATCGGCCCATCAGTCAGTGCCCATGGCAGCATTTCATCTCAGAAAGCATCCTCATCCTGTACTTAGAGGATGATGGCACCTGCTGATGGTCATTCCTTGGTTGGAGGTAGGTCCTCTGTACTCCTGAACCACCGCATGTGATTTAAGTCAGAGCCCGGCTACCTCCAAAACAGAAAAACACACACTGATCCTCATTTCGTCTTCTCAAAAATCAAGTTCTCCATTGGAGTTTTGGTGCTTAAATGTCTGCATCAAAAAGCAAACAATCTCACTTTTCTCTAACCTGTAACTGTTGTTGAACTGACTTGTTAGACTGATTTTCTTGCTGTTTCCTGAACACTTGTTGGGTCTCACCGCCCTGCTAAGCTTGTGCAGACAAGCAGGACATCTGGCCCGCCTGTCGTCAACATGGGCCCAGGCTGGTCTTCCGTCTGCTCCTTTCTTGCTAAGACGTCCATCACCGTAAGCCACTAGGACCACTAACATGAAGGCTTTCTCTGACAGCTGCGAGGGTAATTTTTTCTTTGGATTTCCCTAAATCTCTTCTCTCTGTACAACTGATGCTGAAAGACACAGCAACCTTGACAAGAGCACAGTAGCAGCTGCAGAATGGTCTCCTTTCTTTCCAATCCAGAGGGAGGAACATTTCACACTCTGGCCCCTGAACAAGCCGGTGTGCATTATTTGAAAATGATGTAACCTACCTCCATGTCTCCTTCTTGAGTTTAAGGTAATAAAAATTGCGCTCTATTACAGGGACTTTGCTGTCCCTTACTGTTCAGCAACAGTATTTTTCTTCTCTGAGGTCTTGATTTTCTGTTTCTTTAAATTTTCTATATTATTTTACAGATCATTTATTGTAAGCCACTTTGAGATGTATGAATAACATATTAATTTTTAAATTCCATTCCAATGTAAATCATTTCCATAAACTCCTTAGCTGCCATCATTTGAAAAATACAGTTGAAACATATACAAATTAAATACTTCCCAGCTGGTTCCTTTAGCAACGGTTGCAGCCTGTTTCTAGTAAAAGCCCAAGTAGCTACCATTAACTCTGAAAAATACACAGAAATTTGCCATGTTTTGTTTCACAAGTGACATGAACTCATAAGTCTGTCATTAGTGTCTGCCATATTTCAGAGAGCAACGCTTATGAACTGTGCATCAGTACTGAGAAACGGCAGGTGTGGGCTGCAGCAGCCATGACCCTTGGCGGTACCAACTTAATTTATCAAATTGCTAAGCCAATAATGAGGTTCTGAACACGATCATATCTTTGCAGTGACTCACCGGCCAACTGAAGGAAAACAACACTGTTCTCAAGATTTATAACTTCCCTAAGAAATCTCTCTTGTTGCTATGGTGATGTTGATGCTTTTTAGCTAAAATAGCAAAAACTCTACCTTGTTACTACCATAATTAACAAACGGCGAATGGATCAGACGTGATAGATTACGAAGGTGTCGTGGGACTGTGTTCAGTTCTGTAGGTGCCACAAGATCATAGCCTAGAAAGGGAGATAGCATCTACCAGCCTCACAGCCAGACCCCAGGCGCTGCTGGGTTGGAACGGTGCCTCTTTGTAGCTGGGACTTTGGGCGAGTTACATAACCTCAGTTTCCTCATTTGTAAAATGGGCATAATAATAATACTGCCCCTCAGCTGTGTGGATCAAATGAGTTAACATCTCTAACGCTTTGAGAACAGTGCCTGCACACAGGAGACACATGAAGAGTTTGTTAAATTTATAAAGCTGCATAGTGAAGCTTAAGCCAACGTGATTGGTCGTTTTCAGTATTAAAACCTACAACCCACTTTTCAGGGGCATCTCTCTGGTCTGATGCTTCTAGATATTTGCTCTCAAATTAGATAAATTTACAAGTTAAGGAGGAAAGAATAGTGCTTTTTTTTTTTAGTGGAATATCTATTCTCAGTTCCTAGAGTTTCTAACATTTAGAATCTAAGTCTACTCTGTGTCATTATGGACAGTTTTATTAACACTTTAGATTTAATTCATATTTTCATTTTTTAATGGACGTACTGGGGACTGAACCCAGGACCTCATGCAAGTTAAGCATGTGCTCTACCAATGAGCTGTACGCACCCCCCAAAATTCATATGTTATAAATCATAAAGTTTAGATTAAGTAAACTGATCTTTGAGTGAAACCAAAAATGCTTTGAACCCCAGTGCTGCCATTTATCAGCCCCGTGTGCCCTCTGGCAGATTTCATAAGCTCTCTGAGCTTCCACCTCTCATCTGAGAAATACAGAAAAATACAGAGTTGTTTACTGATGAAATAAGAGCCTATAAGCAAATTGCTTAGCATAGCTAAACGTTAATAATGAAACCCTGTGTGACTTAATGAATAATCAGTAAACAGTTAGCATGAAAATATTAAATACCTTTTTACTTTTGCATTGCAAACCTGGCCAGTCCTAGGGAGCCCTTCCCGGGTCCTCCTTTCCCGTCACCATGATCCATAACTCCTGTTTCTAGTTCCACTTGAGTGCATGTTCCGTTTACAGCAGCACATCTGAAACTCACTAACATGCTGACTGGGAACTCTTCCCAAATCTATTTATGCTTTGTCTTCTCATCTCTAAACCTGATGAGGGCAAGAACCAGCCTCCGTTTTCTGGTCTCTTTTAATTAAGCCCTATGCAGTGTTTTTAGTGGATCAAAAGAGTGGTTGTTATTTTGTATTTCTTTTACCAAATGGAGAAGGAACAAGATCCTAGGCTGAGTCCACACTGAACTGGGAAAATCTAAGGGCTGAAAAAAACAGGTCAGAAAGAAACTCCCTATAGCAGAGGGTGGCACCCTGCTGAACTCAAAGGAAACCACTGTAGAAAGAAAAATGAGCAGTGTACAGAGAACAGTACCTTGCGTGGTACCTACAATTAGGGATCTGGAGCAGGACCCAGCAAAGCAAGAAGAAAAGGACAATTCAGATAAGGAGTGCCTGTGTCAGGTAAGTAGAGGAAGCAGAAAGCCAAAAGGGGAGGAAGTCTCAACAGGTGGTGTGTTTTCAGCAATCTGTGGAGGCTGGATCCAAATTAAGAGGGGTTCAAAAAGAATAAGCGATCGCGAAGTGACTGCAGCAGGTATAGACCACTGGTTTAGGAGGAAGCAAGACTGGATAAAAGATGCTTGAGGTGGAAGGTGCAGGGAAGGTGTACCAACAAAACAGAAACGTTCTTGAATTTTAAATATCAATTGAAAACAAATAATTGAAAAGCCCAACTAAAACTGCTCTCCAGGGGCATTCATATGCCTGACAATTCTTTCCAGCATGAGAAAACTGAGAAGTCTAAGCGAATCAGAGCTTATGGTTCTAATTTTTCCTAGTACACAGGTTTTCTCAAAGACTGAGACATAGATTTGCATGTATTCAAAATACTTTCCAACCGATTATAGTAAAACACTATTATTAAAAAGTGAACATCTGAAGTTTTAGAGCATTAGCTGTGTTACCCACGTTCAGAGTCAGGAAAGCAAAGAAGGGTGTAGACTTTTACAATGAAGGAACAATCTGTTTTATATCTGCACAGGTCCCGCAGGACGAGTGGACAGGGTACACCCCTCGGGGTAAAGACGATGAAATTCCCTGCCGAAGAATGCGGAGCGGCAGCTACATCAAGGCCATGGGGGACGAAGACAGCGGCGACTCGGACACGAGTCCTAAGCCGTCTCCCAAAGTTGCTGCACGGAGAGAGAGCTATCTCAAGGCCACGCAGCCATCCCTCACAGAGCTCACCACACTCAAGTAAGTGCTCCCAGCACTCTCCTTCCGCTAGTCCAGTCCTGGTGTCACCTCCGAGGGTGGAAGCCTGCCGCTCCTAGAGTGAGTGGGGCAGAAAACACCCTGCAGGTGGTGCAGGGTGGTGCGCTGAGTGGTCTGCTGGTTTTGACATTGGTCTGTTGTTCTGACTCCTCTGCCCCAGTGCCTGCAAAGACCTGAGCATCCAGGTGTGCCCTGCATAGAGCACAGACTGAACCCCAACCTCCAGGAAGAGTCTGAAACATTCCAGAACGGCTTCTGAAAAGAATTAAGATTTCTGATCAATGAGGCATCTCTGTATCCCTACTGGGACATTTGTTTAGCCACTAAATCTGTGAGGCAATGCTTCCTTACAAAAGTCTTGCATTTTCCAGATGACTGAGTAATAAAACAGAGTAAATTATACTAGAGAAGGTTGCAGAATGTGGCTACAGACTTAAAATTGGGTAATATGTGAAAGTTCTTGATACATGTTTTTAAATTTGGATGCCCAAGATGTATTATAATTTGTGAGACCTTAAAAATCATCTTTTTTTGCTTTGAAAAATATGACTCTAAGCAGTCCTTACTTCCCTTTGCACTATTTGTAAAGAGAACAGCATTACAAAAGAAACTACTGAAATTGATTATCATAAGTAAAGCCTGATTTAATTTTTAACATTATTTATGGAGAGCAAATCAGAGCCTTAGAGCAGATTGTCATGTGGGTCATCATTTGAACTGAAGAACATAGTATGGATAATCGTATTTTTTTAATGCCTTTGATTCCATAGTTTGAGGAAATACATATTTCTATTCATGCATTTATATTACATTACAAAATAAGATGTTAAAAGACAAAATAAATAGAAAAAGACCAGATTAAGGAGAACAAACTAGATTATTGATCTAGGATACTAAAACACAGCTGCCTATTCTATGATGGAAATTTATTTAAACAACAAACGACATAATATTTTAAAGACCGGGTAAGTCCCCTCATGAATTTTTTTGCAAAGGATCACGTGGCACCACTTGGAATTATTTCAATGAAAAATGAGCACCAGTGACATGAGCAAACCAGTCCGCAGAAAGCAGCTTTCCTTTCTTTCCTTCAGTGATTGCCAGTCACCCTTTCTCCTCACCTTTCTTACTGCGGGTGTTAGTGTCCTAGTGAAACTAACCAAGCCCTGTGAACTCGGAACAGTACAAATGTATTCTTCCACCGTTCTGGGAGGTGGAAGTCTGAGCTCAAAGTGTCGGCAGGGCCGGGCTCCTTGCGAAGCCTGGAGAGCAGCAGCCTCGCTCGCCTCTTCCCAGCCCCTGGCGGGCGGCCGGTCCTCGCACCCCTCGGCTCGCACTGCAGCGCCTCCACCCCTGCCCGTGCTGTCGCACAGCCTTCTCCCTTCTGTGTCTCCACACAGCCGTCTCCTTCTGGCATCAGTCGTGTTGGGTCAGGACCCTCCCTAACGACCTGTCTTTAACTTGATTAAATCCGCAAAGACCCTATTTCCACATACAGTCATGTGCGCGGGCAGCAGACGGTAGGACTCGGACCTGTCTATGTGGGCAGCACAGTTTAACCCATAACCCTGCCACACAAAGTCCAAGCTGATCACGGGGATGAAAAGTAACACGTCTTCACGGCACGTTGGCCCACCTCATAGGGGCTCAGGAAGTTCAATATACCAAGTCTGAAAAGGACTGGATTGGGAATAAAGGCAGTGGGCGAAGGTGCTGTGAAAAGAGGGTGGCCAAAGGCCGTTTGGCAAACGTCTTCCATGGACTTTGAAGCCTCTCTCCACTAGAGAGGGAGTCAGAGCCATGGGGATAATTGACATCTTCCAGAAGATGCAAAAAGGGGAATGCTCTGGGCAAGAAAGTCACTTGGACCTCCAAGACCTCAGTTTCCTCATCTGCAAACCAAGCGGTGGGGACTCTGCCACGTCCAGAGTCTCTCCCACCCCCAGCATCTCAGTTCCTTAGTTCCTCTATGGGGATGAGTTTGTCACATCAGCTGAATGACACTTGGGTCTTGGGTGATGAGATTCAGCGGCTCCCACTGCTCACAGTCAAACCAGGAATGAGGAGACGAGAAAGGAGCAGAGCCATGAGGAGGGTGCAGAGAGCTCTCTAAGGAGCTGTGGACGAGGGTAGATGCAAAAGTCAACATTCACAGTCACTTCTGGGGCCAGTCTCCTCATTAGCTTCAGGGCTGTGAGGAATCAGCTCTGAAGTCAATGGACCACATGGTATTATCTTCCTTTAATGTCCTGGAACCTATTTTTACAACCATTATATATTATATATATATATATATATATATATATATATATATATATATATATATTTAAGTTTTAAGAGCAGAGAAAGGCAAACACATCGGTAATAGCTAGACTGATGGCAGAGGGGTCGGGTGCCTGGGGCAGGGAAATCAGCCCCCGAGCTGAGTGCAGGAGCAGTGACCACTACTGTCTTCCTCCAAACCTATGGAAAACGCCAAAGAGTAACCAGTTTACTAGGGGACACCTACCACACTGAAGAACTTTTTTCTTTTCTAAGGATGAAATGTCACCAAACTATCTCTGTTGCCCTCTATTAATTTTTTTAATTGAAGTATAGTCGGTTTACAATGTTGTGTTAATTTCTGGTGTACAGCATGGTGATTCAGTCATACATGTATATATATATTTTCATATTCTTTCTCATTATAGGCTATTACAGGATATTGAATATAGTTCCCTGTGCTCTACAGCAGGACCTTGTTTACCTATTTTATATATAGTAGTTAGAATCTGCAAATCCCAGACTCCCAATTTATCCCTCCCCCCTCTCCTTTCCCCTCTGGTAACCATAAGTTTGTTTTCTATGTCTGTGAGTCTGTTTCTGTTTTGTAAATAAGTCCACTTGTATCATTTTTTTAGATTCCATGTAAGTGGTACTGCATGGTATTCTCCTCTCTCTCTCTCTGCCCTCTTTTCTTTAGTAGGCAAGACAGCATCTCACCATCAAACATACCATTCTTCTCTGAGCCCCCATCCCACCCCCAGACTTCTTTCTCATCCTTCTATGTGTCTCCATTCATCTCCCCCTCATCTGCTTTAGAAGTTCCATTTCTCATCACAGTCTACATACTAAGCCTCCATCATACTCAACTACATACGATTATTAGCAATTTCTAGTTCAATGGGATTCAAGGAGAAAGGGGAAAATTACACTGTGAAGGCAAAGAGTCAAACGTGCCATAACACGTAATCAGGTCTTTTATTTCTTGACGATGTTTTGACTGGAGATCATTATTTTTCTAGAAGTTTGCTGCATTCTATCCCTCAGGAGAAAAAGATCCCCATATTCTGGAACTCTAGTTCCCTTAAAAAAGAAAACTGTATTTTTGTTCCTACTTCTTTGACATTTAAGTCATTTTTTCTTCCTCCTTCCTCCTCAGCAATTCACAGCTTTAAGGATGAATCATAGCCATGAACTGAGATAACTAAAATTAGCCCAGTGAGATGGGGCCAACATTTTGTTTGAGGTTCTCAGCTCCCATTTTCTAGCCGAAGTTGTGGCGAGAAGGCTCCTCTACACTTTCTTACATTGTTTTTCCTTTTTCTTTTCCTTCTTCTAGTTTCCAAAGGTATCTTGAGGGCTTCTTTCTGAGGCTGGTTTTCATCAGCTCTTTAATGCCAGTGATTAGGTCTTCAGATCTATAAGGCCTAGGGTCAGTGGAACATTCTAGAGTCAGGAGGAGTCTGGCGACAAGGAACTCCGCCTTGGGGCTGCAGAACTCCCGCAGCTACTGCCTGAGGACTATTGTTTCTCTCACCCTCTCCTCTTCTACAGCTGCTAACAGATCTCCTCCCCTCACCGCTCGCTTCTCCTTCTTGCTTTGTTATTAACTAACAAGGAACTTGAAATGGCATCACACCCAAGAATATTCGTATTTTCAAAAAGAACTTCTGAATATTTAATACTAAATTCTCAGGCAAGTAGGCGAGGGGTGGGGTCTCGAGTTCCCTCAAAGCAGGTCTCCAGAGCTTGGCTCTGATGAAGGACTTAAGTCTTTTTCTTGGATTCGCTTTAATACGCTATTTATTCTGGAAAGGAGACTACTGTCTGCTACCATGATTAGTTAAAGCCGTGTCCGAGTCCTACCTAGGGCTGTTCTTCAATAGACTGTAAAAAGAACTTAAAATAGATATATCTACAGCATTAAGTGAGCTGTCATTTAAAAGATTCTAAAGTTAAATTCGAATAAATGCCCATTAATCCTAGGCAAATAACACCTTAAAATCTCCTCGTAGTTCTTTATCCCTTCATCCAAGCACAAAGGAAAATTTTCTCCTGGAAAAAATAGTATCTAATATTACAGACTTTCAAACGCCTCTGGAACTGGTGTGAAGGGGCCCCAGGCTTCTGCGCCTGTCTGGCTCTGGAGAGGACCAGTCAGGGCTCCCAGCAGTGCTGAGAAAGTGTCTAACAAAAGGCTTCAGGAAGATTTCTTTTCAATCCTAAATGTCTTGAAGACAGATAGTTTTTCATTCTCAGGATGGTTAATCCTCTAAATCATTTTTTTTCTGATCCCAAAACTTTTTAAAAAATAAACTGGGGCAGTAATAAACAGCTCTGTGGCTTCTGGCAACTGGCTTGACATCTGCGAGCCAGCCTTCCTGATTTAAATGAGGGTCTTGTGCTCTTCGCTTAAATGGCTTCCTCTCAGACCCACCCCAGGCCCGTGGCAGACAGCATTAGCTGATCCCAGCATTAATGGATCCCAGCATCCTTCCTCCTGAGCACAGACTTCCACACAAAGCTTCACCCACACTTCTCACTGACCAGCCACCCCACAAGGTGCTGTCCCTTGTCTCCATGGTCTCTGAGGACACTGCCAGCACAGTATAGTCAGAAGGATGACGCACAAAACACTGGCAGGTCACAGTTTAAAGACAAAAGAAAGCAGTATTGGTAAACACAATAATCTGAGAAGAGACAGGTGGCGTGTTCTTCAGCTTTGATTCTGGAGATTTACAGTGAGTCAGTTCTCCACCAGGAACCCGAAATCCAGCCTCTTGCTGGAGCCTCTTGTTTTGGTTATCTTTGTCTAAGTTTCTTTCTCCTCTTTTCTGCTCTAGACCCACCATGTCCTCTGCCATTTCTTCACATTCCCACCCACCCACAGCTCCTCACCTTCCTTCTCTCCTCAGAAAAGCGAGAGGGCACGAGCTGTCAAGATGGGAGCATGGTGACTGTATTTTCCTAAGGATGTGAACCATATTTAAGAACACAGCCCGATACACTGTTCCTTCCTTGGGCTAAGTGGTATGACATGTCTCTCTGTCCCTTTGCTGTCTGTTTTCTCCGAACGCTCTAACATCGCTCTCCTGCCAGTCCCTCCGGAACTGCAGCACGTAAGAGCAGAGGCTCTTAAAGGGAGGATGAGCAGAATGAGGCAACCCAACACCTCGAAACGGTGTACTTACATCCTCTGTGACATAAACTCAGGATAGTCCCCTCCTTCCCTGACCACTTTCTTCTGTTCCCCTCTCTCCTCCCAACTCCCCCCACCCAACAAAAAAAATAAGAAGTGGGGAAAATTTAAAACAGGGAAACTCAGTGACCTATTTGTAGACAAATTATCTAAATACCTTTCAAACCTTTACTAGGTTTACTAGAGGGAAAAAAAGCCTGATGAAAAGACAAAATAAACAAACCCTGTAGAAGAAATCGCCTGGTGTAACGAGCCCTCATCACCACGCCCAGCTTTGAAAAACAGGTCTCTCTCTGGAGTGTGGATACCCTTCTGCACACAGGATGGGCATGTGAGCGTCACAGCCTGTCCCATCTCCTGCTCCCTTACTATGTAACTGCTCTTTAGAAAAGGCTGTTTCGAAAGGAAGCCTACACTGAGTGTGCGGCCCCTACAGCATCATGACCTCAGGGAGGAGAAACCACCAATGTGTCCTGGAGGGCGGTGCAGGGATGAAAGGGAACTCAGGTGCCTTTTAGAGAGAAGGAACGGGAAGTTTAAAACACAGGAGAGAGTTAAGTTTTAGTGAGGTTCTACGGGCCTGACGGAGGGAGGGCTCAGGGCTTACGTTTCTTTGTTTTGTTTGCTTAATCAACACAGCTCTGTACATGAGATTTCTCCCTCTTTACAAATGAGGAGTCTCTGTCTTAGGGAGATTAAGTAACTTGTCCAGGGTTACATGTCAACTAAGTGTCAGAGCAAAGACGTGAGGCCAGGGGTTGAAAGCAGAGAGAATAAAAAGCCATTTGGGGTGATGGATTTATCAAGGCCGCAGAGATTAGCAAAAGACATGAAAGAGGGTTCAAAATGGAAGAGAAAAGGAAATTGAACTGGGTGCCCGGGACAAGGAGCCACTCAAGGCAGATTAGGAGAGCGCAGAGCGGATGTGAGGGGACATCAGAGGCTGCGGCGCAGCGAGCTGGGACCCAGCAGTGCTAGCAGGCAGATCCGCAGTGGGGACAGGAGGGGCCCGGGAGCACCCTGACTCAGGCCTGGCCTGGGGTGAAGAAAGGAGGGGCCCCATGACCACAGGCCGGAGGCGATTTAGAGGCAGAGCAGGTGCTGTGTGCTGGAGGTCACAGGGAGAAGGGATGGCCTCTTAGGAGCCTGGGCTCAGCCCTGTGGGGACAAGTGGAGCAGCAGGTCCTGTCCCCGCATCCGTTGCGTGGCGTACGGTGTATAAACTGAATAGTCTTCACGTGACCCAGAGAGGCGTGGCTGTGTAAGCAAGGCCCAGGAGATGGTTCTAGAAACCAAGATTCGTCACTCTTTTTTTTTTAAAGATGAACGTGCAGGAAGATGAGTTTTCAAGGCACCCACATAATTCACTGCTCCCTGAGGACATCGCTTCTCTTCCTGACTCTTCCACGTCTACCCACCAAACCACCACGTTCCGTAATTCAGTCTTGAGACGTTGGGGCTCATCTGTCACCCCTGCAAGCTTTAGGGCTTCCCTCCTCTCACTTGAATGACTGCAACGGACCCGTCTGTCTTACTGCCCCAAGCCTCCCTCTGCAACGACTCTTTCCATAGACTTTCTACCAGGCCACCGAGGAGTCATTTCTGAATTCCACTTTGTCTACACACGTGGTCCTCAGCAGCATTCAGAGTTCCTCTCTCCTTTGAGACCTTCTTCCCTGCTGTCCCTGGACAAGGAGTCTATGCTTCGGTCAAATGGAGCTCCTGATTGCTCTTAGGATCTGTTTTGCTAGCTTCAGGCCTATGCTGGTCAGGACAGACTAGATTCTGCTGGGAGCTCAAAACAACCCCTAAGTCAAAGAGGCTTCCAACAACAAAAGTTTACTTCTTGCTCATGCTACATGTCCATCTTGGGTCAGGGTGATCTCAGCTCACCGTGGTCACCCAGGACCACATCATGGATACACAACATAAGCAAAGACGCCCAGAGTCACCAAGGCCGGGCGAGAGCACAGGGCCCTAATGGTTCCTCTTGTTTATGGACAAGAGCTAGCGGCATAGCAATATACATCTTCAAAGAGAGCACAGGAGGCGATCTCACCACATGCCGGGGACGTGGAGGTCCAAAACAATCGCTGGTAAGCGGTGCGAACAGCTATCAAAGCCTCTTTGTCTGGACGCAAAATATTGGGCTCACTTCCCCTCCCACAAGCAACATATACTCATGTCCCACCACTACCACCGAGGGGAGAAAACCCAGAGCCCTGTCCTGGCCCTATCACAGTCCTATAAACCACAAAGCCGACCGCCTGTGGGTGGGCGATGTGTAACATCTACATAGCCGGGGGTGACACCCGACAACACCTACCTCTGGTCCAGATGTGACTCCCCTGCATCTGGAGACTTGCGGACTCAAAGGGACAAGCGATCTGTCTCCCACAGACCTGATATGTGATGCAGGACAGGACTAGCCACCCACGGTAAACACTCCCATTCAAAAAGAAGATGGGGGAGAGCCGTGTTCTGGTCACAGCAGCGCCACGGTCCCGCTGGGCAGGATGCTCGCCACCCTGGGGGAGGCGCTGTTTCTTGATGAGGCCGCACTGCTGCTCCCCGGAGCAACTTCCTTGCTCCTGGTTCTCTCCCAGCTCCCTGGGAGAGTCTTCCATTTCCATCATGCTCCTTGACCATATCCAGAGTACACATCAGGGAACACATGCTCCTTGGAGCCAAGAGCTATTCTGGAACATCTCTCGTGACTGTGTCTTGTCATTTGGGCTGTGGTCCTTGGGGCAGGATAGCTCTCTCAAGACTGCAGTCACCCTCTGACCTATCGCTTCCAGTGAGTTCCATGAGCCGCCGTCACACTCACAGAGCCCCTGCAGATGAAAGGCCATTTCTGTTCTACTTGTTTGCCTTCCTACCCTTAGGCGTCTCCTATCTCAAATCCTCTCAGCTGATCGGCCTACTGGCTGCTTTCCTCTGAAGCATTTTGTCTCATCAAAAAGATTCACTTAATTACATCTCCATTCTAAATCATCCGACTCCACTCAGAAGCCTGGACCACAGGCTGAGGTGAGCGTGTGCTTGACCTGAACCTCAGCACCTGGGGTAGTTCTCCTCACGCCCTCCTCACTCAGAGGCCTTCTTCGGTTTATCTTCTACAATTTGGGTTGAAACCTGTTGTTTCTTCTGATCCCAATCCACAAACACCCAGACTCTGCTTATTCTCTCATTACTACTATAACGTAACCAGTTCTTTTCTGAGTTTATTTCAAACTGCATAGCACCTTGTGGAAGGCTCCTAGAGAAACCAACACATTCTAGTAACACTGTGTTTTGCAACTATTTCCCCTAGAGTTACGAGTTCATCTGTCACGTCACCTACCTTCCAAGTTGTTGTAGACAACAATTTACCAAATGATTCATCACTGCAGAAATAGATCTGTGTGTTTCCAGCCTCTGATAATTACCTTGCTTCCTGCCACCAAAACTTAAAGCCATAGCCATGTATTTCAGGTTATTTTGTCACTGCTGTTAGATGAGCACCCCATTTCTGGTACCAATTTATGTACGAGCTAGGATAGGCCAGGTTAGGCTTTGTTCATAAACAAGCCACAATCTCCAAGGTTTATTTCTCGCTCACAATATGTGTCCATCACAAATTGGCAGGAGGTTCCATTCACTGTATCCACTCAGATACCCAGAAAGACAGGAGGTGGATCTCAGCAGGTGCTTCCGTGGCCGCTAAATCAGAGGAAGAGACTGGGGTGAACTGGGCACTATTTCCTGGAAGTGCTACACATCACTTTTGTTCACATTTCATCACTAAACCCATCTACATGGCCACGCTAATTTCACAGAGGCAGAGAAGTGCAATATTGCCGGGCGCCCAGACACGGAGAGCGGGGTATAGCTGGCGAACTGCAGTCATGGTGCCGCAAAGCCTTTGTTTACACCCTTCCCCACCCTCGACCCCAGGGACGCCATCTGCATTTAGTTCTTCAAGAAAGACTTAGGACGGCATGCTGCTCAGGAGCACAGGCACTGGGGTGAGATCATCTGGTTCAAAGCCACAGCTCTGGCACTTCCAGATGTGTGACTGTGGGAACATCAGTTAGCCATTCCATGTCTCAGTGTCCTCATCAGTCACACAGGGATGGTGACAGTCCCACCTCAAGAGTACCTGTGAGGTCAGTAAGGCAGCCCGTGTGAGACCCGTGCCCGGCACGCGGTCAGCGCTCTGCACTCGTTGGCTGTCACCACCACCCCATCACTGCTGGCTGCCTCAGCGCTAAGCACTGACGCGCATCGGCAGTCAGGGCTCCCAGGGTAACAGAACTCACACCCCAGCGGTGAAAAGTCGAAGAAAGTCTCCGTTCTTCTCAATCTTCCTCTCGAATTTAACTCTCCCTCTTGTCTGTTGCTCTTCCCTCCTAAGAACCCGGACGCACTGTGTGGAGACACTTCTTAGGGTAGCTACAGCCTCCTCACACACTTTCCTGTTTCCTCTGTTTCTGTGTCAAAGGAGGTCCAAACGCTGCCCAAAGGAGTGATTGTAAGCCCTTGGCACTAGCCCGAGGGGATGCTGAACGATGCTAACTCCTCATCACACGACCTCCTATACGCTTGTGCTGCCTTGATGAGCAGCCGTAAGCGGTGGCCGCTGAGTCGTGCTGGCACCTGACGCCTGGCCGCGGCTCTCCGGCTCTGTCTGTGCTTGCTCAGACTCCTCTCCCTCCGTCTGCCTCCGCATCCGTGGTTCTCTGAAAGCTCCCTGTTCCTTCTCAACCCTGCTTAGCACTGCCAGCCCACCTGGAGGCTGAGAGCGCAGTCTGGCAGGTACATATTAGCACGTTAAAAATATCGATGCAGCCACGTCTCGGATTGCCATCCGCTCCGAGCATTAGCATATTTCTCTCAGTTCATCCGGGGAGTCCCGTTCTTCCCAGGTCTGGGAGGAGGAGGGGAGGGGCTGTAACGAACCAGCATTAACTATTCCTTTTGGAATTGGAGAAGGGTTCTCTTCAGTGATCATAAGAACTCCTTAGCACTCTTTCAACCTTCTCTGTGAACCCAGAGAAACCAATGAGGAGGAAATACATTTGATCGTCCATCCTGATAACTGGGAGTATTTCCATTTGCTTCCAAGCCTATTTTTCAAGATACATAATTGTAGATAGCAATTTACTGAGTATTTTTGGTACATCTCATTTGATCCTCCCAACGGCTTCAGAAGGATTTTAGAGTTGATTTTAAACACTACTTTACAGATGAACCAAGACTTTGCACAGTTACAAACTTCATGAGATGGAGCCCAGCTCTGCTTACACTCCAAGTTTCTTCCTCCCTCTGCCTCGTGGAACTCTGGTCACTTTTCCCCAAACAAGACTGTCCTCAACATCTGGACGTCCATCCTGAATTCTAGCCCAGAAACTTCCTTTAGCTTTTTGGACTACTTCTCTTTCTCAGAAAAAGCAAGGCTGAGAGCTTGAGGTATAGATCCAGGTGACCAACTGCAAATGAAACTGTCCCCACCTCAGTGTCATCATCCCTGCGCCAGACTTTAGGGAGACAGACACTTGGCTGTGGGTGCCGAGAAGATCGGGCTGGTCCCAGGCTCGTGTGTGGAGAGCCGGCGATTAAAAAGCCAAGCTAGGCGGCGCTGCCTGGTGGTTTCTCTTGTGCTCTTCCACTCGGTGAAGAAGTCTTGTGTCAGAGTTTTAGAGTAAGAGAAGCTAAGGATGAGAAGGGCCGGCCATGTCCTCCAAGCCTGAACCCCTCAGCAGTGTGTTCTCAGCCCAGCTGGCCAATGAGAGCCAAAGGCTGACACCTCCTCCCCACGCCACACTTGGTTTTGTCATCCTGGTGGCTTGGCACTGGCCATGATGCGAATATTTACACCACTGAAATGAGCAAACCCTACCAATCAGAGATTTTTTCCATGTACCTGTATGCCAGGGCACATTATTTCCCTGTAGTCTTGATTCTGAGATAAGATGAAAGAAAAATCTTAGAAGCAAAGCTGGAAGGAAGTTTAGAGATGATTCCAACCCAACTGTGTTACAAATGAGGAGATGGAGGCCCAGAGAACAGTGCCCTGCTTAACCTATTGGGCAAGTTTTAGGACCCAGGTCTTCCCACGCTCAGCCAAGAACTCTTTCCAGAGACACCAAAATTTTCTGCTGCTACATTACCTGAGGGAGACAAGAGAAATACAAGGCTCCGTCTCCACTACAGATATCCAATTAAGTGCCACCCAGAGTGAAAACTATTTTGTACAATTATTTGTAAGTTTCAAAAGTACACTGTGTGTGTCACCTCAGACTGAAAGTGCTAGACTTGTTCAGTAAATAGAAAAGTTATTACGAAGTAGAAATAGCAAGGATGGCTTCATAAAAGAGACAGGATTCCACCTGGAATTCGAATAAGTATTCAGAGGTAACAGACTGAGGAGGGGAACTATGTCTGAATATAAACCAAGCTGACAGGTGCATGAGGAGTATTTAAAAACGGAAAACTATTCTCGGAAAGATAGTGAAGACTTTTATAAGCAAGATCGTCCAAGATCCAGAGGATTAGTCTTGTTTTCATCCAGTCTGCGATAGTGATATTCTTTTGCAGATTCCTCTCCGTGACATTTAATTTTAACCCAAAAAATCATCTCAGAGAGTAATAATGCCCGAAGCCTAGAAGCGCTCCCTCTACGCCAGCACACGTAGTAATTCTAATGACCCCTACAAGACGAGGATCATTGTCAACCTGCAGTATCCAGCGAGGAACCTGGGGCACAGGGGGTCACCTGACCTGTTACAGGTGCAGAGCTGGCACGTCACAGTCAGGGTTTGAATCCAGAGCCATTACCATTAACTGCGATCCTATGCTGTCTGGATAGAATCCAGAGACAAACTGGAGGCAGAGAGTTTGAAAACAAACAAATGAGCTAAAGGAAGTTGCATAAATCAGGTGATACCAGAAAGGTCACACAGACAAAGACAGACCCTAAAATGAAAAGGCAACCAGGAAGGGTCATTTCCCTTCTTATAGCTATTTTTCCTTGCTTGTTTGGTGATAGCCTCTGCCACAACAAATGCCACACCACACACATCGCCTTTCTGTTTATAATGGGAAGATACACTCTTTTATTATTATAAAAATAATTTAAAATTTCGACAGCACCAAAGGGTGTTTTCAAAATATGTAAAAGTTCCCCCCCCCAATCCCTTTATACCCGTCACTGGAGGTATGAATTCTAACCGTTTCCTATGCATCCTTTCAGAAATGGTCTGTGCACATATTATATATACACTGCTCCTTCTTCACATACACTGTTCTACAATTTGTTCTTTTCACTGAAAATTATTTCTTAAACATTATTTTGTCTAAGTCCATCTAGATTCACTTTTTTTAAAAATTCTTTTTAACAGCTGCACAGTATCCCACTGTATGAGTGTACAGTCATTTAGATCACCACTTCCCTCTTTGATGGGGAACATTCTTTATGCGAAGCTACAGAAGATAAAAAAGGGCTTAGTAATAAGAAAAAGTGCTATTCCTCTTTGGTTATTGGATTCTAAATCTTGGGCAAGAGTGCAGGAATGAGCTCAGAGTTTAAAAATAATTTTAATAAACATGAAGGCTTATGATCTCAAAGCACCTGATTATGTGAAGAGAATGAAAACAAAGCAAAAAGCACGATGTGAAGTGCAGTACGTTCCCAGCCCCTAGAATCGAAAGGTACAACCATAAAGCCTGTCTTCTCAATTCTGCGCCTGCAGGAGTGAGTTCTAAGGTCGTGCCACTGAGGGGTTGACTCTAAACAGCCTACCCTTAGAAAAACAATCCAGGGGCCATTGGCAGAATGAGTGGGCTTTTCGTCTGTTTTTAACTCACAGTCACGGTGATATTTTGATGAAAAGCTGGAGATCTCCAGCTTATTTTCCCTTTGAATACCTGGAGAATGGCTGAGCTGTTTAGAAGATAACTTAAGATCTTCCTCCCCTAGTCCTATTGCCCTGGCTGTCTTAAAAACAACAATCATCTTACATGGAGGAAATTCCTAGTATTAGCGAGAAGGAGAAGTGACCCTTAGGGAAAAAAACTTGGGTTGCTTTGCTTTGTTTTCCCAAAATAAAGTAAATCTATTAAATGCTTATACTACTCAACCCCCTGGACCTTCTCTGAGTTTTGTTAAGCGGTTGCCCATAGCAACCGCCCACACTTTCAGAAGCGGAGCTGAGTCTTGCGGAAAACAGCATGGTGAGCCTCCATAGGACTTCTCTGATCACTTCCTGTGCCCTGGAAGTAACTGTGTTAAAGCTAAATGATAATTTAAATATATTAATAATGTTTTCTGTGCTCCTTAAAAAAAAACCCTCTACTTGCTAAATGGCATGATAAAATCCTGCAAGTGTAACAGTTGTCATTGGAGTCTGCTCGCTGCCCTCGACACTGTCAGAGGTGGAAGACTTTCAGGAGCAGAGGAAGGCTGTGCAGAAACCCCAGCAGAAGGGACGGCAGCCTTGGCCACCCACTCCATCCTCGTCCCTGTCCCACCATTGTGGTCCCTATTCCTCAAGGGCCCATCAGTGCTGCAGATGTGGCACAAGACCTGGAGAAAAGGCCGGCCTGAGTACAGATGCCCAGCTCACTGCTTTGCAACCTTAGACCAGTTACTTAACTTCTCTGAGTGCGGGATTGTTTTTGGTTTTGTTTTTTTTTTAAATGGTTCTATTTCTAGTTAAATGAATACTGTAAGTATTAAATGAGCTAATGTATGGAAGCCCCTAATCTCAAAGGCTTTATTCAGAAAGCCTGTATTTAGTGTCTCCAATGTGCAAGATATAAATCTTACTTTAAAGTAAACAATCAACCTAGAGGGAAGAAGACAACAGGAAAACCATTGAAACAGATACATTTACAGAGAATAGATGACTCAACCCCCACCCAGAGGTGCCGAGCCGACTGGACAGACAGACCCCCATGGGATCCTTCCTCACACACCCGGTATCCTTGTCTCCTCCCCAGGTGGGTCCCAGGGCTGGCCCTGGGCTGTGTTTTTTTTCCTGCTTCGTAGTTGCCTTTGGCCTTTGATCCCTGTGGGTTCCCCCCGGTCCCTGTCCCTAGAAGGAGGATACTTCCCTGGCGGACCTGAAAGGCTCATTGGCTGAGGGAGACACCTGCTTCCACCAATCCGTCTTCTAGCTCTGCCCTCTGACTGTGCATCTCTGTGGCATCCTTATAAGCTCTGTCTCTGTCCTTCATCCATCCTCCCTGATTCGTCTCCTCTGTCGGAAGACGTCACCGGCAGGTTGCGGAGACCCATCTGTGGTTTGGGTAAATCTCATAAGCATTTCACTTATTGTTCTAAACCAGTAGTTTCTGCCTGTGTTTCCAGGAAATCAGTGGTTGGGGAGCAGGGGTTGCAGTGGACCAGATCCTTTTGCTTAACCTCATGATACCCTAATTCCTTGACTCACTGGACCAATTTGGGTGAAACATGCCCCTCTGATAATGTACAGGGTCACCAACCTGATCCATGGCTAAAAATGTGAAGAATACCCTGTTTTCATGCTCACTAGCCTTTAATGGTTGAAAGCTCTCTTTCTTCTCTTATTCTTTGTATTTTTCATCCTTTGATCTGCACCTGCCAGTGCAGATCATTTTCTGTCTCTGAGAACAATGGCTCAAGAAAGGGTGGTGATACACTGCAGGAAGGAAAAATAACTAAGTTATTAAAAATGAATCCTGGTGATTATTTATACCAACAAATTTCCTGCTGCTGGAACTTGCTTGGACACCACCAACTTCCATCTTCTGGGTGACTTCAGCCCTTAGGTCAGCGGCCAAGTGTTTGTGACGGACAGTGCATAGCACGTTCACGGATCAAGCTCAGGGTACACTCTGCATTTTGGCTCCATCCCAGGGTCTTTGGGCTGGACTGTCACTCAGTGCAGGTCTCTCTTTCCCGGGCTCCTCAGAAGAACACACAACCTGAATCCTTACGCCCGAGGGTTATGACTATTAGAAACACTCATCACAGGCAGTGGTAATGAGAGTTGTCTTTCTGTTTATGAAGTTTTCACATTTGGAAAAGTTCGCCAGTACATCTCATGTCATGTGTAACCAGGCTCCCTTCTCTGGAGGGGGACCTGCTCCACCAGTGGCAGGTCATGAGAAGAACTGGGGTTCAGGTCCAGACTTCTTACTCTTCAGCCAGAATGTTCTCCAAAAAAAAAAAAAAAAAAAACTAAATGCCAGTGAGGAATGGGTAAAGGATATAATTTGTAAGAAGAGAAAACAAGAGTTGTTTGCTCCAAGTCTTCACTATGGGAAATTTCCCAAGATGACCTTGAGTCCAGAATTCAACGTTCTGTGTCTTTCTTAATCACAGATTAATCTCTCTTGCTCTCTCTCTTTCTGTCTCCACTAGAACTCAGGACAGATGCAAAGTAATGATGTCGGTAGTCAACCCCAGTGATATTAGCCTGAGCTTTCTGGGGAAAACCACCCAGTGGGAGGTGTTGATTCTTACCTCCTTAATCATGTTAACCCTTCTTACCATGAGATGCCATCTCTTTGTGTGATGGACCAGACCTGTAGTCTGCTCCCTCCACTTTCTCAGCCTTTAAGCACTGCCACAGACTTGAAAAGATCATACAATGAGAGGATAATCAACTGTGTTGTGGGTTTGGGTAATACGTACAGGACAGCATTTGTGTTTTATTTGGGTAATTTGCATCTAGTGAGCCCTGCAACCCTAAGAAAACAGGTACGGATGATGGAGAAAATATTTTTGAATGAGTACCTAGCTTAGCCTCCAATAAGAAAAGCCCTTTGTCTGTTGCAAGTGATTTGGGGACCTCTACCTGGCATCTCATGACATCTAGTTTCCCTGCTGCTTACAACACCCAGTAAGTGGCTCTGTGACCTTCCTGATCGTGGTCAATTACTACAGACCGTGGTCTATGTCCACAGAGTAACAGGGTCACGCCAATTTGGAAATAAGTGGCCACTCAAGTGTTACTCAAATAAGTAACAAGGAAAGTTACTTTCTCCCTTAAGAATAAATGAGTTTTCATTGGCTCTTTCTACAATCTTTAAGACATCCTCGTCTTCCATAAGACACCGATTCCACTGCACCGATGAACGCACAAGGCCTCACAGTGGGAGGCGGGGAGACGGCAGCTTGCAGAAGTCAGCTGTGGGGGGAGAGGAGCCTGGTGACGCACTTTCTCTCCCCCATATGTTAGCACGTTAGCCGGATCCTGTGTGCTGAGGGTTGGCGGAGCTCCCTCTGCTGCTGGGTACCTTGGACGGTAGCTCACGGCCACGCAGCTCCTTTGATAATTAGGTGGGGTCCCCGCCAACTTCAGCGATCTGCCCTCTAGAAGGCAAGCCAGGCCTTTGGGGCCGTGCGTGAGCCTGCGTGGGTGATTCTACCCTGCGGTCCTAGGTCAGCCTTTCCTGCCTCCACATGAAACCCCCAAGTGGGAGAAGCCCTCTCCACACAGAGGAACCTTCTGCATTCAGCATGATGTGAGTGCCCAGCAGGGGGCGCGCTGGGTCGGTTATTCACGGGCCCTCCGCGGGCACCACTTCCCACTGCCCTGGGCAGGTTCAGCAAGAAATTAGGAACAAGTTACACAGAGAGCTCTGAAGCCAGGAAAAATGAATTGCTGCCTATAACCGAGATGGACTTCGAGTATGTATCACAGTAATGCGTGCTGTCAATTATATTGAGTCTCTCGTTTATCCCCGCAAACAAGTTTTCTGTCCTGTCACTGGGTCCTGAGCTGTCACCGTCCATGTAGTCATGGATCAGAGAAGGAGGTACAGCCAGATGGGAGTGGGGGAGGGCAGCCAGTACTAACAGGCCGCCTGGGACCTGGCCAGCCACATCCGACCCTTCAAAGGAGGAGGGAGGAGACGGGTGCAGTTAGAAATGAAACATGCGACAGCCTTGCTCATTCATTCTTCCATCTACTCAACAAACACGGGATGCCTGTCGCATACCAGGCACTGTTCTAGGCCCCGGGGGCTCCCCTGGGAACAGGATGGACACTCACCCTGCCCTCGTGGAGCACTTGCAATTTGCAGAGTAGACAAAAAGAAGCAAAGTGGATAAATGAGGTAGAGAGTAGGTCAGATGGAGACAAAATTAAGCAGGGGGAGGCCACACCAAGGGGAGGATATTGGGAGAAGTCCTAAAGGAGTTGAGGCTGTGAGCCCTGCAGCGGTCCGAAGGAGGGGCTTCAGGTAGGGGGCCGTAAGTGCAAAATCCCTGGCGTCACCTGTATGTTGGAGACCCAGCGGGAGGGCCTGTGTGGCCAGAGTGGGCACGGGGAGAGCAGCAGGAAGGGCCCCAGAGGGACCGGAGCCAGTTTGACACTGGGCTTGTTGGCCACGTGAAGAGTCTGGATTTTACTGAGTGAGAATCTTTTAGAAAGCTTTTAGGTAGAGAAGTGGCATTTTTAAGAGAATTACTTTGGCTGCTTCTTTTGAGAAGAAACCACAAGGGGACAAGGATGGAGGCGGGGAGGAAGCTCTGGAGCCTTCTAGGGGAGCGGCAGTGGGGGCACGCACAGGTGGCAGCTTCATGGTGGGGATGGGGGGCAGATGCCGTCTCTTCTGAGAGCAGAGCCCACAGGCGTGTGAAGGCATGAGATGTGCGATCTGAAGGAAAGAGTGAGGCAAGGGTTTTGGCTGAGGAGGGGTAGGACTGCGAGAGGAGCAGTTATGGGAAGGAAGGACCTTCTAGATATTTAAGTGTAAAAAACCAATCAGAAGTCCAAAAAGAAGCTTCCTGAGGCATCCTTGATAAAGGCCCCTGCACCTCTGCCATGACCTGGGCAGGAGGACGGGTGGGTCTAACCACTGCCCTCCTCTCTAGAGATCTGAACGTTTAGGTTAATTTCTTCCCTATCGAGTACATTTAAAACATTTTTTTTCATTAGGCCAAGGACTGATTATTTAAGTATTTTATTTATTTAGGTCCCATGCCCTTGTGAGGAGCTGATGGAAGCTATGAACACTGGCCCCAGACAGCACACCCCTGCACATTCTTAAGAGGAAATCCACAAGCCCCCGAACCCACATGCAGCACGTTGAGGAGAGACATCCCCATTGCTGGCAAAGAGCGGGGGTGATCTCCAAGGGACGTTTGAACAGGGTTTCATCTATGCTTTGTATTTCACAAAATTGTCCCTATAATATACAGGAAAAATACAGCCACTTTTAAAATAGGAACTGATAAATATTTAAGAAACAATAAATGCTGTAAATACATCTTCACAGAGTCGGTCCTCAGGCAAACTCAAGCCTGCATATCACTGCCTGTTACTGTCTTCCCAAGTGTGGTACCCGGCCCATGGCGGAGCAGCTGTGCAAGGGTGCCACTAACTCACCACCCGACAGGACATGTCCTATTTGGGGCTGCTAAAAATTATAACTATTAAGCCAAAGCCTCCTCTCTGGGGTCCAGGCCACACATGGCCACACAAAGCAATTATCAAAATATACAAGAAGCCCCCCATTTTTATCAGAACGTCCTTGGCCAAGGTGGAACACAGGTTTGAACTTCCACCACAGATCAGAGAATTTACGAATGGGTGGAGTGGAGCCTGGGTTGCCTGACCTGTGTGTGGACCCTCCTGCAAGGACATCCCGGCGTCCAGATCACATTGTCTGTCTCAACCCAGTTCCCCAGCAATGGCACCCGAGATAGACCTTCCATGCTCCTCGCCAAAGAAGGAGCCATGACAGGGAGCGGGCTGTGAAGCTGGGCAGAAGGCAGAGCAGAGACAAGGCAGGACACTACCAGGCTGGCCCAGCTTTTCAGAGAAACACAGCTGGTTATCTGGTTACGCAGGGCATCTCCCAGGAGACCATATGGAACCACAGCATTCCAGAACATTCTATCAAAGAATAAAAGAGCAAGCAAGCTTACCTGCAAGGTCCTTCCAGTCCCGTCTCTCCTCGGTCAGTACTTGCTCCCCCGGGGTGCTAACTGGGCCACACTTCGGAGCTGTGGTATGTGGTCCCTCCAGTCACCCGGTAAGAAAGCCCGAGGCTCCAAGACCCAGCGGGTTACCGGAGGCCGAGGGCTCAGGCAGGGCCAAAAGGACGTGGGAGGTGCATAAGCTGGGCCCGGCACCTTCCCTGGGAGGTGCGGCCCGCTCGGGCTCAGTCTGCACGGACGCCCGCGTCCGAGGGGCCCGGCCTGCGTGGTGCGCGCGGCGAAGCAGCCGCCCGGGGTGGGGACCCGCGCCTCCTGGCCTGCAGTGGAGCGCGGGGTCCCACGGCCAGGGTGGAGGGGTGGCGAGGAGGGACACGAGAGGTCAGGGGCTCCGTCAGAGAGCTCAGACACCAAAGCAGGAGGTCCCCTCACGACGGCCGAAGTGCCCCTAGCGGCGCTTCGGAAGGAGGCCCTGCTGGGCATGCGCGCGCGCTCCCAGGGCAGGGCCGCCGCGCGGCGGGGGTGGGGCGGGGGCTCCTGGGAGAGGATGCGGGTGGGACACGGATCCGCGGTGCAGGGTCCGCCACGCGGAGGTGGGAGCACACAGGGATCCGCACGTGACTTTGCCGTTAAAAATGAGAATTGTATCGTTGCCTGTTTTAATTGTGCTCCGTTTCAGTTGTTCATCCTGGGCAACAGGCTTTGAAATGCTGATGGTTACACTTTTTAGGAAAATATATATTCACAGAAAACACGTGGCTGTCTATGTATAATACCATATGCATTACATAATGATGACCAAAGACACCTAAGTAAATATTTTGTGCGTTTTTGTCTGAGTAAGATTCCTCCCTCCCTCTCCCTCTCTCACACACACACGCACACGTGTGCACAGGCACACACACATCACCTTCCTTCAGTAAGTGGCACGTGGAACCCAGAACAGACTTCGATAGCTCTGGATTCCAGCCCTCTTTACTAATCCAGAGAGCATTGTTCTTACCAGACACTTTGAGTTTTCTGATCCCATTGTAGTAACAAACGTGTATGAAATTACAAGGAAAAAAAAGCACTTTTTTTTACAGCTTCCCCACCTCTGCCTAGTTCTGGGGAGTACTGCTATGCTAAACTGAACCGACTTTGATTAGTAATTATCATCATGCCTTGCAAGTTGCTAGGAGACATGGTGTTTGTCAAGTACATCATGACAACGCACCTCCTTTTCCAAGGGGTATCATTTTTCGTATCCTGGTGAGCTGCCACCTAGTCCCCACCTCTTTCCAGAAACATCATCCTAGTTGACAGGTCTTTATTGCCTCAGCCCAGAAGTCATGCCCATGGCATCCTATGGAGGTGAACCTACACTCATGGCACCTGTCATTTCTCAGAGGCAGAACCCACATCTGTGGGAGCCTGGTTGGTTCTCTCGTTTTAATGAAGCCATAGTAGCCTCCATGTTTGTCTGCGACTGTCTGCAAAGTGACAGTGATACATCTCAGGCTGAAGCCAGCTCAGAGCCCTCCTTGGGAAGCACATAAATCTACCGGCATCCTTGTGACAGATGCTGGCGCCCCACCAAGCACCCGCACAATGACCCCCTCAGAGGGAACCCTTCCACTTCCCAAATCCAAAAAAGGGGTCCACTGGCCAAAAAGCCTCAAGTTCTTCCCTTCTTTCCCAATTCTGTCGTGGACACATCGTCTTTAAAAGCAACATAAGCAAGTACTCTTCCTTTGGTTAAATCTAGCGTCTGTTCCTGGCTTTTCTGGAATAAACAAGATACTGAAAATCAAAGTCTAATACAACTTCCTCACTGAAGAGATTAGAGAAACCAACACCCAGGGAGACTTTGAAGCTGTTCATGCAGAGAAGTGGCTCCGTTCTCCGCTGTCTGCTTGTTTCACAACTAAACAAAGAAGGAAACTCATTCTAAAATCTTCTTGGAGATTGAATTTTTTTTTAATTTGCCACTGATTCTGATGTAAAACCTGGTGACCGATAGACATTTTCCCCAAACTGAAAATCAACTGTACTTAGTTGATTGTTGACAGCCAAGAAAAACTTAGCAACATTTGCCCACATTTAAGCTAAAAGAGTCTTCTCTGACTCTGAAATAATTTATGTACCAGATCTACTGCTTCAAATAGTTTCAAAAATAGAGCTTCTGACCATTAAAACTATTCTTGTTGGTTACCTGAATTGTTATGTATTGTTATTGTGTGGTGCCTACATTCTCATATTTCCTTTTATTGTTATTTTTTATTCTTTCAAACCTAAATTTCTTTTGACCAAATGTGACATGGTCACCTCCTTTTATTCTTCATTAACACTTTCATTAACAACGCGAATGTCCTCCCAAATGCTACAGCCGAGGGCATTTCTGAGTTTCCACCTTTGTTGACCTCTCCATATGTTGGACTCTGTTGACCACTATCTTCCTGAAACTCTCCTGTGGTTTAAGGGACACCCCTCTCTTTTTGTTGTCTTCCTAAACATCAGACCACCCCCTCTCACTATTTTAGGGGGTCCTCGTCCTTCGCCATCTCTTTAGATACTGAAACACCTCTGTTCCTACCTTGGTGTTTGTCTCTCCTCAGTCAGTGCTGCCTCTGTAGGCAATCTCAGCCACGTTTGCAGTGTCAACTACTGCCTCTTAGGTTTTAATGCTCAAATCTACCTCTTCAGCCCAGGCCTTTCACCTGAGCTCCACGTCTTCTAGAAGTTTCCAGCTACCTCTGACTCCCTGGCACCTTGGTCTTGAAAATTGTCACAGCGGGGCTCTTCACCCTCACAGACCCCTCCCTGTTTCCTCTTCTCCATTTCCCACCTCAGTGACATCACCATCCAAGCACTGCCTGAGTCTGCTCCCTGGGTCCCCCTTGGTCACCTCCTTTTGCCCTAGCCTCTACTCCAGCAGGTTTTTAAAGTCTATTAATTATGCCTTCCAAAACTCTCTCTGATGAATTCCCTTCATCAGATTCTTCTTAAAGGCCCTTGTTACAGGATTTCTCCCCTCATGTCTTAGCCACTTGTCTTCACATGACTCTCCTGGACTCGGGGCTATGACTAGATTGAGAACTAGGTTCCCGTATCCCTCTGTCTCTTCAGGGACAGCGATGTAGGTATTGGTACCTACATCAGATGGGTGTTAAATTCATCCCTGTGTGGATGAAGGAATCAGTGAATGTATAAATAACCTACAACATTGAAAGACGCCGAGTGGAAGAACCAGCTGTGGTGTCAGCACGTTGCCGGGGTGGGTTGGCTGCCATTGTTTGTGTTTAGCAGGTCTTCCTACTGCTTTGTGGACAGGCATCCTTTTTTAGGTAGTTACAATCGTGGACATATAATTTTGTGTTCTGCTTTCTTCCACTCAAGCATTGAATCATTGTCCTCTCTCCATGTACTCATATGGGCTTTGTGGTGATCCTTTGTCAGGGCTACATTCTATGACAACAGTCATTCCAGAATGTTGCCGATAGGATTGCCAAGCCACCCCTGGGAGGATTACGTCTGATACACAACGCCCAGTGCCAGAGGAGCCTGCCAACGTGTACTGACTTTGAAAAACTCTTTAACTCAAAGCCCGAAATTTCCCATTTGCCAAACAACCCTAGTTAGAGTTGTTTGTAATCCTCAGATAAAGAAAGGGTGTTGAACAAGTAGAAATTATTTTTAGCATCTTATAGGCTTGAAATATGTTTGTAGGCTAGAAATAACTCGCTTTCCTTTGTCTTTCCCTTTGAAGGCAGAACAGGTATGATAACCTATCTTTCCAGAACAGCAAAGATGGAAACGATTAAGTGGGGAAGAGCAGGCAGAGACATTTAACTTCCTCTGTTGTTTGGGAGTTAGTTCCCCTAGTTTCATCTTTCAAAATGCTTCCTCCCTGTTTTCTTCCCATAATATTATCATCTTTGCCTGAAATGATCAGATTTTAGCACTGCAAGGAATCTGAGGACTTAGCTCTTGTCCAACTCTCATGTTTCAGTTAGAAAAAGAGAATTCTAGAAGAGTTAGACAACTTAAAAGTCCTCACGCCCTTGGCTTCTCCATGTCCCTTCCAGAGTGACCCATTTCAGGGGGAGTTTTGGAGTCAAAAGATCCCAAACACCAGATGACCTTCTGAAAGTGAGTCCCCTCCATGCTCTACTTTTCCACACCCTCAGGTTACAGGTGCCATATCAGACGTCAGTAGCGCGGGCTTTTATCTTCCCATAAAATCTACCAGACAAATGTAAATTCATTTTCCTGTATCTGGGAATCAGCACTGAAGTTTGATCTCGAGATTACTTCCGGGTTTGTTTCTATTATCTGTAGCTGCTTTTCCTCTCCTGGTACTAAATATGGGACTATCTAGTTATCATCAGAAAAGTCAAATGGAAGTATTTGGCCCAACATAATGCGTGGGAACCATCTTAGCTCTCAGCCTCTGTGGAAAGTAAAAAAATAACCCCCCAAAACTGTCTGTGGTCCTGTGCATGTGTTATCTGACATGGCAGAAGGACCTTGCAAATGTGTTAAGGATCTTGGGATGGAAATGTAATCATAAGATATGCCTGTGAAAAGGGAGGCAGGAAGGTCAGAGAGAGAGAGATTGGAGGATGCTACATTGCTGGCTTTGAAGCTGAAGGGAGGGGCCACTAGCCAAGGAATACAGGCTGCCTCTCGAAGGGAAAGGCAGGGGGCCAGATTCTTCCCTAGAACATCCACAGGCAACTCAGCCCTGCTGACTCTTTGATCGTGGCCATAGACCCATTTTGGATTCCTACCTCCAGAACTATAAGATAATAAATGTGTGTGTTGGGGGGGGGGTTGATCATTTACATTTAATGCAGTTATAGATATGACTGGATGTACATTTATAATGTTACCGTGATCTCCTGTTTGCATGATTCTGTTCCTCTGTGTCGTCTTTCCTTCCTTCCTTTGAATGATGCAAACAGCACTAGTATTCCTTTTTAATTTGTCTACTGGCTTTGTGACTCTGTTTGTATAGATGGTTGAATGGTTATTTTCAGGATTACTTATTACACATCTAACTCTCCACTTTCTACTTAGAGTTACTATTTCCCCCCAAAACATAAGGCCACTTCCTCTCCCCACTTTTTGTTATAATCATAGTATTTATTACATTCCACATACTAACAGTCCCATTAAATGATGTTCTGCATTTGCTTTCAAAGAACTTGAGAGGTAAAAAACAGTCTCTCTAGCCAGACATTTACCATTTCAGTTGCTCTTTTCTGAGTTCCTCACGTGCTAGTTTTCCTTCTGGTATCATTATCCTTCCATGGGAAGACCTGCCTCTAGCTCTTTTTTTTTTTTTTGTCTTAAAGCAGATCTACTGGGGATGGATCCTAACTGTGTGTTTTAAGCCACCCCGTTTGAGGTCATTTGTTACAGCAGCGATAGGAAACTAACACGCCTCTTCTTCAGAGCTCCTTCCGTCAGCGGGAGGGTGTTTACAGGCAAGAGAAGATGTGAACACAAATGCTGCCTGGGTTACTAAAAATCCTGGGAAGGGCAGTGGCCATTATTTTCTCAGTCCACGAAGCGAGGCAGATGTTAAAAGCGGGGGCGTCGTTACAAATCTGGAAAAAGCCTGGGGGCAGGAGTGTGGCTGCGGACGGGAGGAACAGCAGGAGGGCGGGCGAGAGGCAGGGCGTGGGCGCGGGGCCGGCGGCGGAGAGGAGGCCGAGGAGGCGGCGGCGGAGCCCGGGACGTGCCGAGTTCCCAGGTTTCGCCGAGAGCTTTGCACTTGAGAGTAGTCTAGCGCTCCATTTGCTTTCTTGACTTCGTCTTCAGCAAGGTAGGATGTCCAGAAGGCCCCCTCTCCGGGCTCTGGCTCAGGGCGCCGGCTCCAGACCCAACCCGGGCATCACACATTTTCCTTGTCAGTAGCGGCTCAGTGGGCTCCGGGGCGGCAGGAGAGTAGAAATATGAAGCCTCATCACAGCGCACACTGACCCTGGGGGAGGGCTGCGGGTGACTGGGAGGAAATATCTTCACTGGACGCCTGAGCAGAGGCGCAGGAACAGAATCCCCGGGGTTTTAAATACAAACAACCAACCAACCATCACAGAGGCTGATCGGAATCTCTTTGGAGACTAGGACAGCTTGAGGGGGAAAAAAGAAAATGGGAAACAAACTTTGACAGAAAAGAGAACTAGGAAAACAATGAAATAATGCCTTTTGCAGAAACTGGATGGACCTAGAGATTAGCATACTAAGTGATGTAAGTTAGGGACAAGTACCATATGCTGTCACTCACATACGGAATCTAACAAATGTTGTACAATTGAACTTATTTACAAATAGACTCACAGACCGAGAAAACACACTATGGTTCCCAAGGAGAAAGGATGGGGGAGGGATAAATTAGGAGTATGGGATTAGCAGATACACACCATATATAGAAAATAGATAAAAGGTCCTACTGTATAGCGGAGGGAACTATATTAATAGCTTGTAATAACCTCTAATGAAAAAGAATATGAAAAGGAATATATAACTGAATCACTATGCTGTACACCGGAAACTAACACAGCGTTGTAAATCAACTGTACTTCAATTAAAAAAAAAGAAAGAAAGAACAGAAAACCAGGGAAGAGGATGGTGAATAATCCCACAGAGACCGGACACCTGGGGAACCGGGGGAGGAAGCCGCCCAGGCGACATACCCCCTTCTGGTGCCTAAAGCCTTGGACCTTGTCTTTACCCACGTGCTTCCCTGCCTGCACTCCAGCGGATTTTTATCCCCAGTGCAGTGGTGATCTGTTTCTCTTTTCCAGAGCCACGCTTAGCCTTTCTGTTTCACAATTGTAGCGTTCGGCTCCGGGAGCCTTGCACACTGGCCTCCTCTGACAGGTGTGTGTCTCCACACGCTGCTGCCATGCACGGGTCTCTCTGCTGAGATTCTAGCAAGAGATTCCCCAGCATCCCTGAGAAAGCGGGGCCTCCAGGCCGCACTGTCAGGAAGCCTGCTTTCCCAGCTGGCCTCGATCCTGCCATCAGGAAGGTCTTTTCTTCCCACATCTGCTAAAACGAGAGGCATGACCTGCTTTTTCTGTGCAGCTTAAAAGGTAGTTAGTTCAGGACCCCAATATGCACAATTAAATTTTTCTCTTATAGATACTGTGTGTTTCATCAGAAATTCTTCTTGAGTAAGTCAATAGTGAGGGACTGGCAAAAAAGGAAAAATAAAAGAATGGACTTGCTTTCAGGGGATTCATTCCATTTGGGTTCTGCAGACATACACACACCAACCCCTCCCCTGATCTCAGAACAGGATCTCCCCACCCCTGCCCCTGGACTCTTAGGTCAGATCTGAAGAATCACTTCTTGTCAACTTTTTCCTCTTAATACCGGGGGCCAAGGGACCAACTATCATTGGCTTAATTGTCCTATTCTGTTGAAAGAAACAGTGTTTAATATCCAAATGCAACTCATTTTTCTGACCCAGTCTTGATAATCAATACTCAAATTCAATCTGAAGCACCTTTTGAAACCAAAACAAATTTTCTACCCAAACATCCTTGGAATGACATTTAGGTTTCTTTCTTTCTTTCTTTCTTTCTTTCTTTCTTTCTTTCTTTCTTTCTTTCTTTCTTTCTTTCTTTCTTTCTTTCTTTCTTTCATAAGGGGAGATGACCAAAACAATACTGTATGAAAAATTCCAAGTACAAAGGCTGAGAATTGCTTTCTTTCCCTTATTTTCAATATGAAACAAGAACCAACAGGACTGTAAGGCATTAATTTTACGAGACACAAGCTTGTGGAGTCCCTGCTAGCCCCTCTCCCCAGCCACGTGGATGTATCGTCCACCATCACTTGTATAAAATGATCTGCATTTTTCTTCACTGTGTTCCCTCCAGTTTATTCCCTGAAATGATCGCTTTGGATCTCATGGATTGATATTGAAATGGCCCCTCCCCAGTGAGGAGTTTGTGGTCACTAGATGATATCTGAGAATTTCCCTCTGAACATCCATGTCAAGCCCCTATCCCCACTGTCTGCCCCAGCCACGTTTATGAATGGGTATTTAAAGAGAAACTGTGAACTATCAGTGAAAGACAAGTTTCTAAAATGTAGAGGGCCTTCAAAATAGTCTTATAAACACACATATAAAATAATTTTCCAAAAAAACCAAAAATTAAAAAATAAAATAAAATCATTTCCCCAAGAATCTCTGAATTGGTTTCCAGAAGTGGCCAGTGAGCAGGTGTTGCATAACCCCCCCCCCCGGCACATTCAGGGCTAGAGAGCCAGTCGGTGTCCCCAGAGAAACATGCTGGCACTGGCGCAGGGCAGGGCACTGGGGCGAGCAGGAAAAGCACTGCTGCTTTTAGGAGAGGATGGAGAGTCAAGGTAGCCCCGAGAGCGGCCAAGGTCCCCAAGCCAAGGACTGGGCCCATGTGAAAAGTTACTCGTGCATTTGTTCCTCCGAGAGGCCAACCTCTTGCATGCAGGTTGAGGCCACGGTCATACCGTGAGGCGGAAAAACACGAGACCTGAATTTCTGAGCATTCGTCTCCACTGAGCTCTACTAGCGCGCGTAAGCGCACCGTCCCGACCTCCCAGAGCTGTGCTCCCAGGAAACAAGAGCTCCGGTGGCGGGTGTGAGGCTGGAACCTCGAAAAGGCAAAAGTTAGCTTTTCCTTTAAAATCAGCCACACGTACTCTTCCCAATTTCCGAAGATTTACACTCCCCTTCTGAATGTAATTTTCTCTTCTGGGCACAATCTGTTACTCAGAGGCTGATGATCCAGTTCAAGAATGACACAAACCCTCCTCTCCCCTCCCTCCCTCCTCGCTCTGCCTGATCACTGGTCATTTCCCTGGCCGTTAAACCATGTGCCACTAGAAACACAGGCAAGGTGACAACTGTCAGGGGTTGAGGTGCCTTGGCCAAGTGGACGGTGTGGTGTTACTTTTAAGAGCCCCAAAGTGGAAGCGACTAAAACATCCATCAACAGTAGAATGGATGCATGAATGACAGTGTATGCATACAGTGGGAGACTTCCACCAGTTAAATAAATGACAGCTACACCCAGCAACCAGGACCACTCTCCTAAACATCTCGTTGAGTGAGAGGAGCCAGACACACAAAGGATAAAGGATACGTGCCTTATGATGCCACCCCTCTACAGTTAAAAGCAGGCCAAACGCCGTATGTGTGTAACTGAATCACTATGCTCTGCACCAGAAACTAACACAACATTGTAGATCGACTAGAGTCCACTGAAAAATAAACGTGTAAATACAAATTTTTTAAAAAGCAGGTGAAACCAGCCCATGATGTTAGAAGCCAGGAGAGGGGCAACCTTAGGCGCAGAGAGGAGGTAGTGATTGGCAGAGAGCCTCCGGGACACTCGAGATGTGTTCTCGCTCGTGAGTCCTTCTCTCCCTGACCGTTACACAGCCTTCCTGATTAATTACCTTGTCACTAGGAGGGAAGGACAGATGAGGCTTTGGGTGCCCAGCAGACTTGAGCCATGGCCCTGGCTTTTATTAAGGCTTAAACAGGAGACCTGAGTCCTTGCCAAGAGGAAATTTCTGGCACTGAGTTATCGGAACAGCTTATGGATGCGACCAAAACCCAGAAGTTGGCCGTTGCTGCAGAACTTTCCTCAGACAGCTGCGGCAAATTATTTCTAATAAGTAGGAGGCCGGAGGTGGGGTGCCAGCTACCGGGAGATAGCAGGGGAGGTAAGCAGCCTGATATGGGGGTAGGAGGCTTGGCAAAGAAGTCTCATTTCTCAGCTCGGAGTCCCAATAACAGCAACATATATTTTGGTGCTTCCGCTTACTCTTTAACTCGGCAGTTTATAACTTCTAACATCTGTCAGGCTATGCAGAAGTATTAGCAGAGCATGAATCTATTTCTTTCTCTAATCTGCTTGAGTTAACCAGTCTTTGGTATTCACAGAACAGAGCAGACTATATTTACTAACATATAGCATGTAAAGTCAGTTAAAAATAAATAATATTTAGCAATCAATTAACATGAATTTGGCTAGATTTTTATCAGTAGGGGAAGAAGTCGTTCAAGAGCTCCACAGGCAGTTACCCCAGAACTTGGACCACCAGATCCAGCCTTCACCTCCAGCATCCAATCTGCAAGCAAACAGGGTAGCTGAAACCATCCATCCGAATCATCAGTATAGAATTGTACTAGAAACTCAGTTTAATAATTTCTGGCAGAAATCTTTATCTCAGTATTAATCACCCAGCATTTTTACAGTCCAACTATTAGTCTGTTTCCCCTGATACTGTGGGCTGCCTTAAGCCAAAGATTTCATGTCACAGGCTCTAGCTTAGAACCCGGTTTACAGCTGGGAGTCAACACATGTCGCTGAATGAGCAGGTAACCTTGCCTGGCTGGCGTCACGGAGGGAGGACGCCAGTGCGCACTGATCAGCTCAGCCCATCTGACCCAGGACCTCCCAGCAGCTAATTCCACCAAGGCTCAGAACCCAACCACCCCCGCCCCAGGCTCTATCATCTTTTTCTTTTTTTTTTTTTTTCAGACTTAGTCTTTTCAGAGCAGTTTTAGATATACTTCGATTTCCTTTCTCCCTCCTGTACGCACACACACACAGCCTCCCCCATTTTCAACAACCCCCGTCAGAGAGGGACGTGCACTGACACATCTTTACCACCCAAGGTCCATAGTTCACACCAAGGTTTGCTCTTCGTGTTGCACAATCTATGAGTGTGACGAAGCTATAGTAACCCAGCACTGCAGTGTCATGCAGAGCAGCTTCCCTGCCCTGAAAACCCTCTGCGTTTCTATCTCTGCCTCCCCACCCTCTCCCGCCCAACCCCTGGCCACCGCGGACCTTCTCCCCGTCTCCGTGGTTCTGCCTTTCCCAGAACGGCACCAACTCGGACTCCTACAGTGTGCAGCCTTTTCGGACTGGCCTCTGAAACTTAGTAATACGCATCTAAGGTCCTTCATATCCTTTCAGACCTTGATTGGTTTGTTTTTAGTGCTTTCTCTGTTTCGAAGATGCCACTTCTGATTATCTCAACTAGGTCTCCTTGCCTCTGGGGGGGAACCCACAGATTCCTTGCCCCAGTCCTGACTGCAGTGACACTCATCAGGGGAGGCAGAGGCGCCCAAGCATTGGCCAAAGGCTTTGACTTGTGACCAGTCTGGGGCAGGCTCTCAGCGTCATCAGTACCAGTCACACCTCTGAGAGCTCCCATCAGGGGCAGGTGCACAGAGAGGACCGTAGCTGAGAGGGAAGGTCACCGGCACTTAAGATGAACACGCCTCTGCTCTAACAGATGACAAAATGGAAGCCAGCGGTTTAAGTAGTCTAACCGAAGGTCAGTCTCTTAGTTCCCAGGTGAGTGTTCTTCCTGGTAATGATGCTTCCTCTCATATTTCTGCTGATTTCAAAAGAAACTTTGCCTATTCATTACACAGAGGTAATCTCCCCTAGAGGCCAGATCTTAATCTTTGTCCCAGGACCATCTCTTTCTGCTTGTTCGCAGTCATCCCTGCAGAGGGCGGGGCAGAAGAGACCTCACTTGGCTTTGATGCTTGGCTAAGGGTTGGCGGAGGGATGAAGACCTGCCAAGGTGTTGTTAGAGGTTGTCAGACCTGCATACGTGAAGCTGGACTGATTCCAGCTCTAAATTGTTCATTGCTTACTTAGTCTGTGCTGCAGAAATGCCAGGAAAGCAACGTTCTGAATGACCTTCACATTTAAAAGTAATGTCTGTGTGGCTTCTCTCCAAACACATCTCCTGAGGTTAGCTGCCTGTGGCCAGGACCGTTTCTCCACCCTGGGGGTTACCAAGGAGGAACCAACTTTCCAGTTCTAGACTATTTTAAAGCAGGTGCCCAACTTCATAGCCTAGAGTGGTCTGAATCTGGAGTTAGATTTTTGAGATAATCATAGCATTAAAAAAATAGAATAGTCCATCTTAAGTCATCTGCAATCTTAATGAAGCAGCAAGCTGGCAGAGGCCAAAAAACAGAAAAGATACTGTAACGCTGGGTATGATGCTAAATATGCCATTTATGGCAATGGGATATGCCCAGTCCCTCCTGTGGCCACATTTGACCCTTGAAGGAGAAACTGTAATTTCTCCTGATCAGAATCAGTCACATCACCTTGGAGTCCAGAATGCCTAATCAGACCATGCTGTGTTATATTAGGTCTTTAAAGCAAGGTCTACATTGAGAGGTATCTTTGAAAAAGCTGCTCTGCTAAACTCACCTTTGGCCGAACCTTCTATTCACATCTATTTCTCCATCGATCTGCTTCATAAAAACTTTTCTACCACAACCTTAAAACAGTCATTAGAGAAGATCTTAATGAATAGCGAAATGCCATCATCAAGGCAGACGCTATTTGTTTGAGGAACCAGGGCATTCCTGAATTTAACATCAGCATTTAAGATTGGTTCATTCATCACTGTATCATCGGACTCTCTCAACTTTAGAGCAGGATGCGGTGGATCTTCCTTCCATCACTGCCTGCAAAGACCCTGAACAGATGGGCGCTGGTGCTCCGCACCTGGAGATAACTGCGGTACATGGGCAGGGCAGGTGACAGGGGCTTTCCAGGCCCCCCTCCCCACTGGAGCCAGCCCCCCAAATGAGGGACTGGCAGTGGCCACCGACCAAGAGAACTGGCAAGTGAGCATTGGAGTGGTTCTCACTCTACTATTTGGAAACTTCTAGACAGATTATTTCTAAAGTCCCCAGTGCCAAAACTCTTAGACTTGAATAAAGTAATGCACTAAAAACACTTCTAAAGTATATTCTTCTAAGCACAGTAACATTTACATTATCAATTTTCTTAACATAGGATCAACAAACAAACAAGCATGCATTTAATACCACAAGTCCCCAAACGCTCAACTTTAATAGCACTATAATGTAGCAACTCACTTGTCCCCCAAATTGGTAACTACCTGGAAATACACCAAGAAGTAAATGGACACATGAGTTTCTGTGTGGAATGGGCCCCTCAGAACAGCTCATCCAAAAATGTCCTTCACCCACAGCCTGGTACTGATACAACACACAATCAACTACTTTAACTAATTAGGAAAACATTCTGGTCCCAGACAGCACTCCATGCATAGGGGCTACTCAGTAAATATTTACCTGCTGTTACTCTTGTCAAGGTAGGCACCTGTTGCATACAGAACACAATTTTAGACTTGGTGGTGGAACGAAACAAAGCCAATGAGAAGCTGAGGTCTCTGTGAATACTAGTTTACCACCAAGTGCCCTTCCAGCTTGGGTAGAGTTCGTGTGGCTCTTAGGACCCTAACTCCTTACCAGCGAGGGTGTCAAGCACTGGGAATAGAGCCCACCAAGAAACGGGTTCGTTAGCTTCCACGAGCTTTATCGGAGAACTTTCAAACCTGCCGTGTATAATCTCAGCATAGTGCTCTTCCACATAAAAAAAAAGTCCCATCAGAGAATCCATGGGGAACTCGTTAGGGACTCCTCCAGCCCACTATTCTTCCAGCCCAATTTTAAAGCACAAGTAATGCTCTTTCCTTTTAAGATGCTAAAGTTCCTTCTTGGCAGGAACACCGAGGTAACAACCAGAAGCCCAGCTCAGCATAAGGAGCAAAGGGGGAGAGGGGGAGTCCTGCTAGAATCACCAGAGTGATAGAGTGATTCCAGCCCCAGCTGGTGTTCTCTCCAAACTGTTATGCGTACGAGAATCACCCAGGAATCCTGTTAACATGCAGGTGCTGATTCAGGAGGCCTGAAATGGGACCTGTAATTTGACATTTCTAACAAGCTCCCAGGCGATGCTGGTGCTAGAACCAAATTTTGAGCAGCTCGCTTTTGCAAATACCCTGAGAGCCTGAATTAAGTGTCCTGGGGTGGGGCTCAGACACAGAGGAAGGGGTGAGAATAATAGTAAAATTCCCGGAAGGATCACCTGCATGTGTAACTCACCAGAAAAGACCCCTTGTTTAAATATATCTAAAGAAAACAGGCAGATACAACTAGATTCAAAACAACCCCCCAAACCCTAGCTTGTTAACTTTTCACCATCAGCGCCTACGGCTGTTAGAAAATAGTCAGATACTGCAATATATTCATAATTCTACCTTGTTTCAAATTTGTGCTTTTCTCCCCTATCATGAGCCTCGACACTTCCCGCTTAAATCCCAGAAATTCTAACTCAGAAGTGAGGAATGTTCTTTCAGCGTTATATATTTATCTTGTAAACAAAAATAGGTAGGGGCCGCCTGAGTTTTCCAAAGGGCCCAAGACAGGCTGTTGGTAGACTTAGGTTCTAGCGTCAGCTGTGTGGCTAACTAGCCGGTCGGACCGCAGACCTCCCTGCTCTGAGCCTCAATTCCGCGTCTGGGAAACAAGAGCCTTAGAAAAGATGGTCCCATCAATCCAGGCCCCTGACCGCCTTTGATTCTTTGATTAAGTCACCAAGAGCTAATATTTAACGACTCGAGAGCATTACCTTGGATTTCCTAGAAGGCCCCCTTTCTTGCAGAGTTGCCTCGTGCCTGTCCTGCAACAGGTGCAGAAACCCCGGGCAGCCAGAGCCCTCTGCTCGTTCCACGGTGTCGGCCGCCCCCTGCAGGCGCTCCGCGGGACTGCCTCGCCTGGCGGGCCGGGCCCGTCTCCTTGGCAACACGGACTCACGCTTGCCTCCGCGTAGACCTTTGGGCACAGGAAAGAGCCGGGCAGAGCATAAGTGTCCTTTTCATTAGAGGAGCGACAAAGGCCAATTAATAAAGACCCAGAGAAGAGGAAGGGCATTCAGAGGTTAGAAAAGGGAAGGACAAGAGGCGAGTCTTAGCTCTCCCGACAGCAGCATATGAAAAGAGAGCTTTGTTTATTTATTACCTAATCCCCAGCTCCCCAGCCCGTGTTTCATACACATTATTTATCAGGATCTTGGGATTTTCCACAGCAGACTATGTATAATTTATTATGTGGCTACCATAACACAGTACATTTTGACCAGAAAGCTTTTATCCCTTTTTACGTGTTAGTAAATGATTGTTCAGTGCTTCTCTATAGAAAAGTTAAACCATCCTCAGGAGGGTGAATATTATCTTTCCATTCTTTCCCACTCGAGGCATAAGAAATTACTATAATTTACTGCAGTGCAAAGGTAATAAAAGTGGGTCGAAGTCGTCTTTTCAACATCTAAGCGCATTTCTGGAAAAGCCTTTTGACTGCCAGCAGTCCTAATTATTACCATCTTTGCACCTTATTGATTTAGTCAGAGTGCATGTGGTCATTTGAATGCTATTTGATTCTGGTGATAATGGATTAATGGGGCATGTCTCCATTTCGCTCACAAACGTTTAAAAAATGTGTTCCTGCCTTATATTGCAGGCAATTATCCTTCCCGTTCAGAATCTGTGAAGTTAATGATTCTCCACACTTCCTGAAGAACCTTTTTTCCCCCTTTTTGTTCAGATGAGTGGGTAGTTATTCTCTCTCTGAATAGGAGCTTTACGACTGCTGCATTTCTACAGCAAAAGCTGATGTAACACAGAGCCAACAAATGTGCATTCCTGTGTGTTTTGTGGTACAGCAAGATTGTTAAATACCTTTCCCCACGGTCACCTCGTCTTTCATACCTTCATTACGGCATCAGGGTGGCTGTAAGGAGCAGTAGTAGCCAGTGATGTGTCGGCAGGGGGCGCTATTCAGGGGGCAGAGTCCAGTCACTAGAAACTACCTGCATTTCCCAGAGCATCGAGAACAAGAGGCCAGTCCCACCACTGCTGGGCTCCAGCTTGCCATTCCAGTGACAACAGTGCTGACCCACTGGGCAGGGTGATGGAATATTCCAGAAGCCTCATACACAGTAGTGCCTAACCAGGTCTTCAAGCCCACACCCATGGGTACATTCTTTTTTAAATATTATGGTTGACATACAATATTATATTTGTTTCAGTGTACAACACAGTGATTTGATATTTATATACATTACAAAATGATCTCCACCGTAAGCCTAGTAACCATCTGTTCCCATACAAGGTTACTACAGTTTTACTGACTCTAGTCCTGCCTCCTGGTGACTTTGCATTTCATAACTGGAGGTTTGGACCTCTTCATCCTCTTCACTTTCGTCGCCCA
The DNA here is from genome assembly GCF_048564905.1 of Vicugna pacos. Taxonomy (NCBI): domain Eukaryota; kingdom Metazoa; phylum Chordata; class Mammalia; order Artiodactyla; family Camelidae; genus Vicugna; species Vicugna pacos. Next base: position 22,969,233 of record NC_133010.1, on the reverse strand, counting down.
AACCCCACTCCCCTCCCCTCTGGCAACCATCCGTTTGTTCTCTGTATCTATGAGTCTGTTTCTGTTTTGTTTTGTTTGTCTGTTTGTTTCTTAGAGTCCCCACACAAATGGAATCAGATGGTATTTGTCTTTCTCTGTCTGACTTATTTCACTTATTTCACTTCAATACCCTCTGGATCCATCCATGTTGTTGCAAGTGGCAAGATTTCGTCCCTTTTTATGGCTGAGTAATATTCCATTGTGTGTATCTCTGCCACATCTTCTTTATCCATTCATTTATTGAGAGGCATTTAGGTTGTATTGCAGATAATGCTGCAGTGAACACAGGGATGCAGATATCTTTCCAAACTTGTGTTTTCATTTTCTTCTGATAAATGCCCAGAAGTGGACTTGCTGGATCATGAGTACATTGTTTTTTCTGTCTGTGTGCTTACATTTTCCCTTTTATTATTTTTTTATTATTATTGAAGTACAGTCAATTTACACTGCTGTGTTAATTCCTCATGTACAGCACAGTGATTCATTTATGCACATATATATTCCTTTTCATATTTTCTTTCATTATAGGCTATTACAAGGGATTGAGTACAGTTCCCTGTGCTACACAATAGGACCTTGTTCTTATCTACTTTATATACAGTAGTTAGTATCTGCAGATCCCAAACTCTCATTTTATCCCTCCCTATCCCCCTTTCCCCACTGGTAACCATAAGTTTATTTTCTATGTCTGTGAATCTGTCTCTGTTTTGTAAATAAGTTCATTTGTGTCCTTTTTTTTTCAGATTCCACATACAAGTGATTATCATATGGTATTTTTCTTTCTCTGTCTGGCTTACTCCACTTAGTATGATGATCTCCAAGTCCATCCATGTTGCTGCAAATGGCATCATTTTATTCTTTTTTATGGCTGAGTAGTATTCCATTGTGTGTGTGTGTGTGAATGTATCTCTCTCTCTCTCTCTCACAACTTCTTTATTCTTAAAGCATACATTACTCATTGGCACACAGACAGACCCCGCTTCACCATGGCAAAGTTTAAAAATTTGGGGACTAACTTCATTCTGCTTGTTCTCAGGCATGAACACAGCTCTAGCATCCACCTTTGGACTAGGTGAGGAATCACATTATTAACTTTCTTCTACATTCTAACTCATCAATTGTCCAAGGATAGAATTATTTTTTTATTAAATTTTTATTTTGGTGTAATTGGAGATTCCCATGTAGTCGTAAAAATAATACACAGACTCACAGACATAGTAAGGAATCTTATGGTTACCAGGAAAGGGGGGAGGGAAGGAATACATTTGAGAGTTTGAGATTTTCAAACATTAGCCACTATATATAAAAATAGATTTTAAAAAAGTTTCTTCTGTACAGCACAGGCAACTATGTTTAATATCTTGCAATAACCATTAATGAAAAAGAATATGAAAACACATATATGTATGTGTATGCATGACTGGAACATTGTGCTGTGCACCAGAAATCGCACACTGTAATGGACTGTACTTCAATTTAAAACTTTTTTTAAAAAAGCTAGGTTCATCGGATACAGACCAAGTCCAGCAAAGTGAGCTCCCCACTGTGAAACCACCTGTGCTAAAGGCAACTGCCCCCCCTGCAGCAAGTCACATTTTCTCTGAATTACCGTCCTGCCCTCCATCACCCAAGAATGGAAACCTAAGGTCATCTCTCAGCACCCGACAATGCCTCTTGGCTCTTCACCTTCTGCAGTGCCCTAATTCTTTTCAGGTCTTCATCGGGGTATCACTGGGCCTCTTGTCACAATGTCTTGGAGGCCTTCGGACCCCATCACCGCTCCCCTCTCACTCAGTGAATATTTAAGGAGGCTTAATGTACACTGGCCACTGCGCTGAGCTTTGGGAGAGCAGTGCGAGATGCCCATAGATTCCCGTGACCCCAGATGGCCGCCGTCCCCAGGAACTTACTGTTTCATGGGGGAGGCTGGTCAGCAGGCAATTGTAACTTCAATAAGCCTCTGAGGAGAGCAAGCTCAGCCCTGCACACGCCAGCCCCCGAGCTGCCCGCCGTCCCGGGCCCTGTCCTGCGCCCTGTGCCCCCCAGCTTCCGCTCCCTGGGCCTGGCCTGCCTTCGGTCTGGCCCGCTTTCCCCTGGCGACAGTGTGCCATTCAGAGTCTAAGCCCAAGCCATCTTCCCTCCGAAGCTCTTCCCGATGCCTCCACGCCAAAGGAGCCTCTTCTTTTTCCACCCTCTTCTTGCTGCTTTTTTGAACGTCTGTCATAAGTGTTAACACAGATTATCTTGCAGTCAGCCCTGCCTGTCTGCCTCAGCCTGGAGCCGGCCATTATCAGAGGCAGGAATCGTGGGTCCTCCATCGCACTTGGCACAAGCATCACGAAGAGCCGGCCTCTGGTTGGTTTTACTTTCCATTTAACGTTGCACAGTCTGGAGACTTTGAGAAAAAAATGTTTGAATTCCCAGGATCAGAAGAGTCTAAATAGGATGGGTAAACACATTTGGCACACTGGAAGAATTGCATTTTATGCTGAAATTTTCCATGGCTGATGAATTATTGTGAAAAGAGCTGCACTTCTGTTTTGGACAAGGCCCACTTCATAACTCACATGAATTATCCCCGCTTCTAGCGTGTATATGGCCTTGCAGGTAATAAGCCTGTGCTTCTCTGATAGTCTCTCTCGTTGAGTAGTCAGTAATCCCCACCTATCGCAGAGTTTTTTTGTTTTTTGTTTGTTTGTTTGTTTGTCTACAGAGCAAAGTTAATGGAGCCAAGAAGAGGCCCCAAGATTATTTCCTCAACTCCCCTTTACCCCACTCCGAACCCTGAGACAGCAAGGTCTGAGACACTTGGCAGCGCACTGCCAAACAGCAGTGACACTGCCAGTCTTGCCCGAGTCAGATATTTCTGGAGGAAGGACAGACAGACGATAGCAAGGGGTCTATAGGTGTGTGTTCCTTCAGTTTGTACCTTACACTGTAGAAGTTGCCCCGGGTCTAAGCTGCGTTCTTCTGACGGGGCTGATCATTGGTGAAGTGGGTCTCTTTATGAAGTTACAATTCTAAGAAACAGGAGGAAAATGAATGTTTCCAGAACAACATGGTCTTGCAAAAGAAGCAAAATTTGGAAAAAGGGCTCTATGTGGTGGCAATGAATCTCTCAGTCAATTTCTCTGGGAATGTCTTAACTTCCCCTTCTTTTCTGAAAGATAGTTCTTCTGCATGTAGACTTCTTTGTTGACAATCTTTTTTTTTTTTCCCCCAGCACTTAGACTATTTCATCTCAATGCCCTCTAGCATCCATGGTTTCTGATAAGTCAGTTTTTAATCTTAGTGATGATTCCTTGCAAGCGATGAGTCATTTCTCTTTTTGCTTTCAAGATTTTCTCATTGTCTTTGCCTTTTGACACTTTGACAAGGATATGGCCAGGTGTGGGTCTCATTAAGTTTTTATTATTTTGAGTTTTTCAAGGTTCTTGGACATGTAGATTAGAGTTTTCATCAGATTTGGGGAGTTTTTGATCCCCAATTCTTCAAATATATTGTCTACCTCTCCTTCTGGAACTCCAGTTACATGTATGTTGGTGTATTTGATGGCGTCCCACAAGTCTTTGAAGTTCTGTTCATTTCTCATTATTCCCTTTCTTTCTATTTCTCAGCCTGCATAATCTCTCTTCAGGTTTACTGATTCTTCTTCAAGAAGGGACTTGCTATTAGCCCCTTGAGTAAATTTTTCATTTTAGTTATTATTGTTTAGTTATTGCTAGTAATGCAAATTTATTCATTTGGGTACTGCATTCATTACATAAATTGACATATTGTAACTCACTATACTTGAATTAAAAAATAAAAAATAAAATAAAATAAATTTTTTAAAAAGATTAATTGAGAGCTAGAGATAATAATACAGTTCTAGATAGACACTCGCTTATAGTCATTAGAAACTCCAAAAACAGACAAATGGCACAGAAGAGGAATGGGTACAAAAGAAAAGCTTGCAAATTACATGGGGCAGAATTCTGGGGCGGGGCAGTGACAGCTACAACCTCACTTCCAGGATGCCTAGGAAAATGTGACTGGGGCAATGATTTCATGGGTTGAAAGAATTACAGTTGCTTTCTAATGTCATTGGATCTCAATGATTTCCCAGCAGAAGTTTTCTTTCCAAGACCCCATGAGGGAGTTTAGCAGCCACAGGAGGCATCAGCTGCCTGGGATTCAGGGTGACGCGTCAATCACAGGGCTGCCAGATCTTATTCCTGCCTGCATTTTGTAAAATGACTAAACACACATTTTCCGTTGTTCTCTTCCAGGATTTCCAATGAACACTCCCCCAAACTCCAGATCCGGAGTCACAGTTACCTGAGGGCGGTCAGTGAAGTCTCCATCAACCGAAGCCTGGACAGCCTTGACCCTGCGGGTCTGCTCACGTCCCCGAAGTTCCGCTCCAGGAACGAGAGCTACATGCGAGCCATGAGTACCATCAGCCAGGTGAGCCCCTGCGGGTGCCGCCGGCCGGGTCTGCACCAGGGTGGGCGGAAACCCGGAGGGCGGGACATGAGGGGGCTGTCGGCCGCCGAGTGGCACTGATGGGTCAGCCAGGGGTCGGGTGTAAACACTACATGTGTTCAGCCACAACAGGCACCTGATAACCAACAGTCGACCAGCAGGGAAGGGGCCCTCTGCAGACGGTAAAGCACATAGCGGGGGAGTCCGCCTAAATTCATTAGCTGTCAGTCAGCATCAGAAGATTTGCCATTGGATGGAGGCGGCTTCAGCTGTAAGGATGTTTGAAGGATAGAAGGACAGGGTAGTAGACATCACTGGCCAAACCAAGGCAGTGTCTAGTCAGAAAAGTACAAGTATTCAGCAGGCCAGCAAGACGGGGCCTAGGCATGGGGAAGCCACATAGGACCTATTTACTTCAACTGGGTCTTGATAATGGGGGGCGGGAGTGTGGGTGTATAGCTCAGTGGTAGAGCACATGCTTAGCATACATGAGGTCCTAGGTTCAATCCCCAGTACCTCCTCTAAAAATAAACCAAATTACATCCCTCCTAACAAAAATAAAATAAAAAATAAAAAAAGGAATTGTGAGCTGTTTTCAGTAACAGTATGGGCAGTGGTGGCCTTGGGATGCAGTTCCGGCACTGATGTGCATGTACTGTGGCAGGAAGCAAATGAATAACTGTAGAGCTTCCCAGTCCTGTCATCTTCTGCGTCCTAGAAAACCAGGGTTTTTCATATGGAATGAAGATATGAGTAAAATATATAAGAAGCCACGGAAAAACACTGCAGTTTGAATTTGCATTAGAGGTATTCATACCACAGTCCTGCCCCCTGAGAGGCCTGGAAACAATGGCCAACCCAGCTGTGACATCCAAATTGCATTCCTGAGATACCATTTCCCACTAAAGGAAGAAAAGGCTTTTGGGAAAAGTACTGATTTCAGGACTGGGCAGGAAAGATAGAAGATGAGCTTTGAATACCTTGTCACACCAGATGTTAAGGAAGCTCTCAGGGCCACTTGTCTCATGTCAGAAGGACTCAGGAGACAACCTAAGAGGTTCCCACTGGCCAAAGATGAGACAAATTTGAGTTCAGTAAGAATAACCATTGAAGTAATTTTAAAACCACCAAATATTTTTAAATTTATAAGTTCATTTTGATATTTTTAAAAATTAATTGATCACACTTGGTAGATACAAGAGAACAAATTTATTGTCTTAAAAATTAGTAAATAAAAGGAAAAAAATCAAACATCCTGCTGTACCTACATGAACTAAACCCACTAAGTAACCAGATAACAGAAAAGGAAGCATTTCTTTATATAAAAAATATTCCAACTAGTGACTATAAAAATCGGTGAAATTAAGAATAACACTATTTTTGCAGCCACTATGGAGAACAGTATGGAGGTTCCTTAAAAATAGAGTTACCGAATGATCCAGCAATCCCACTCTTAGGCTTATATCCAGAGAAAACTCTTAATTTGAAAAGATGCATGCACCCCAATGTTCACAGCAGCACTATTTACAATAACTAAGACATGGAAGCAACCCAAGTGTCCACTGATAGGTGACTGGATAAAGAAGCTGTGGTATATTTATACAATGGAATACTACTCGGCCATAAAAAGGAAAGAAATAATGTCATTTGTAGCAACATGGATGCACCCAGAGATGACCATACTAAGTGAAGTCAGTGAGAGAAAGACAAATGCCATATGACAGCACTTATGTGTGGAATCTAAAAAGAATGACGCAAAAGAACTTACTTACAAAACAGGAAGAGATTCACAGACACAAAAAACAAACTTATGGTTACCAGGGAGGAAAGAGGGGAAGGAGGGATAAATCGAGAGTTTGGGATTGGCAGATACAAACTACTACGTACAGAATAGATAAAAAAAAAAAGTCCTACTGTATAGCAGGGAACTATATTCAGTGGCTTGTAGTAACTGATGATGAAAAAGAATAAGAAAAAGAATATGTATATACATATGTGTATAACTGAATCACTATGCTGTACACCGGAAACTAATACAACATTGTAAATCAATTATACTTCAATAAAAGGGGGGGAGGAATAAAACCATTTTGGAGCCCCTAATGAATGAATGCATCTAGGCATGGGGTGTAAATGACTCCTAACAACATAAAAAGGGGGAGAACTCAGACGATATGGACATACAGAACTATTAGCCTTGAAAACATGCGGGGGTTTTATACCAAATTAGAGAAAGTATACTTCAGTATAAAATGCTACTTTAGAGTGCAAAGAATTATTATTAAGAAATACATGCCTCTTTTCCACTTGATATGCCTAAGATAATTAGTCTTTTTTATCTGAAGTTTAAAGAAATTAGTCATTATTGGAGAGCATCTTCAGATAACACAAAATGAAGAGAGTCAAAATTGCAATCATTTTCAGCATACGCTCTAAGTTAAATTATAGTTTAATCTGTTAAATTTTCAACTACTCATGAGTTTGGTATTAAAGAAATTAGACACATGAAGTTCCAGAAGGTAGTAGAAATTTGAAGACTGCTCCTACACCTCTATCAAGTCAGCTGCAAAGTGAGAAACTGATTGAAACATCTGGTCGGAGTTGTTGGCTTTTGTTTTTTTTTGTTTTTTTGTTTTAAGGTGGTGCTCAAATCCAATGTAAGTTGTGTCAGAGGAATATAAGAAAATAAAAAGTAATTCCTCAAAAAAGGAAGACCCCATTTGGAAGGTTTTTAAAACACATTTATAAACAACCTGTGGGCTATGTCAGCTTTTTATAATGAAGAGTGGAACCTCCTTTAGGTCATATGTAGATAGTTTGAAAATCCCAATAGTGCTTTTCAAGGTTTTGACGTATCTAGGTTTGGCCTATTTTTGCGCAGAATGTGGGTATCTTGCCAGAAAATATAGGGCCTGTTTCCATACTTTGCACTAAATTAAGCACCAGTCGACACTGAAATGGTTCCACGAATTGGTCACTTCCGGAAGCACAATAAAAATACTAGTTTCTAAACGTTTGTACTAAACACGGTTCCGCTGAAATACATGTGCTCTGACCGCGGGCCCCAAATTGCCCCCTAGGTTCGCATTTCTAAATGAGGGGGAATGAATGAGCACCTCGGGCGTGCAATGGAGAAAGACTTCCCAACCCCACACTTCCTTGCGTCCTGAAAACAAAGCTCTCGTTCTCTAGAATTTAACTGTCTGCTTGATGATAAAGGAGCTGCCATTTAATCGCGGTCTGTAAGATAGAGGAAGTAAAACGCATTTGAGCTGAACGTCACGGACGGGGCGTTCTGCCGGGGATGAAGTTTGGAGATGCTGGGGCCGAGGCGGCTTCTCCCCGGCGGGGGAGCGCGGCGTCACCGGAGCCTTCTCGCCGGCAGGTGAGCGAGATGGAGGTGAACGGGCAGTTCGAGTCGGTGTGCGAGTCGGTGTTCAGCGAGCTGGAGTCGCAGGCGGTGGAGGCCCTGGACCTGCCGATGCCCGGCTGCTTCCGCATGCGGAGCCACAGCTACGTGCGCGCCATCGAGAAGGGCTGCTCGCAGGACGACGAGTGCGTGTCCCTGCGGTCCTCCTCCCCGCCGCGCACCACCACCACCGTGAGGACCATCCAGAGCAGCACCGGTGAGTGGGCGCAGCCGTCCCCGCGCCGCCGCCCGCCCGGCCCCGCGCGCCGGCTGCGGCACGACGGCCCCTGGACGCCGCACGTGGCGTCCTCGCTGTCACCACACAGTCCCGGGGAGCCGAACGCCACCGCGCCCTGCAGAGCGATGGCTTTGCCTCCCTGCCCGCCTCCATCCCCAGCCTCTGGCCACATTCACGCACCCCCTTCTTTCTGCATCTCCTTCTCTGGTGTCAGCAGAGGAAACTGCAACTATGGGACCAGAGGGGGCAGCCCGGGGGGTGGGGTGGGGTCTTCCCAAGACCCCGACACAGCATCCTTGGAGCCGGCAGGCTCGTCCCCACTAACTCTTCCTCTCCATAATCCGGCCTTGACTTCTAAGGGTGTGACCCCTGATTGTGGAACATAAATGGAGTTGGAATGCGTTTTTAATCCCAAAATATCTCCCAAGACCTGAAATGTCACTATGAAAAAATATGGAAGAAATGGATGATCTAGTAACACTGATTGCACATTTTATGAGTTTTCTTCTATTAGAATAGAAGGTAAATTTATTTCATGATTTCAAAACCTCCTATCTATACATACACAGCACTTCCTTTTCCCTCTAAACCGAATTTAGGTTTGTGCCCATAAACTGTACTTTTATCAGATTTGAGTCAGAGAGACACAGAAGCGCTTAACTGGTTTCCACGGTCCTGGAAGCTGCCTAGGAATAGAATCATGGATTATGTATGACAGAGTATGTGTTGTTTTTTGAGTTTCAGGGTGGTTTTTTTTTTTCCCAAATAACATTTGGGTCCAAGAAGAATATCCCCTCCACCTTAACTAGTCTTAACTTTGAGTTCAGCATAACTCTAGTAAAGAGTAATTCTACAAAGAGACTGTCAAACCAAGAGTCAAGATAAATAATGAATTAATGAGAAGGAAAAATCTGTACCAGAATATTATTCAATTTTTGTTCTAAGTGCCTCAAACGTCAGTCATTATCACATGGCCTAGAATTTTTACAAGTTTGAGAATTAATATTAATAGGCCCTCAAACCTGATTTGAAATCCTACTAACTAGAAATACAGGACTGAGAGAGGAATTTGAAAAAAAAAAATTAGAGGCGAAACCATAGGAAATCATTCTGGGCCAATGAAAATTAGGATTTCAGCATTAAGGGGAAAAATGCTTCTAGACGTTGCTCTGGCCCCGCAACTCTGGCCCTGGCTGGCTGTCACCTACCAGAGGTGGTGGATGTGCATTCTTGCTCACTAGGAAATTCTGAAAGAATAGCCTCAGGCGAGGCGTGAGGTTAATAAATTAAGGAAGGTTGATTCAGGAAACGCAGGCATTTTTAATTCATTCATGGGCATATTTGTGCGTGTTTACATCCGTGCAGTAAGTGTAGCTTGAAGCTCTGCCTGTGCCTCTCTGGCGTCACTGCGTCTTTGGTGTCTGCCGTGTCCCCGCCTGCACCCCGCACACAGCCCTCCCCGGTGTCCGGTCCCTTCCTCTGTGTAACGGTCTCATAGCCCGCCCGCTGCTCTTCTGTGCTGAAATTGCTCCTTAAACACACAAAATGCAGATCCTTGCCCAGAAGGGCCAGAGGAAGGAAGAGGGCCTCTGACTCCCTCCTCCTCCTCAGGGGGCAGTGTTTTGGGTAAAGTGACAAGAGACTCTGGGATGGCAGGTTTCTGATCAGCGAAGAGGATTTTGTGTTTTGTCATTTAAGAGATAATTGTCTGATACCTCCTGCATCAGTTCTTGTGCAGTGCTCTTTACTCCACATACCCGTGTTCTGACCTCCCTAAGAGCCTTCCCAGATACCCCGGGGGTTCCCAGAATTCAAACAATCAAGTCATCAGATAAAATCCAGGTTGCCTGTTAAATGTGAATTTCAGATACATGGTGGATCGTTTTGTAGTATAAGTATCTCCTGAATAGCACATGGGACCTACGAAATTAATTGTAGTGTTTGGAGTGTTTGATAAAGCTGACGAGCCTATCAGAGAAGGAGGTGGGTGGGGCCTGGGAGGGAGTCCTCTACTGTTCCATTTAGAATATAAATTAAATTGCAGGAGTTTTAGCCAGAGGCCTTCTGTGGGCGGAGGTGACTGCATCTTCTCCACCTTGGGCTCCCTGTGCCTGGTCCTAAGCCCCACCCGGCCCCCTGCTGCTGCCTGGGTGGGAAGGCTCCAGGCTCGGCTGCAGCTGCGGGGTTTCGGGGCAGGAAGATAGGGCTTGTTGCTGGGACTGGTGAGGCATCAAACAGCAGATCTCGGTACAGGGCAGCTGGCGACTTCACCCTTAGTCATCAGCCTAAGCCTTCTGGTATGTCACCTTCACAGCCGTGGAAGAATGAGCAATTTAAGGACTAAACATGATGGTAGATTCTAAGCCCTTCCAAGTTCTAATAGCACTTTTTATAGTTTCTCTATTCCATAGATTTGTTCTTTAAAAAAAAAGTCATTATTTTATGTTATTCTGTGCCCTTCATTCTACTGTTGTCATAAATCCTATGTTCCCTCCTCACCCCACCGTCTCTGTCTCTCTCTCTCAAACACACAAATTTTACTTCTCTCTCTCACATGATCTCAGTGCTATCATATTAATTTTCTTCTTCTACTGGTTTCCTTCTGACATCCAATCAAATATAATATCCTGTAGAAAACACAGAAAATCTACTTTCTCATAGGACCTACTAATTTTTGAAAGAATGGAAATCAGGAAATCACTGCTCTAATTTTAACCATTTCCCCCATGAACAAGGTCAAATTTACATCCGTGTTCACTAGGACATGACGCCAGTTTCTCCTTTGCTCATTGTTCTTGGATGCTCACAACAGATTTCATTTTTCCTAAACTTCCCTTTGCTCAGAAAAAAAAATTCTTCATTTTTGTCAACTGCAGTGATTAGCTGTAACTTTTCCCCCACCCCAGTCCACATTCTAAGGCTTTGACTTTGGGGTCAGCCATTTTAAATTGTTCAAATTTTCAAGAAAATATACTAGGTAAGCTTTTCTCTTCCAGCCTTGTCCTTTTGTCGCATTAGCAAAATGAATCTGCAAAGTCCACAAAAGTGTCTTGTTGCCACACGGGAGAGTCATGAAGATGGTCTTGGCTCTAAGTGGCCCTAAGGAGCCCCCAGTAATGGGACCAAGGATTAACAGAGATTTATCCTAGCAAATTGGGGCCAATCAGGAACTGAGTGAAGGAGTGGTTTATAGTGATGCATCTTTTGGGTTATTGCCTTTTTGGCTTATCTAACTATGACAGAATCTTATATTATCTCAGCTTATCTGTTTCAAGCACCCAGATATCTCTCCATCTAATAGATTCAACAAATTTCTATGTAAATCATTACACCTGGGACTAGGAGTTTAGCACTATCGCAGGAAAGTAAAAATTTAAAGTGGACAGTTACCCCCATGAGTAAGGGAAAACAAACACCCTTACTTCAATCATCTGAAGATTTCAGGGAAAAGTAGAGCTTGCTGCTAGTAATATACCCACACCTCCGCTTCGGAGTAGCAGATCGGACTGGCCTCCTTAGAGTATCTGTGTGCAGTTGTATGCATTTAAGAGGGTTCTTTTTACTTCCTGCACTAAGCATCTGGGGTCTATCAAAAGCATTATCACATTGTAGCTTAGACAGACTTGAATCTGGTGATCCCAGGAGCCAAAATAAGCAAAAACATTGTCTCGCCGGTAGACACACACATACAGGTCCACAGACACGTACGTGGTCAGGAAGGACACAATAAATCGTTTGCCGTGATCACCCAGCAAGTAGTAGGTGGGAGGGTCAGGTGGAATGGAAAGAGGGAGGTTTTTTGAATAAGCATTTATTGCTTTTCGTGATTTTAAGAGCCAGCATAATATCTGAATTAAAATAATACTCTTTGACAGAAATAGGCAAACTATCATGACAGATGATTTTCTGGTCTTTCAAGAAAAGTTTTCACTTTGAAATCACAAGCTTTATGTAGCCATAATACAATTTTTATAAAGAGTAATGCTATGCCACACTGTTGCTCTTGAAGTTTTGCCTGTGTGCCATATTCTTTTATTAGGGGAAGCTCTTAGAAGTGGATGGAGTTGAACTGGTCTCTGGGAGCCCCCGGGCAGGGCGGTGAGAGCCTGGGACAGGGCATCCCTCTGGGCGGGAGCCAACACCGTTTGCCCTCTTGAGTGTGTCTGGGGGCCATGCTGCTCACAGCACCTATTTTCAGTCTGATTTTCCTTACAAGAGAGATCATATGTTCACTTAAATAGAGACACGCTCTTCCAGCTCTGACACACCTACTCAAGGCTTGCTCCGTTTGCAAAAGCAGTTACCCTTTTAGATAGCCTGAGGTCAGGGCTAACATCCCAGGAGTTCTCACAAGTTTGGGTCATCACAGCCAGGCAGCCATCCTATCTAGGAGATCACATGAAACCTACCTCCAGTCCCCTACACTCCAGTCCCCTACACCCTGCTCCCCCCCCCATCCACCACCACCAACTAATCCTAAACACACAAGCTCTTGAACAGGGCAATGTGAAGGCAATGATTTATATTTGCAATACACATAGTAGACATTCAATAATGGAAAGACAAAAAGGTGAGAGAAGATGCAGAAAATACTTGTTTTACTGTGATGTAATTGACAGATTACATCGAGTAAGTTCAAGGAGTGGGATGCGTTGATTTTATATATTTATGTATTGCTACGTGATTACCACCATAGTGCTAGCTAACACCTCCACGGCGTAACATAATTATCATTTCTCTTTTGTGGTGAGAACATTTAAGATCTAGTCTCTTAGCAACTCTGAGTGTAAAACAGTATTGTTGACTGTCATCACGATTCTGTGCATCTGAACTCCAGAACTTACTCATCTTCTAGCTGGAGGTTTGTTTCTTTGACCACTGTCTCCACATTTTCTCCGCCCTCCAACCCTGGGAACCACCACTCTACTCTCTGTTTCTATGAGTTCAGCTTTTTTAGATTCAGGGTCTGCTCGTGACCACCTATGGGCCAAATCTAACCCACTGCCTACTTTTATAAATAAAGTTTTATTGGCACAAAGTCACCCATCTGTTCACATATTGTCTGTGGCTGCATTTGCCTTTTAACAGCAGAACTGAGCAGCTGCTGCAGAAACCGTGTGGTCCAGAAAGCCAAAAATATTTACTCTCTGGCCCTTTACTGGAAAAGGCTGTCACCCCTGATCTAATCCACAGGACCCATATTAAGATAGGAAAACTAAGGCCCAAAGTGCTGAGCTGGGCCCCTCACTGGAGGCAAGGTCAGAATAAGAGCTCAGGGCACCCAGCCCTAGCCCTTTGCTTGTTTGGGCCCCAGCTCTACAAATTAATGGAGAATCCTTAGAGATCCGGGAAAGCTCACTTCCTTTTAACAAACACTAAGTTAATTAATAGGTCATTTTTATAAAACAATGAGGGGAAGGTTTAGAAGTCCAAAGGACAGACATCGGTCAGAAGCCTTTTAAACAAAGAACCTTTCTTTTCTATTCAAGATAAGATCAAGTCACAAATATTCCGATCTTGCGTGGACTGGTTCCTTGTCCCTCTGCTTTTGAGAGTCCCCTTCCTTGAATTTCTCCAAATGTCCAAGTAGAACTGGAGACATCTACTTCCTCCCATCTTAGGAGGCTTAGATCAAAAAAAGAAAAATAAAAAGAAAAAAGGGAAAGATCTATGGTACAACCTACGTATGCTTCTTGCGAGGTAACATCTCTGTTTGGTTTCTCTTGTTTTAAATGAAGCTACTGGGGACTGAACCCAGGACCTCATTCATGCTAAGCACACACTTTACCACTGAGCTACACCCTTCTCTGTGTTTGATAGCTCAGAAAACTCACAGTGATGACTTTTGGAAGAATTTTGATTATAATATTTCTTTCTTTCTTTGGGGCCCTCAAGGTGGCATTCTTTTGCAGTCTAATAGAAATATTCCAAAGTCATAAAATACACAGGTCGTGTTAGACACCGAGGGAGATAAAGGGTCTGAGGAGTATCTTCTGCTTTGATCTCCTCCAGTGGCTTTGCTGTACATAAATCACCTCTCGGGGCCAGAGTGCCCAGCCTGGAGGGACCACGCTCCGTAGACAGCCCACAAATCTGTCTTTGCCCATCTGAGCACTTGTCATGCGGCCAGGTGATGGGGCTCCAGGGCCTTCTGGCCTTTAGGGTGGTTGTGCAGTTCAAATGAGATCGTCATCGAGGAAGCACTGAATAAATCACACAGAATGCCTCTACCTTGTCTTTGAGTTCAAATCTCTCCATCTGCTTAGTTTAATAATAATGCTCATGGCTCACCTTTGAGCAGTATTTGATAAAGCATTATGACCTAGCTGCATAGATAATCTCTTGTAATCCTAACGAATACTCCATGACACGTATGGGATGGGACACCATCCGTTTCATCATACAGGAAAATAGAGTGAGGCTTAGCGAGTTTATACAGCTTGACCCAGCTAGTGACAGAGCAGGCTCTTAAATCCTCTCATTAATAAATGCGTAGTAAAGTGTAGTGTACCTTGAAATAATTTCCTTCCAGTCTGTCTACAGAATGAGAGGCCCAGGAACTCTTCTCTCTCACGTTCCTTCCCACAAATACTCATTTAGCCCCAGCCATGTTTGAAACCTGTGTTTTTCCGTAAAAATTCCTGAAAACCCCTCTTTTTAAGAGAAACTGTTTTTTTCCTTTTTAACATTTTTTATTGAGTTATAATCATTTTACAATGTTGCATCAAATTCCAGTGTAGAGCAGCTTTTCAGTTATACATGAACATATATATATTCATTATCACATTTTTTTGCTGTGAGCTACCACAAGATCCTGTATATATTTCCCAGTGCTATACAGTATAATCTTGTTTATCTATTCTACGTTTTGAAATCCCAGTCTGTCCCTTCCTACCCACCAAGAGAAACTGTTTTGATCACCTACCAATGGCATGGTTTTTAATGTTGCTTTGGCTAACCCTGGAATAGCTGTTTGAAGTGAAATTAAAGATGTAAAAAATTAAGGGAAATTGAAATGAATAGATAAAAAGCTTCTACAAAAATACTCTCTGGGTTTAAAATTTCCTATTACCCCTTGTCATTTTGACATGACGGCGGATTTCACAATCAAATAGCCAATCCCTTGATCAAATTATAGTGTTGTCAGACAGCACTGAATGGAAAAAAGAATTACCAACTCACGTGTAAACTAAGCAGGTGGTAAATTCTGTCATGTGGCTGATGAAATGATCAGAGGTGGACTAAGTAAAAAAATACTACAACAGTTTAATCCTGACCTGGCTGGTCTCTTGGCTGGGTTACGTATTCATAACCCAGTTCCAAATGTCAATCAGAAAACACAAATTAGAAAATCAGACTTTTTTAATGTGAATATTTATTATATGGGAAATTTCTCAAAACATTAATGACATGACAACACAGAACCTAAAAATTCACTTTTTTATCTGATATCTCCATAGACCCTATTTTATAGTAGAAGAAACTGATGTTTTTTAAAGCCTTCAAAGTCCAACATTGCTGATCTAATTAATGTTGGACGTTAACAAATACAGCAAAACAACAGCAACTGAAAACTGTACATGCGATTTATGCTGGCACCTGGACAGCCCTTCCCAGCTCCAGCTGGTAGATCCAAGAGCCACGGTTTCATATTTCTGTTACTTTTGCCTCTGACTTTCTGTCAAGCGTTCAGGGTAGCCATTACTGCTGCCAAGTGTCCTTATTTAAAAAGAGAGTTGCCTCAAATTAATACCATGGTACCAAGTACCATAAGTTTACTATATTAGCAACTGTATAAGAAAAGTCTTGTATTTGTTATAATGATGAATCAATGATCATGTAACTATTAATACTCTGAAAATTTTCTTTGCCATCTGCTGGTGTCCTACTGACATATAAATTCCACCAACATACAAGATACCCTTTTTTCTTTTTACCCTTCCTTGTCAATTATCAGTATTAAAAAAATTTTTTTAATTATCAGTATTACTGAGAATACTAAGTCTAATAACTTCTCACTTAACCTACAGAAGAAAATGACTAGTCTAAATTATCTCTAAAAATATGACAAATTGTCAAAATTTAATTTAGGTTTTATCCCTACAATATTTTTTCAGTTTTATGGTTTCAAGGGGATATGTATATTATTAAAATTAACTTTGCTTAACCAGTTTTGTCGTTTAGAGGTGTATCCTTGACAAGGAATATCAGATCTGATAAAGACAGGAGCTCATTCTGAATGTAAGATTACCATCCTTTCTCTCTTAAAAGCCGACCTTGAACTTTCTTTCCATCTGATATTCTTATCCCATTACATTTTCCCCCACAATTAAATTTTATAATTTAGGAAAATTAGTAAGTCCATATCAGCCACTGCTCTGCTTCTGAAGGACCCTCTTCTCTTCTAAAATGTTGATTATGGCCAGAAATCTGATGTGATATTCAACGTTAGCTTTTATTATTTTCAAGGAACTTCTTTCCATCATCTTTTATTTTTAACTTTTTGTTTAGAAATAATTATTTACAGGAAATTACAAAGATAGTACAGGGGTCACTTATACCCCACCCAGTCTCCCCCAGTGGTCACAGACACCCCAGGTCACATCCTAACACCAAAACCAAGAGACCGACATTGGTGCATTGTATATGGTCATCACAAGTGCAGATTCTTACAACCACCACTGCAGTCAGGATACAGAACTATTCCGTAGCAACACAGATCTACTCTGGTCCACGTTTTTCCAGTTTGAATGAAGTAGAGAAACCTTACCCCCCGTCAAGCCTCTCTGCCCTCTCCTGCTTACAATCATCTGAAACAGTTTATCCACCTACATCAAAAGCCATGTCACACAATGGTATACTTTTTGTTCCAAACATCAAATACGCTGTAGAAAATTTCAGAGGAGAAGGAAAGTCTGTTGTATTTACCCATATTGTTTTGCCAAATTGCCAAATCTGGGAAATTTTCAGCCGTTATTTCTATGACAACATTTTTGTCCCCACCCTCCCTGTCTTGTCCCTCTCTGGGGACTCAGTGGCCACAAGTCCTTCCACGGGTGGTTTGAGCAGGGATTCCTTCAAAGAGGACATGGGTGGGCGGGCAGGCACTGTTTTGGTGTGTGTGTCTTTTTAAATCCCCATTGCACAGAGTTCTTCTGTCTGTCAAATGCCAAAACAATTCTTCCCATGCAAGATGCCCCACCTAACATGACCCAACTTTTACAAATAGCCAACCACCCAAAATTGCATTTACCTGCTGCGTCCTGTACTCAGTGCCTCCTGTTACTGTCAGAATTCATTCTCCTCCTTCCCAATCCTGTCCAAGTACTTTTTCTCACTAGTCTGTAACCTATGGGCTAAATTATTCACTCTTTAAAAATACTCAACTCCTCGAAACAAAAACTCAACCATCTTGATTTAGAAAAAAAGTGAAAGAAGAAGAATTGCCAAGGACGCCAGTGCCCCTCGTCTTTCACATCGTCTAGGATGACTTTAGTGGCATATCAAGTCACACTGGCATTTTAATAAAGAGCAGCTTATCTTAAAAAAGTAATGCAAACACCACACATTTTCTGTTTACTTAGCCTTTAAATTGCCATATGTTTGTTTGGTTCAGGTGGCAGCTCCAACAGCATCTTTTCCAGTTTTACTGACAGCAGGTTGGCTGTATCCCATTAAATAAAAAGAATGTTTAAAGAGACTTTCTTTTCATGTAATGCTTAGTGACCTGATATAGCCACTATGGAAAACAGCATGGAGGGTCCTCAAAAAATGAAAAGTGTAACCATCATATGATCCAGCAATTTGACTTCTGGATATTTTCTCAAAGAAAACAAAAACACTGATTCAAAAAGATATAGGCACATCTGTATGTTCACTGCAGCAGTATTTAAAATAGGGAATCAAACCAAGTGTCCATCAGCAGATGAATGGATAAAGAAAACACACACACACAATGAAATATTACTCAGCCATAAAAAATAATGGAATCTTGCCACTTGCAACAACATGGACAGACCTAGGGGGTATTATACTAAGTGAAATAAGTCAAACAGAAAGACAAAGATTGTATAATTTCACTTGTATGTGGGATCTAAAAAACAAATTAAACATAACAAAATAGAAACAGATTTCCAGATACAAAGAACAAACAGGTGGTTGCCAGAGGGGTGAGGGGATGAGTGAAATAGGTTAGGGAGATTAAGAGGCACAAAATTCCAGTTATAGAGTAAGTAAGTCTCAGGAGGTAACGCGCATCACAGAAATACAGTCAGCAGTATGGGAATAACTTTATATGGTGACAGCTGGTAACTAAGCTTACCGTGACGATCATTTTGTAATGCATAAAAATATCAAATCCCTATGTTGCCACGAGTCCTGAACGCTTTCTGAAATCTTAAACTGCTTAAATCAAGAGAACGCATGCTCTGAACTTCGGCTGAAGTCTCCCCTGCTTTCACGCAGTATAAGGTCTCTGTCAGTACCCTGGGACCCAAACTATGGGTTAAAGAGTTTAAATACACTTAATCTATAGCTTTGCAGCCATTCAACGTTTAGCCTTCAAAACACAAACCTACAGGTCTTGCACATAAGATTTGCCGAGCGAATATTTGTTGAGAGTTAATCTATAGGTGAAGATGGAAGATTTCCTAGGAAAGTTTCTACTTCACTGAATGCTAGAAGTTTCCCCGATGCCTCCAACAACCACACAAAAATGGAAAGTTCTTTACTTTTTTCTCACACACCTGAAAATAAACCACTTCATTTTAGAAAGAGTGGGATGGTCACGTCTCCCCCACACAATCCTGAGGAACAAAGTTTCAATCATTTCTTATTTGGGGAAGGAACGTCTCGAAATGGCTAAGATGGTGAGAATCACGAAGACTGGGCAGTGCTAGCGTCTGCTGATCAAGGCTTGCATTGTATTCTTAGCTGCTGATTCTATTTTATGTTCTTTCTCCCCACTCCTCCCAGTCCAAGCCCCGTGGAGGTTACGTCCCTACCTTTCCCTCTCTGGTCTGTAAATTAAAAGTTGTGTAGACAGTAGCCTCCATTCTGACTTAGTCTCAAATCTCTGTTCACTTTGTGAATATCTGACTAAGGGGTCTTCATGGATTGCTGAGCACATCCCTAGAATGAATATCAAAATACAAGAAAAATCTATGCAGGATTTGTGTCAACATTTATTCTATTTTTTTTCTAGCTTTCTCTTAAAACGCATCCTATGAGTCACCCCCAAAATACTAGAGTACTGTGAAAGCCCAGAAAAAATGCTGATAAGTGGTAAAGGTGCTGAGAACGTGGGATTTCTTCCCTATTTTCAATTTCTATCAAAAATCAAAAAACAGCAAAATTCCCACTTCATGCACATTCCAAGCCATGTGCTGAAATCTCTAAAAGCTTTTCAAATCTTCATAATTTTTTTACCTCTAATTTCCTTCAATGAACCTGCTCTACAGAAATAATCTGAAACAGAGAAAATTTCCTTGAGCAAGATGTTCAGCACAGCATTATTTATGATGCTGAAAGAGCTAGACCACATTTGCTGGCGGTGAATCTCTGTCCACCAGTAGGGAAATGTTAGGTAAATTATGAAATATCCACTTCAGTTAACTATTACGCCAACTGTAAAAATTATATTTAGAAAGAGCTTATAATAATATTGGGGGGAAGAACCTCTGGTATTATATCAAGATAGAAATCTATGGTACATTGAAGGACTGTCCAGAATTGTGCTTGTGGATGTGTTCACATGGTTCAGAACTACATTAGGAAATTGTGCCCAGAAAAAAGAAAAAAAACCAGGAGAACATAAATGCACTAGAATGTTAAGCAGTGATCACCTCTGACCCTCAGTACTGGAACCAAAGAGGGTTTGGGTTTTTTTTTATTTTTCAAATATTCTGTAGTGGGCATGTTTTACTTTCATAAAGAAATTATGTACATTTAAGTACATAAGAGTGGATACAAGAAATTCTATTTTTAAAACAGAATGAGCTGACACTGCACGGTCAGGGTCCCATTTGGAAGCAACAGTACATCTCACATCAGCATATCCTTCAGTTTCATCTTTTTAAATTGTCTTGATTAAATGAAGTCCTCTCGGGTTCAGTAATTAAACTGGAAAATTGAAGATCATTTCTAGAAAGATGATGCTTTGAGATGGTCCTTATTTATCTAAGCACATAGTAACTCCTTCTGGGAAAAAAAATTCTTTAAAAAATTAATTTTATTTTAAAGATCTTTTCCTTTGTCTTCCCTGACTCTCACAGTGGTGGCAGGTGAGCTCTTGTAGATTTTGCAGTTTTTCTTTTTCGCCTTCAGATGTCAGGGGCAGTTAATTTGCCAACGACAGTTGCAGGTGGTTTTCGGAGAGAAGGGCGTTAGGACAAAGGCAGAAAGTTACATAAAACCGGCTTATGGAATCTTTGAAAACATAAATCCATGCCTTTGTAGTTCTCGCGCTGACAAAGCTGAGCCCTCAGAGGCATGCTGTCAGCCTTCACCTGTGTTCCAGCCCGAAAAGCTCCCCAAGCAATTATGCCGAGAGAAAAGGTTTCTGCCCCAGCCACCAGCTAATATAATAGCACAGGCCACCTGCGCTTCTAGAAAGGAGAAAGGGCTGAATGGAACGGTGAGCCTCCTGGAAGCCATTCATCATTGCTATTCATGAAGAGAGAAAGTGATGTGGACAAATTTACACCCAAAAAGTTTTAAGAACTCTTGCTTCCTAAGAAGTGTCAAAGCACCCAGACAAAGGCGAGTGCTTCTCCGAGCTCCCGGGACCCTCCGCACGGCACCCCGCTGGCTTTGCTGGAAACGGGTGCTGCTGGGCTCGTGGGTGGCGTCTGTCACAGCATCCGCCTTTTCCTGTCTCAAACCTTGTCCTGACTTGTTCTTTGCCTCCCCTTTCCACAATTCTTTCCCAGAGAGAAACTTCCAGAGAGCCATTATTCCTGGCCTTTTCTCAGCCATCCCAACAGCTCAAGGGGAAACTTCAGGAAAGGTGGAAATTGCCATGCTAACCAGTGCTCTCTCTTCGAGCCTATGTTTTCCTGAAACTCTGAGGGAACATGGCACGAATGAGACCGAGAAACAAGGCGTTGAATTCCTTTTGTTCACATGGTCACAGGCCTCGGACAAAACTACGATGGGCTGGCGTTTCCTGTCGTTACTGTGTAGGATGCGTTAGCTACTTCAGAGGCATCGTGAAGCCTTCATCTGCTGTCTCATCCACTGAATTTTAAAACCCATATACATTCGTTCACACTTTCCAACCTGGTAGCAGATCTAGAGCATTCGAGCTGATTATGTGTCACAGGAGGATGTCAAGCAGGTGATGAGCTGATGGAGCTTCCTTCCTGCCTGTGCTTTACGGGTTCACCGTGAACCCTAACGATGGTGTGTGTGAATTCTGAGTCTGCCTTCTGGGGTTGTGCCTCCATCCATTCACTGACAACCTCTGGTTCTCTTTGAAAACTAACTGCCCCTTTGAACCTGTGTGCGGCTGGTAATGGTCCCTTCCAAATACAACCCCTCTTGGTTTCAATTACATAACAGGCCCCCCCGAAAGCATCTTAGAAATTCATGCTGGTTTTGTTTTGCTTCCAAAGAAAGACTTACCAGAATAATATCACTGAGCAAGACTCCTACACTTCTCTCCCCTCAAATGGGTTCTGAATCAAAATTATGTGTGTGTTTTTTTTTTTTAAGGGGAATTAAGAAACTTGTGGTCCTCAGATAAAGTTCTGTCTTAAGGAGCTATTTCGAAATGTTAACACCACACCTCCAGAAGCATTTGGACAATTCAGAATAGGGCAGGCTCTTCACAGTCTCCCTGCTTGCTTGCCTATGTTTTCCTATGTAACTCAAAATGGTAAATCATCTTCAAAACCTTTTATTTTTGGATTTCCCATATGTGAGTTTTCACTCTTTCCAAATATGCTGAAGAAAAACCACAGGCAGATAGCTGAGGCATTAATGAAATAGGCGTATCGATCAATTCCGCCTCCTGGGCGCTTCCTCGGAAAGTGCCAGGAGCGAATGGGGGTCCCTCTGCATGTCTGCCAACCAGGGGTGCCTCTCAAAGATCCGCAGGACACCCGGCTTTCCTGCTGCTCTGTTTCACAGGCAACTGTCCCGATGCTGCCGTTACACTGCATATCAGAGGAAGACCCACCTGACACTTAGGATGCACTGAAGGTTATGATCCAGAGGAAGTCTAAGAGCAAACTCAGAGTTTGGGGACCAGAACTATAAGCAAAAGCATAATTATCAATTTGCTGCTCAATTCTCCCTCCGTAGAGCATGTTTCTACCCCACACCATATGCCTTAATTTTATCCCAAAAGGCAGTTTGCACATCCTCGTGCTTCTCACTACTAACAAGCTACTCATCTCGCCTTTTCGACTGGAGCCTCCTCCAGCTTGACAAATCTTTCCAATTACTGTGTAAGCCTCGACTGTCTGAGTTATGTGTCCGGAGGCTCCCCGCCCCATCCATCTTGGATTTACCCCGTCCTCATCCTTATCACTCCTTCCTCCTTATCTTCTCACTAGCATGGTTAATATCAGCTTTTGTCAGTTTGGGTACCTACTAAATGTCCTGGAAAAGGTGATTGAAAGTTCAATCGGTTGCAGCTGTGCCAAACTCCAGCTCGGCGGATGAAGCCTTGGGTGCTGGGGGAGAAGCCAGGGGAGGGGGGACTGGTAGGCTTGCCTTGATTCAGAATTAACCCCGATTCCACTTGGTGGTGGTTCAGGTTTTGCCCTGTGTATACAGATCTCCTCATAGCCAGGGACTGATTTTGCACTGAGACACAGGTTTATGAGGATTCACTGAAGCTACTAGCAGCTCTAAATGCCAATAATGAATTTCACATATATTCCCTGTACCCTCTCCCCACCCCCATCCATGTGAGCACATCTGAAGGATAATTCCGAGAGGAAAAGAGTATCAGTAGGCCCACATTGCTATCTTATGCTTGGCTTTCAAACTGGTGAACTGACTGAGAGAGGACTGGTCCAGTGTAGACAGAGTTGCTTCTGTCTTTGGTGCGCAAACGTGCAGTTCTTCAAGCTGCAAAGAGTGGCAACTTAAACGTCTTAACTCCAACTTTTTCTTGCCTCCTTTGCCTGCCCATTTTCTCTGCTCGGAGGCCCTACGATTTCAGCTGCAGAGGGTAGGTCTGTGACTTGGCAAGCTCCTGCCAACAATTAGCTCCCCATCCACTTGCCACCAGACACCCAACTTCAGTTCTCTTCAATGCGCCTGCCCAAAATCAGAGCTTATTTGTTACTTGGAGGAAATAACACCTCGGGCAGTTATCAGCTCTTAACTGAGACTGAATAAGGGGTCAGATATTTCTCCAAGGAGAGCCCGTGGTAAGACGTTCCGTTGGGAAACCCCGGGCCAGCAGCAGATGGAAGGCTCCTTCCTCGCGAAACAGACCGCAGAAAGGCAGGCCAGCCCCACACCGAATACGGCCCCTGCCCCCCAAGTCCAGCCTGCCCGGTGCCCCGAGGCTCCCGGCCTGGGCCCCACTCCAGCCACGCTGTCACCCTCACTCTGAACAGTCCGGAGACGAAGCGGGGCGGGGCGCGTTTCTTAAGAGCCCGAGAAAGCAGCAAGCAGTGGGAGTCCGCACGTAGTAAGCCCTCATTCGGCGGTGCGGCCTCAGCCTTTAGGACAGAACACCACAAACGGAAACTCCCAGCCATGAAGCACTAAGCCTCATGCCTTTGTTCCCCCTGGGCCCCAGGTGAACTCACCAAAAGGGCTTCTGACCCGGACCCGGGAGCAGCCTCCGCGGACCCGTGCAGCGAGCACCTCTGTCCGCCTCCTCGGCGCCGCTCCGCACCCGCAGGTGGACCGAGGCCTCCCGGAGGACCTGCGGGGCCGCGCGCCCACCTCCGGCCGGTTGCTCTGCAGTGTTCCCCCTGGCTGGCTGCCTGGGTCTCCTTCTCTGTTTCACATGGTGTTTCTGTCCCAATAGACCGACTGGGCATAAACTTTCACCCCGACTCTTCTTTAACTCGATTTTTATCGTTCAAAGTGATCTGATCTGATTTACTTTTATGATGAAAGAACCGATTACTTATGTCCTTATGTGAGGCACCTGGCTGTGGCGCCATCAGCCCCAGGTTATCTGTTCTGACCAGACCTCAGTGCCTGAAAGAAAACGTGAGCCGCTGGCTGGACCGGGGGTGAGGGGGGTGGGGGGGGTGGGGGTGTTGAATCTTCTTTCTTTCTTTCTCTCTTTCTCTCTTTCTTTCTCTCTTTCTTTCTTTCCTTTTTCCTTACTTCCTCTGTGTTACCCTCTTACACTCAAGGCGAGATCCAGGATCCGGGTACTACAGCCCTGCCCCGTGTGGCCCCTCCCGCCTCTGCCCGCCCCTGTCCAGGCGCGTGCCCACCCCCCGCCGCCCCTCCCCCACGGCGCTTCCCGGCTCGGCCCCAGCCTCCTCCCGCCCGAGTGTGCCGCCTTCTCCGACACCAGGACCCCTGTAACCTGCTAGCTGCTCACGGGGCACTTCGCCCCGCGGGATGGCACCTCTGACCTCCTGAACCGCGGCAAGCTCGTTCCTGCCGTAGGCTCGGATGCTGCTGCGAACCAGCCGGGTGTACCTGGAATCCTATCCCCCACCCCACCCATGGTCCTCGTGCCTCTGGGCTCCGTCTCCTGCCCACCTGCTCCACCCCACGGCGCTCTTCTGTCTGCCGGGATGCTTTCTCTTTCCTCCTGAAGCTTACTGCTGGTTGTCATGAAATTAAATATTTACTTGGATATTTATCTTTCAGTTCTAGACAGAATTTCTCTGTCTTATTTACTGTGATGTCCCCAGCTCTTAAAACAGTGACATCTACAATAGATGCCTTTAAAGCATCTGTGGAATGAATATGTGAGAGAGAATATTTCTCCCCATAGACGTGACCCTCATGGGAGCATTTCTGGAAACAACGTGAACCCATCAGACCAGAATTTTCAACCTGTTGAGCCCATGCCTTCTTTTGATAAAGCGAGGGGGAAACAGCTCATATCCCTTTGCAGGGTCTGGAGCTCGGGGTACAGTGGTGGAAGAGGGTGGGGTGAGGTCGGTGAGAGCTTCCAGATGACCAGAAGGAAGCACGAGCCACAAACTCTTCAAATCATCTTCCTAAATATACAACCTCTCAACCAGGGCTTTGGTAAGAGTGGGGAAGGTACAGCTGGAGATGGTCTTGGTTTATGGTTGGTAGTTTCTCCTAGTGTGAAATAAAGGACCACAGGGTGTTCATGGAGAGAACCCATCACACAGAGAAGCACAGATCCCCCCATGCCCCAAGCTGTCTGTCCTAAACTTAGCTGCGCAGGATGAATCACCCCCTCTCCTACAGAAGACGGCAGCTCCCTGTGTAAAACATGTGTGCTGCCTCTCCTGGGCTGGAGGGGTAGCAGCGAGTCACTATCAGAGGACCTCAGCCTTAGTTTGTGTGCTGATCTACAAAGATAACCAGATTTGAGCCTGTCCTGAGACACTCCCCTATGATCTCAGAGGCAGGACAGCAAAAATGCTGCTCTCACTCAACCTATCTCTGACTTCTGTATTCATAAAACAGTGGGAATGGAGAGCTAAGAGGAGGGGGGAGGGTGTAGCTCAGTGGTAGAGTGCCTGCTTAGCATGCATGAGGTCGTGGGTTCAATCCCTAGTACCTCTATTAAAAAAACAAGTAAACCTAATTACTCCCCCTGGAAAAAAAAAAAAAGAGAGAAACAAGGAATACTTAGTATCATCGAATCCTTCAGTCCAGAAGGCACTTCTCTGTGCCAAACCTGAGTTCAGGACTAGGACACCAAGATGATAAGAAAGCATCCCTGCCCAGAGGAGTTCCCAGGCTAGTGTGGAAACCGACACTTTGAATTCCAGTGCCATTTGCTAAATGCCCAGTCTTTTCCCTGCTTTTACGGTGGCAGAATTTTCTAGGACCCAGTGCAAATACACATGTTCTCGGCAGACTGAAAAGAGGCAGAAAGCCTTGGTGTGCTGTCTCCCCGAATCACTACAGGACTTTACACAGTTGGCATGGGCAACAACCTTGAACTCCATTGGCATCTCGTTGGGAACTCAACTCCAGCTCAAAAGGGCTAGCGGTACAGCTTACACTCAAATGGAGCTTCTCATATCAGAGGAGCTGGTTCGATACTGCGACTGTGGTTGATTTAGCCATGTACAGGGAAGGATGCTTAAAATGTATCCTTCAGTGTCCAGGAGGCCTTCTAAAGGGGTGTCCTTTGGTGACTGGCTGGAGGCTAAATGCGCCAGCCAGAGTAAAGGAAGGTTTGGGGGGGAGTGGCATAAATACCAGGTCACACTGCAGTTTTGTAATTTTACTTAAGCCAGGACGTGGATTTGAGTTTATATGTGGTTGCATTTCCTTCATAGCACTTACCAACGTTTACTATCGACACCTTGAGAGAAGATGCTACATTTGTTTTCCCATCATTTTATACCCAGTGCCAGGCATATAATCGATGCTTAATAGAAATTTGTTGAATAAATTAAAAACAAATAGACTTTGTAAAGTTTCTGCCTCCCATTCTCTTTGGAGAGTGGATTCAACCAGATTAAAGGCTTTGCAAGAGGTTTAAAGGGTCTCAAAGACAGGGATCCCATTACTACACTTAAAGAAACCTGGTCCCTCTCCTCTTCCTTCCACCTGATAGAAACCAGAAAAAGAAACTGAAAAATGCCATGTCTGAGCTACTGATGAAAGGTCCAGGGTGAAAGGTCCCCTTTGGAAGTGCTGTCTGGTGTGCTCTTGAGGTTTTTTTCCCTTTCCTTTGGGAAGGCTCACTCAAGTCCTTTTGTATGCTTCTATTTCATCGCCATTCCCAAGCTTTAGATCCCTGATGGTTAAATGTGCTTAAACTTGTAAATTCTTGTTGGAGAGCAGGCAGCAAGATTAAAAGCCACTGGAGTCCAGTTGCCCGTCACAGACAGGGCCCCTTCCCCCTGCCCTCCCTGAAGGTATCCGTGGAGGTGGAGAGGTGGAGCGCCGGGCGCTGCGGCGGAACCCGGGTCCCGGGGAAGGAGCGCGGACGCGGCCGCCCCCAGCACTTCTCAGGCTGAACGAGCCAGGACCACCCCGAACCGTCAGCAGGTCGTTGAGTCCGCAGCTCTGACAACAAAGGCGGAGCTCTGCTCTCTCTCCCGTAGGAATTACAAAGAATGAGTTGCGTAAGGTATTTCTGCCATTTTCTCAAAGACGGAGCAACGCCATTTGGAATTTCACAGGGGTTGCTTGCGGCCCTGGAGGTTCCCTCCCTGAGGGCCCTCTGAGACCTCCGTGGGTCACGTGGTGGCCCGGCGTCCATTCTTTCCAAGGCCTTGGTTTCTGTGCCTCTTTAGCATGACCAAAGGGCTCTTAGGGGTCCCTTTTGTTCAGACACACACAGTCCTTGCCTTCACAGAAAATACAAATCCCACCTTCCAGAAATGCAGGAACCAGTGCAGGTCAGTGACTGCAGTGCATCATTATAAGCACAATGATAAAAACACACACACCTACAAGGATCTGTTGTCTTCTGCCTCTGTCAAAAGCAAAGGGCAAAGTACTCTTCCAAAGACCAAAGCCCAAGCACCGCTGTCTTTTTTCTCTTCTTTTCTCAGGCAGACCCATCCTTACAGTGAGAGAACTTGCAGAGTCGTGACATTTTAAGATATTCACCGTGTTCAGAAGAGTGGGGTCATGTGCGTCCGTGAGAGCTCAGCAGACAGATGCCAGAGCTTGGCTTACTAATTCATCAGGCTTTTAGCAACCTCTTTCTCCATTTCAGTCCCACAGAGCCACCCACCACATCATCCGTACGGCCGTGTTTCTCCCTTTTTGAACTCAGGTCTTCTCTTAAATTTCGTATCAAAATTCCTTTCCTCCCCCCACTCCCTCCTCAGTGGTACCAACATCCTCTAGATACATATGGACACCTCTCTGTCTAGTTCTCATCTGGGGGACGTTTTCTGCCAGGATATGTTACTTGAGTGCTTCATCTTCCCCAGTGTTTCTTGCTTACTTGTCCCTCGAAAGTTAGCATTCTGCTGGGATGGGAGTACCGGCTCTGCTCTGTATCAGATCATTCCGTCAGCCCCGGAGTTTCTCTCTGCATCCAGATATTGATATTGCTGGACCAGTTGCTGATGTCACCCGTACAAGCCTTCACTGGGCCTTATCTTCAACGCTCAACATGCACTGAAAATCAGCATTTACATCTTCAGAGGCCAGTAATGTTCTTGCACCTGCCAGCACTTTGGGTAAGAGGATTTTTATCATGTTTTCCATCATCTTCTTCAGTCCTTGCATTGGAGCTGCTGATGCGTGAACTCCACAGGGAGGATGAGGAGGAAGGATGCAGCTCATTCAAGCTCTAGTACTTACACAAGTCCAACACTGGTTACCCAGGAGGTGAATAAAGCAAAACAAAGCTGCATTTCCACACCCTCCCCCATGCCACTGAAGTTTCCTGAGAAGTTGTCTGAGAAGTTTAAAATATTTCTTTCCCAAAAGCAGACTGAAATAAGCCCTTCATTTATTTTAGATACCTCTCAGATAGCCTTGCAGATGGTTTGCTGAAATCATCATACCAACAAAATCTGTTTGGCTCAAAAAATTAAAATAACCCTACCAAATGATCTGCGTTTCTCTGTAATAAAAAAAAAAAAAGAACTGAGTTTCTTATTTCTAGCTATTAAACTTATCCCTACTCAGCATTTTGTGAATTGAACTACAAAAATAATCCCTTAAAGATCTGCACGTTTTTCCTTTATGACCGAATTCCAGAACCCCCAAATATGTTATAAATGCTGACTTTCTCCGTTTGCTTTTCCTTGCATTCACGTCTTTTCTCTTGACACAAGCCTTCTATCAAAAATATCCCAAAGACAGTTAATACTAATGCATCCTAGAGGTATGCTTTCTTCCCCTAGTTGCATGCATCTGGCCAGTTTCCATGACATCAGCTCAGGAACAAACAGATAAAGCTCAAATGAAAAATACTTCCCTCCCACAAGATTCCTCTGACCCCGCCAGCCCCTCAGCAGGACAGCTGGGAAGCGGAGAGGCGTGGCTCCCCCGTGTTCTCGCAGGAGTTTTAGTTCAAAGTTGGTCTGAATGATTTGAAGAAAAATCCAGCAATGCACCCTCAAAAGGACCGTTTCTCATTGTCATGAGATTTAGTTATTTTCTTCAGTGCAGAAGATAATTACCTTGCCCTAACCAGTGGTCTCTGTGCAAAGCCAACCGTGCCAGCCCCTCGGGTCCCTGGTACCCCGCACACAGCCCCTCGGGTGGGCTCCTCCCGAATAGGACGGGGATGCACAGAGGTGCCTCAGCTTCCGCCATCCTATCCGCTGCCACTCGTCTTGTGTTTTCATCTTTTAAAGCATCTGTTCCTAGGGGCTTATGGTTTTACAAAGCAGTCTTAATGTTCCCAGTGGTATAATTGTCCAGACAGAGCCACTCCTGATGCTCTGGGAACTGTCGGGGTTAGAGGCTCAGCCTGGACGAGGCAGCAGGGAGGAGCTGGTCTAAGGGCGGGCATTAGTCCCCAAGGGAATGGTCCACGAAGCGCTGCTGGGCGACGCCTCCCCCTGGCTGCCGCAGACATGCGCGCACGGGAGGGAGGACAAACGCCCCTGCGACGCGGCCCCGGAAGTTGGCCAACTAAAAAGTTCCAAGGAAACAGGGAATTGATGCACATCCAGTGAACTTTCAAGTAGCCCTTCATCTTCTAAAAGGCGACAAGTGGAAAACAGCCACTCCCTCTCCTCTGAACACACATCCTCCTCACATTTCCATTTCTCCATCTGAGGTGGGGACCACCATCCTCTCACACTTAGAGCAGTTGTGGCAATTTCTGTCCTCCGATGTCTCTGACTAGTCACTACCAGCTCCGTTTGCCCTTTATAACCTTTCTCATGTTTTCTTCCCTTCTCACCCGTTCCACCAACTTATAAACACACAAGTGCCCCGAGAGCACTTGAGGTCAACGGGATTCACTTCAGAGCATAGGATTCCAGCGCTCCCACTGATGGGGAGTTCTGACTCCGTGTCAAGCCAGCGCCAAACTTCCACCCTGGGGACCAGCTCTTCCCGCTCATTCTGAGTCACAGCCTTCACGGAGTTTCAGAGACTCCGGAATAAGAGATTTCTAGCACCATGATGCACTAAAGTCCCCACCCTCCTTCCTGAGCATTCTTCCCCCAGAATGGTCTTGTGACCAGCTGGCGGCATGCGGCCCCTCACCTCCACAGCCTTGGGGTGGATCCTGCGTTCACAGACTAAGATGCCCAAATGCTCCTTGCTGTCCTTTGTCCCAGCTGCTCCAGACTCAGCCCCACACAGCTTCTCAGCACCAGCCTCTTCTCTACCCCAGGTCCAACTGGTCAGCCCAAGCCCTGGCCTCTTCTCTATCCCAGGACACCACATGCTGCCACGCAGACTGAAGGGTAAGTCCAGAACCCCTTCACCCTGGAGACCCCAAGGACAGGTAGTTATCTCTCCCTGCTTCACGTAGTGTTTTAGCTCTTTGATGAGATCAGACAACTTGTACATCTAAAAAGCCATTGTCCCCTTACATCAGCAGCTGATACAGGCACTACTAACACTGAATGCCAGTCAGTAGAGACACAGAGACAAAGTGCGCCCCCTCGCAGGCTCCTCACCCAATCTCAGCTCCCTTCTGTCCTTTCCAAACAAATAGATTTTCAGTGGAGGAAGATACTTCCATTTTAAATGTATTGGGACACTCTGACTTGAGCTGGGCAATCACAGAGTGTTCGTGGCCCTGAGTAAATCATACACCAAGTTGTGCTGAGTCAGTTACCCTGGGTGCCTGGGTTTCCCTTTTCTCATCACTGAATCATAGTCAGCTAGGAGCTTCTCTGCTGATCTGACTGGTATACATCTTATGCGGTGATGGCCTTCCTATCAAAATAGGTTTTCCAACAAGTTTCTGCCTGGGCCCGGTATAATTAAATATTTTGCATTTCTTCAACGTGCAGATTAGTATAGATAGACAAGAGAAAATTAAATCTTAGGAAATATAGTTTGCCTTATGTTTGCTCCTTGAGATCAGCAGAGTGAAGAAATATAGTGGATTTTATATTAAGAAACCCTGAACACCTCAAGCGAAGAGTTGAACCCCTTTAATGGTGATCTGGGGCTGGCTTTGTGATGGCCAGGCTATGAGCTTTGACAGAACTGAGTGAGCCCAGGATTAGCTACTTAGACCCTAGCCCCACACTGCCAGCAGGCCCGCCTCGTTCGCTAATTCTGGAACACTAGAGAAGCCAGTTCAATTTCCAGGGACAGAACTTTTGATGTCCTAATGGAGGAGAAAAGTTAATAAAGACGGTTGTTGGGTGGCAGTAATTCAGAGCTGATGTCCATCTCCCTGCAAGGATAACAGGAGAACTCAGTTACAGGAGAGCACTTGGAAACTTTAAAGTGCTGAGCAGTTAGCAAACAGCTACCACATGCACAGCCCGGCCCCGCTGGGTCATCTGGCTCTGGCTTCCAGAAGCAAGGTTGGCTTCTGGGGGCCTGAACCACTGCCAACGCAAATAAATGGGGTGAGGTACCGACGGCCCCGGAGAGCTAAAGCCTCCTATTTCACTGTAAACTGGAGTGAGGGTGGGCCGCGGGGTCCTCTGATGCCTGGTAAAAGAACAGACTGCTAATTAAAATGATAAAATTGCTTTTGAACTCTGGAGACCAGGAGAACTTTGTAACGGACCTGTAATGTGTTTTGGACGCCTAAGCACGAGTCTCAGCGGCTTGGAGTTGGGGCGGGGAGGTGGGAGGGCATCCATTTCTCTTCATACTAACAATAAAAACCACTCCAAAAAATGCGCATAACAGACACGGTGACTTCTCTCCTCTGGTGAGAGGCACTTAACCTTTGATCCTGATCTAAATTGAATTACCCAAGGCAGCTTATAAGCAGCCAGGAATTTGTTTCCCTTGATATAGTTTTGATGATAAAGTTAAAAATAATTAGTAAATTTCTCCAAGCTCTCCTAAGGCTAACTCCTTATATGCTGAGATGAACTAAAGAAAACAGTGAGTGATAGAGAAAAATACGGACGAGCATTATGTCATTTTTAGCCTTTTCCCTTTATCTTTTCTTATGTGAAATATGAAATGAACTAATTCCTCAACCCTTTTTCAAAATATTGCTGTATAGTGGGATTATGGAATTCTTTAGGCCAGTACTTTATCACTATATTGTGACAATCATAAATATAAGTACAGGCCAGTAAATTTAAAGATGAAAAAAAAAGTTTACTTGCTAAAGCCATACTCATGTTAATATCAAGTTTCAGAGTAAATTTTGTTCATCTGACTCATGTTTTTTCAAAGTAACCCATTAGCCATGGAAATCACGTGACCCAAATATAACAGGGAGCTTCCTTTATCAGGGTACTTTTGAGGGTCCCTACTAAACCAAACCCTCATTTATGCCTTTGGTCTATACCAAATTCTGCTTTGTATGGCATGCCAACATGGACCCTTTTTCCTAATTTCCTTATTTGTGTCTTCCTCACATTATTAGAAGCCAATGACCTTCAGCACATCTGAACCATCAGTCTTGGTCCCAGTGAACAGTGACATGAGATGTAAAGTCTAATTCTGATGGTGGTTAAAAAAAAAAAAAGAAAGAAAACGAATAAATTAGGAAACTTGAAGGGAAAAAAATACGAAACTGAAAGGGAATAGACATTATAAGGAAATTTTCATAAAAAAGAAACACTTGAGGAAGAACTGTGGAAACCAAAAGTTCAATCACTTCCCTTCCCTGTTCCTTCTTTTGGTTTATTTTTTGTGGTTTTTCTGGGGGTGGGGATTAGGTTTTTATTTATTTGTTTGTTTTAATGGAGGTACTGGGGATTGAACCGATACTAAAACCCGTCTTAGCAGAGGTGCAGGTGGTAGCTGGGCCAGCGGACAGAGAATTCTCTCGTGGAATTCGAGTCCGGGCCAAGAAGGACATCACCTAAGATGGCAGAGTGCTGATTCACGGGGGAGAAACGGGCAAGCGCTGGAGCTCACAGATGGCCAGGGGCAGGTCCAGATGCACCGAAGAGCTGATTCAGGGGGAAGATAGTGGGGTCCAAAGGGATAATTTCACGGTTAAGCACTCAGAGGTGAAGTTGTTTTGAGAAATACAGATGTCTGAGGTCTGACGGGGCAGTTGGTTGAGGAACTGGAGGGGAGACAGAGATCCTTAAAGTTGGGGAGATTTGTAAGGCTGTAAACATGAATGTTGAACTCTCAGAGGACGGGATGGAAAGGCCAGTGAAACAGAGGCTGCAGAAAAAGTTACTACAGAAGAGGAGGACTCTCCTGGAAGTTAGTCTATATAGACAGAGAAAATGGTCTAAGTGAATTTAGCCTCAAAACAAGAGTGTCTGTAGGGTGATGGTCATGGAAAAATGATCTCCAAATGGCAGTGGGAATGGTGCATGGAAACTGAGAGCTTGGATCGCATTTGGGCACAGAAACCTGGTAATTGGGAATATGGGAGGAAAGAAAGTTTTCAGGGGCTACCCTGCTGAATTTGGAAGTTTAAACCATGAAAATAGGGGGAGGGTAGAGCTCAGAGGTAGAGCACATGCTTAGCATATATGAGGTCCTGGGTTCAATCCCCAGTACGCCCGTTAAAATAAATAGATAAATCTAATTATCTTCCTCTTCCCACAAAAAGACAAATCCTAAACCATGAAAATATGGCACCTTTTCTAATTAATTAATGTCCTGTTTTTGGACGCTTGCCTTCCCATGTCTTCTCATGAGAGGAGGAGGAGAAGTGGCCTCAAACGGCTTGAGGGCAATGGGATTATCAAGGACAAGTCATTTTCCTTAAGGCTGAGGTGTGGAGAGAGGGATTCCAGAGGCTGCACCAGGGCCAGCTCATAACTGGTGCGTGAGAACTGACTGTGAAACTTTCAAGTGTTTTTCCAGCTGGTGAAGGTCAAGTTGGTAGCTTCCAAACAGCCATATGGCAAAATTTACACCATGGAAACCAGCAAATGCTCCAAATCAGATGCCCCTCTCCCTTCATTCAAAGAGCCTGTGGTTAAACTTTACCAGAACCCTCCTGCAGAGGTGGAAGGGAAAGTAGGCGATGGAGTGGGTCCGAGGAGGTGGCGGCAGGAGCCTGGATGAATCAGCCGGCGGGGATGGAAGTGAGCAAAGACCATAGGAATGGAGGAAAAGAGAAATTGCCAGGTAGACAGCAGGATCTTATCAGTAACAGGGAAGCGCTGATTTTTAGCTCAATGCCAGTGTGTTGAGCAAGCCTCTGCAAATCTGCCTTCATGATGTT
This sequence comes from Vicugna pacos, assembly GCF_048564905.1. NCBI lineage: Eukaryota > Metazoa > Chordata > Mammalia > Artiodactyla > Camelidae > Vicugna > Vicugna pacos. Next base: position 22,934,718 of record NC_133010.1, on the reverse strand, counting down.
AAATACTGTATGTCCCTTGCTTGCAGCTTGGAGAGTGAAGTAGAGACAGGTGATCTTGTTCTTCGCAACACATTTTCTCACCAGAGTTCTAAGCGAACACAAAAGCACGGTATGACTCCTTTTGCGTAAATTTGCACAATTTACCAGGCACTGGATGACATGTACAAGACCCATTATTTTCCTTTCAACTCTTTCCTTACTTTCCATCTCTCCCTTCTAGTCTTCTTTCCTAATCACCTTCTTAGACACAGGTGGCCTCAGGGGTCATCGAGATTAGCCTTTCCCTTGCTTCAATCTCTTAAACCCAAAATTAAATGTCTCGGATTTAATATGAGGAGCAAACCAGATTAAAAGCCAGATTCTTATTTTCGAAACAGAGAGTTGATGCGGAATATCCAAGTCAGTTACTCATGGTATAATCTGCCTTTGGAATTAAAAGGCACGCACACTCAGTAGGTGAGCTGGATGTTAACTAGGCTGCCAGCTTTTGCACCCAGCGTTGCATTTCAGCATTTACTACATTCTCACCACACAAAAAGCACTGAGAGAAGAGCTGCAAAGGAAGTAAAATGCGTGGCCCCTGCCCCCGTGGACGCTGGAGTGGAGGAGACTGGGGATGAAGAAGTCGGACCCTGAGGTCGGAGAGCCCCGACTTAGACTCCAGACTCTTCCACCGGGAGCCGTGTGGCCACAGGCTTTTACTTAACCTCTCTGGGCTCCTGTTTTCTCACTGTCTTAGTCCGTTCAGGCTGCTATAACTACAGATCACAGCCTGAGGGGCCTGTGAACAACAGAAATGTGTTTCTCCTGGTCCTGGTGGCTGGAGCTCTGAGGTCAGGATGCCCACGCGGTCAGGTTGTATCTGGTCAGTTTTCTGCTTCCTGGTTCATAAATGGCTTCACATGGAGGAAGGGGCAAGGGAGCGTTCCTGAGCTTCAAATAAATAAATAAACAAAACTTTAAAAGTAATAGGGCATTCTATTTCTTATTTACGGTGGACTTCAGTTTGTCACAGCTCCTTAAACTGAGGCTGTCCTGATGCGAGGTGCCAGGCCACTTCTGAGGGCCCGAGGAGAGACTTAGCATAGTGGAGGCCAATATTTGGCCAAAGCCATAGAGGAATGTGCTGGGGAGGAAATGTTTTTCCTCTGTCCTCCTATGTTCCTGCCTTAGGGGCCTGCGAATTAAACTGAGAAAAGGCAGATTAGCAGGAGAAAATGCAGATTTTAATTCATGTACATATGGGAATTCACAGAAAAACATGACTCATGGAGGTAGTTAGAATTTGAGGCTTATCTCCACTTTTTGTAGAGAAAGAGCAGGAAAAGGCACTTAACGAATGACTCAGGAAAGATAAACAGACCCTCAGGAGGACAGATGAGAGACATGATAGTTCTGTGACAATGTCTATTTAAATGTAGTGACATTTCTCCTCTCTGGTGATGACTCAATCATACCTGGTTGCAGAAACCCCTGCGGAGTGATTGTATAAAAATTGAGCTCTTCCGTGGGGAGGCTTGGCTTTGAGACAGACAAAGGAGCTCAGAAAAAAAGCCCATTCTCAAATGCCAGCAGCTCAAAATAACTTTACATCACAGTGGCATACTCTGGATGCCTTCTAAAGGAACCAGGGCCAGAGAAGTCTGCCCTTGACCCCACTGCCAGCAGCCATTCGGGCTCTGGGCTAGCCCTGCAGGCGGAGCTCTGCACTGGAATAAGACAAGAATGGACCTCCTCACGCCCCCACTGCACCCCCCAGAGGTCCAGACATGCCGGTCTGGAAGCATCAGAGATGTGCTTAAGTCCAGGTTTGCACTGAGGCCACCCTCAGGGACAAGATCGGCACTGGAGAAGCCCCACCACTGAGAACATTCCTTTGTAATTGGGGAGTTTTAATAATGTCTCACAGAATGGACCTGCCCAGGAGCCTGGCTCTTTCAACAGGACAGATTTTTAAAATCTCCCCTAGTCTACCCTAGTGGGAAGCTCACATGGTGCGGCTCGTCAGCGAACACAGCGCCCAGCAGTAGACGCCAGCAGTGGCATCCTCATTTTGACCATTGAGGAAACTGAGACACAGAAAAGTTTAGTGACTTTTCCAAGGTCAAACGGCTGATCAGTGACCCAGTCAATATTCGTCCCAATTCAGTTTGACTCCAAAACGTAAGCTCCTTAGCAATCATGAATCGGGCTTTGAGTCCAAGGGCCTTCCTCCTTGAAATGTTTCATTTTAACTAAATAAAAGCATAATAAATGGCTTCAAGGAGCTTTTATCGATAGTATTAATATGACAATATTATAACCTAAAAAGCAGTCTTGCTAATCATAGCAACCTCCCGACCCTCCGTAAAGCAGTCACTTCTTGGGATCTGGTCATTTCTTCTGCCCTAAGACAATCTCTAAAGCAGAGCAGCGCTGTCCACGTTGCACACGGGCGAGCCTGACTCTTTGAGTCACAGTGTCATTTCCTTTGTAGACTCTGCCACGAAACTCATGACGTACCCTCGACCCCAGGTTTCACACGTATTGTCTCTCAGCTCAGGGACGATGGCCTCGAGCAGTGTGCCACAGTATCTTCCATAACATCATTTGACGCTTTACACTCATTCCCAGAAATGTCTGCCCCAAAGGGACTCGTGAATGAACTGGTGGTAAGGAATAGACTCATCATCTCTCTAGAGAAGAGGTTCATTTGGGGGAAGAAACAGATAATTTTATAGATTCCTAGCTTGTTAAATATTCTAATTTTAGGTGATTCTAACCATTCTCCCCCATCATTGGGCATGGTACCTGCAGAGTTTCAGGTACCTAAGGACCCTTGAGTCCCATCCAAGGACCATGTCCTCGCACCTCCAATTCTGTCGCGATGTTGACTTTTCAGCTTCTGCTGATTGGTAAATGTTCTTGATCCTTTTGTGAACAGCATCGTTGTATGCAAACAGCAAAGCATAAATTTTTGTTGTTCGCGGACTCTCTGCCAGGCATCATGCTAGTCAAGGTGGATACAAATATAAATCAGGTACAATCCTCGCTTTCATGTTTCCATCAGAGAGAGCACTGGACAGTCCAGGGCTGTATGTACAAAATGCCAAGGAGAAGTCGGGAAGTGTGAAACACAGCAGGTATTTGAGTCGGTTCTGAAAAATGGGTTAGTGTGTGGCAGCCACTCACAGGACCTTTTCTGTGTTAAAAATTGGCAGATGAGAATCTGATCGGTTTCTTTTACGAGCTACCGGAAAATCCGTAGAAGATCCTGCGGAGGGTGGAGAAGGAAAGAATCTTAATTTCAAAATGTCATTCCCTGTATTGTCAAACCACGACCATACTCCCCAGATAAGGCGGGAAGCGGCATCCTACACAGCTTGACCGGCGATCTCGGGGCTTTCTGTGTGATGGTGTAAAACAGCACGCAAACGCCAGGGGGCAATGCGGGTTCACCAAAAATCACGGGAAACGCTCCATATCCTGTTTTGACCAAGACCATTTACAGCATCCTGGTGCAAAGGTGAAATCCTTAATAAAAAACAGAGTTCTGCCAAGGAAAAAGCAATGTTTAAAAATCCTTTCTTGGAAAGCTTCCTGAATTGCCAGCAAAACTGCCTTTGAGCGTTTGCTCACAGCTGAACGCTTTGCAATACTATTTGCAGAAGAATGACTTTAAATTCGTTCTCAGTGCAGCTAACTGCCCGATCTTTCCCAACCTCTGCCTAAGAAATCTAAACCGCCCCCGCTAGCCCGATTTCACATCGCTGGGACTCTGCTGCGTCCTCTGCCCTTCATGCAGGTGCCCCGCACCCAGCTGCCTCTTAGGCGGAACTGCGCCTCCCTTTCGGGTAATTCCAAGCCCGCCTGTGTTTTGTTTCTGGCTCAGCAGCCGCCAGGTGTCTGCCCTCCCTTCACCCTCAAGGATGAGAGATCAAAGGTGTGTCTCCATCTGCCTCCTGCCCAGCTCTTTAATCTGTTACACATTCAGAAGGGACAAGTGCAGTGCTGTGCACTTCGGGAGCGGGCACAAGTCAGAGAGAGAGAAATGGGCAACGTCCCGGAGGGCGTGAACGCGCCAAAATGACGTGGAATATGTCTGTCCACAAAGCAGCCCTGCCACTCAGGGACCGTCTTCTCTTATAAAGAACGAGAATGCTATGGGTAAATGGAGGTCCCCTTTTCTCCAACTGGGGTACCACTAAGCCCTCTTACAGAAATACTGTGCACAGACCCATTTGGACACTGTGGGGAGAAATATAACAAGGCAAAGGAAAATCCTTCTGAAATTATGAAATGGAAATTTTAAGGACTTTTATAGGGGTTTGGACTTATTTCACTTACAGCAAAAATGAGACTAAGGACTTAAAGAAACAGAGCAGAAATTTTTAAGACAATTTCTGATGGTTTACCTATTTTCCACACCCACAGGACTAAATAAGTAGGGAAATACATTTTTTTTTAAATGGTAGACTGCAAATTAGATATTAAGAAAATCATTTTGGAAGCAGTGGTAACAGAAGGGATGGACTCTTTACCTCCACATCAGCCCTCCTGCGAGCCGCAGCTCTCTCCCGCTGCAGCTCTGGATGAAGGAGTCAGTTAGGAAAGAGCTCAAAATCTAGTAAGAAATTTTTTCTAAACTTAAATTTAGAAATCATTTAGAAAGTTGAGCATCCACCACTTTCTTTAGATTCTCAGGAGAGCTCCCTAATTTCCTGCAAAGACAAAATGTGAGGGAACACTGACTGGTTTTTGTTTTTCCTCTCCGTTCTGTGTCCACACACACCCGGAAGCAACCAGCAGCTTCCTCGTCTCTGCACAGCGATGACAAATAGGAACTTCGGCAACTTCAGCTGTGCTGAGCTGCCCACACAGACAGAAGTTAAGTCACACTGTCTTTCCCCAGTTATGCGGGCTTTGAATCCAGATGTTCACAGCGCATGAGAGAGAAGTGTGGGGCACAGTTATTGAAGGCTCTGGTGAGGAGGGAGCCCTTATCCGCTGCATCAGACATTCCCATTCAGCTCCTTCAGTGTTTATCCGGCACTAACTACATCCAGATGCACTGCTTGACTCTGAAAATCACCGATGATCAAAGAGTCTTGCTCACAGTCTGGAGGTGGAGACCGACATTAGAGAGATAATCACAGAGATCATTGCTCTGAAAGAAATACAGCTCTTGCAGGAGAAGCTACTACAACAAAGGAGCTAGTTTAGAAGGTCAGGGAGAACTTCGCTGGGAAAATCCCCATAAACGAACAGCTGAAACATCAAGGGGCGGGGGGAGCACAAAGCAATGTTCAGGGAAGCAGACGGCTAATTTAACCAGAGTTACAGATGCCAAGGGGTGAGATGCGAGGTAGGGCCAGAGAATTCAGGCACAGGGCGCTGTTCAGTTACCTGTTGCCGGATAACGTATTACTTCAAAGTGTAGAATAGGAACTTAAGAACAACCACTTTATTACAGCCTATGATCTTATGGGTCATGAATTTAGATGGGGTTCCCCTGGGAGACTCTTCTGTTTCACATTCAGTGGGAGGCTGGGCAGGTCTAGGAGACCCAGGATGGCGTTATTCACGTGGTACCTTGGTTTCAGTGTCTGGGAGTGTGTGCTCAGCTGAGGCTGTGGGACGGAGCACCTGTAAGTGACCCTAGCATCGCAGCTTCCAGACTTCTTACATAGCAGATCAGAGCTCCCAGAGAGAGTGCCCGGAAGACAGGAAGTGTTAAGGGTGGGCCCACATAGCATCATTTCCACCACATTCAACTGGTCAAAGCAGTCACGGAGCCCACCCAGGTCAAGGAGAGCAACAGAGACGCCACTTCTCAATGGGAACGGCCATCCTTAGTCAGCCACAGCTCACCCTCTGGCAACCTTATTTGGTCCTTATCTGGGAGAAGAACAACTCTAGGAAGGAATCCCAGTTCTTACTAAGTCCTCTGGGAGCTGCAGGCACGTGGCTCTGTCCAGGGACACCAGCCTGTATGACTTCCCACCCATAATACTTTGAACCTGGATCTGAAATTTGGTATGATCAAGGCAAAATCAGATTAAAATGGAGCCAATCGTTTTTCCCCTTTCCCCATAAAAAAGCACATGGTATTTTTGTAAATCCTTCACATAAATTGCATAGGCTAAAATTTTGTATCTATATGTAAAATAAAAAATTAAAAGATTTAAAAAACAAAAACAAAAAATCATTTAGAAAGAAACCCTTTTTTTTAACCAACTTTGTGACTTTTATTAGTGGGCAAAGACTTCAGACTCCTAGACATCACTGAGCTGTGTACAGTTAGAGACGCAGCCCTGCAGAGGAGAGGCAGCTGAATTGAACAGAGCGGAGTTAAGGAAATATCAGTCCTCATTGTTTTGCCGATTTTTCATTATGTGTACACAGAAGTATTTATATTCCTCTGTAAGGCAAAATATACTGACTCCCAAAGCCCTCCAGAAATGTTGTCTCACTATGGCATTAAGTTCAAGTTCAAGGTCCAAATAAATAAGGGTCAGGTGCTGATGATGCTCTTTTGATGTAGTTCTCCGGTACGGTTGCTCTCAACACGAAGATTTGTGAAAACTGAAATGAAAACTACTCCTCCACCCCCTGCCACCACCACCACCACCACACACACACTCAGCATATACTGATGCTACAGAGGTGAGCTCAAGGCAGTGGGCACTGTCGTTCACAGCGTGGAGGAACAAGAGGCAAGAGCAGTCACTGGCCCCAGCAATCCTGAAGTCCACGTGTTCCCAGTACCCTGACTGGAGGGCCCAGTTCTGCTCCCTGAGAACGATTCTCTGCTGCTCTGATCACCCACCCTGAAAACTCTTGGTCACACCTTCTAAGTTACCCTGTTTCCATGCTGTCTTAGCTCCAGCTGCCATAACAAACTACCATAGACTGGATGATTCAAACAACAGATATTTATTTCTCACAATTCTGAAGGCTGGAGGTCTGAGATCAGAGCGCCAGCACAGGAAAGCTCTGGTGAGGCCTCTGTTCCTGTCTGGTAGATGAACGTCTTTCTGCTGTGTGTTCTCATGGCCTTTCCTTGGTGTGTATATGCAGAGAGGGAGCCATATATGCCTCCTCCTCTTCTTTTAAGGCACTAATCCCATCATGGGGGCCCCACCCTCATGACCTCTTCTAAACCTAATTACCTGGCAAAGGCCCCATCTCCAATACTGTCACGCTGGGGATTAGTTAGGAATTCAACATATGAATTTGGGGCAAGGAGGAGAGGGACACAATTTAGTCCATTGCACGTAAGAAATAGCATTTGCAACTGAATAATCTCAGCCTGTTTCCAGCCCGTTGATGTTGGGGACTTTAAAGACTCTTCCACTTTGAACCACCTCTGCCCATTTTTGTCAAGCGGATAATGTGTCCACTAATATACTCCTTTGAAATCTTTGTGAGCTTCCTCTGAATCTTATTAGAATTCACTGTGTTAGGCAAAACACACAGTTCTCGTCAAAACATCTTAGTTCCTCTTTGTCTATCCATATCGTATCATACAGATTCATGTGAACATTGCTCTGATAGCTTGATCTCGGGTAATGACAGCAGAGGCGAGAAAACTGCAGATTCTAGAGCTATTTGGATGTAAACTCAATTAGCTAATATTCCTTGAAGTCCACTTAGGGCATAATCTTGTTTCCAACTAATCAATAAACTTGCTTCTTGGGACCTGTTTACATTATTATCCTGAACCCGACATCTTTGCTGTAACTTATGTATGTTCACTCTCATGTTAGCATTCACTGAGCTCCCTGAAGACCAGCCTCTGAATAGAAATAGTGGTCAAAATAACACAATGTAGGACTCTGCTCAGTGATACCCACAATTAAGACAGCACGTTTGAACTGCACTTTCTGGGACTGATCAGATTTTCTTTGAGGACACCTGGAAACACTTGGGAATGATCCTATCTTCGTTCGATAAATATGGATTAACACTCCATGGATTTACTCTCTGCCAGGCACTGCTCTCATCTAGGGAGTCCCAGCAGCCAGCAAGACAGACCAGGTCCCTGTTCTCATTACGCTTACATCCTAATGAAGAAGACAGACCTAAACAAGGACCCAAATGATAAATCAGTGAGATAATTTTAAGTGGTGAGAAGTGCTATTGAATAAATAAATAAATAAATAAGAGAAATGGGCTAGAGAGTTATTACTGGGGCTGCTCTAAATAGAGTAATCAAGGAAGGCCTCTCAGAGGAAGTGACATTTGAAGCACAAGCTGAACGAATACAAAGAACTAGCTGGAGGAAGACGGGGCAGGTTGGGGGAAACCAGAGGGAGTAGCTAGTGCTTTGCGGGGAGAGGGGGCAAAAAGGAATTAGCATCGCCAAGCAGAGATGAAACCTGTAGTGGCCAAAGCCTCTGAATAAGGGAGAAAGTCACCTGAAATGAAGTAGAAGAAATAAGAAAACAAGCAGTAATACATCACCTAGGGCCTTGATGGCCGTGGTTGAAAATGTGATTAGTATCTCAAAAACAATGAGATGTCACTGGAGAGCTTTAGTGAGCTCTAGTCATTCACACTTTAGCATGAATTATTTTAGCCTGACCCTTTCTCCTAAGAATTATTTTAGATGACTTGAAATGAGTCATTCAGTGGAAAAAGCATTTCGGCAGACGATGACGCATTGAATGGGGGGTGGGGAGTGGTAGGAGCCATTGTGTGCATATCTACATATCTGTATGTGTTACAGTTCACCCCGAATTCCAGGCAATGTCACTGTCAGCAGTCACCAGATAATGTCTCTCGTGTGTCCCAAAAGTCAGCAGCGCTCCATGTAGCTTCTCAGCGTCAACATCAATCATTGCTTAAAGATTCCAATTTTTAAAATATTTCTATCTTAAGATAAAAGCAATGTCTTCTCAGTCGACAAACTTTTCTATAACGTTATCATTAGCTATGTAACCAGAGGTAGCCAATGCTAGATTTTCACTGTAACGTTACTTTGCAGTGTAAAACCCTATCCCACTGCAGGGAAAAACTCGATTTGAGGTTTAAAGAAATAAGAGGAGTTCACATGGAGTAACGAATCACCAATGTTTTTGTTAAAATCACATTTATAAGCAGAGCTCTGAAGTCAGACTTTTGCTCTTAAACTGATCTTGTCCCCCTGACTCTCTGTGCATTACTGGGCTCCCACCCACCGCCGCCCACACCCCCCGTAAGAATGTCTTTAAACTCCCTTGCTTTCCTTGCATCGAGCCTGTTTCTACACACTGATTAGAGCATACTGCTGTCCCTTCATCTGAGTGACTCCATGGTTATGCACAAAAATAAATATGGCTGGAAAAAACATCAATATTCTGACCTGGTTTCCCGCATAAAGATTCTACAGTTTAAAAAAGACAGGATCATTGCTTATTAAGCCAATGACTCAGACCCCTTGGCATGGTTGCCTGACCCAAGAATGCCAAATCCATTTAGACGGCATTCTTAGCTGATTGTCATTGACTGTTGTTTCCAGGGTGATCTACATACAGTATGTTTTGGCGGATGATGGGTTTCAGAGCTTTTGAAATTACTGGCAAAATGATAGTCAGTACTCAGCTTATGCACGTGTGTCTTGTTTGGTTACATTAGAACCCCTTTGGTGAGTATCTCAGGAAGTGTTCTGAAGGTCAAGATTTTCTTCTCTGGGTCTGAGTAGAAAGAAACATGAGTTACAGCCATGGTGTGTCAGATCTGGTTCCTACCAGCACGCAAGAGCCAATCCGTTACATTTTGCAAGTCCATCATGAACCCAGTCATTATTACAAGTTAAATTATATAAACTCACAATTAAATAATCATGTTAAAAACAAAGGTGCTAAACACCTAAAGCTCTTCATCGCCTAATCATTTGACTACATTTTACTCTCCAGACCCCTGAGGTTATGTCTATTACACTTTTATGCTAAAATATGACTCAGTAGTTTTGCCATCCCTTCCCAACACCATGTTCACTGACATCAAAGCTGGCGCTTGAAACAGGCCAGGGTGGGAGTATTGACAGTGTTGAAGTTAAAAGAGTTTTAATTTAATGAAAATAATTTATATGAAAGTGAAAAACCGTTGAGTAGAAATCAAATAAAAGATAGAATGATAATGAAATTGTTGGGAAAAGAGCAGAGCTGAGAATTCAGTGCATGATTTTGTCAAATCACGATGGATTTGCTGGCTATGGATACAAGGGTTTGGCCCAAATCAACCAGAGTATTCTGTAAGAACCTACGGACTAAATGGAACTTGCCGTAAAGGAGGCTGCAAGTTTGTTACTACGTGCACATTGTCCCCCACACATCACTCATATCAGTAAGAGTCCTGATACACACACACACACACACACGTACAGACACACACACGTACAGACACACTTTTTCCTCTGGAGGGTCCCTTGTTAAACATTGACCGGACAGCACTGGTTCAGCAGGAAAGATGAAATTCAACTAGTAACTTAAAAGCAGCTTTTTCAGAAAGTTGCAAAGAAGAGCGAGCTTGTCTCTTCGTGAACATAATCTGCTAAGATCGGTGTGTGTTCGTGCTGATACCAGTCTGCTTTGCGAGTACTGAAAAGGGTTTTGTTCCCATTTTCCATTCGAAACTCCTCTCGGCTGAATAAGAACCAGAATCTCAACCCAGTGAAACTGTAGACATTTTTTTTCCCTCAGTGTAAAGTATCATGTAGTTTTGGGGAACACTGTTTATTTAGATAACTATGACTTACCAAAACAAAACACAAAAATACTTCTCATTAAATCACTGGACAAGGGCTAACTTACCTTAGTTTAGTATTTTCACCTTTCAGTTCACCAAAAAGGCACGTGAATGTCCAGCCAAGGGCAGCGTCTCCTTGCCTCGTGAATGATTTGACCAGCTTGGCCCTTTCCCTGACCTCCAGGGAACGGGAACTCTGAACACAGCAGACCAGAAACGCCCTCTGGCCCAGTGACCCCAGAGAGGGAAGCTGCCGGGTCATACCACGGTTTTTAACTACCTGTTACATATGTCAGCAACGGCCCTGTCCCAACATGCATCAGACGACCTCTATACACAGTTTAAGTAGGAGCAGCAGGCACTGGTGTCCTTTGGTGAGAAGTTTTACCAGCCCATTATCCAGCCTGATTTATGCACAGAAGTAGTGCTTCACACTGTTGTGACTTGGCCTGTTTCATCCCAAAGTGAAATAGTGAAAAACTCTCCCAAAGGGTTCTCGTGGGGAGACAAAGACACTCCTGCGGTTTAATCAAGGACTGAAAATTACTCAGTTTTTGAAGTTGATATTTGTTTAGTTAAATTCTCAAAATGCTAGCCCCCCTTAAAAAAAAAAAATCCAGATGTGAAGCATGTGTGTGTTGTGAGAAGCCTGGCCAAGGTAATTTGGGTCCATTATATAACTGCCACTTTTTGTTTTTATTCAAGGTGTCATAAAACTGAGTTCTGCAGTTGAAGGTACGTTTTTACAACCACACCATCAGTAATGTTTTGCTTCAAGGTTGCACAGCGTGGCTTTGTAGCTAGACCGCTTCTGTGGCCGTGGTGTCTGACGCCCTGTCCGGATCGCCAGCTCCTGCCGTCCCATCTGTGTTTCTCCTCGTTCTGGTCCTTTCAGGCCACGTGTCTCTCAGCCCTCCATGAGCGGCGTTAACACTGACCCCAGAGGGGCAGCCCTGACGGAGTCCACGTGTCTGGTTCTGTCTCCTGATGGGATGGCCTCAGGCCCGGGGCTCCTTTGAGAACCCCTGGCTGTGCCTTGTCCGAGGCTGGGCCTTGAGTTGTCAGGAACCTTGCCTCCCTTCTCTCAGTAGGACCTTTTCTAGAGGGTTTTGTTCCCTTATCTCAACGTAGCAGACATGTCTGCCCAGGAGGTACGCAGGCATGGAGTGCTTAAAGCCTCCAGATGAGAAATTTCAGTGGTTACGGCATCGGCCAGCCTCAAAGCACAACGCACCGCCAGGAGCTACTGGGAGAACCAGCCTCCCTTAGTGGCATCCATCTCACCCCGGCCCCTGTCACTGTGCCTTCAGGACACTGAGAAGAAAAGGAAGAGGGGTCTAAAGAGAGAGGAGGGTCTGTGGGGATGAGAAGCACTGCCGTGTTTTGCTGAGTAACCCCCAGGAATGTTAAAGAACACCCCACGGTCTGTGGTGACTCATCGGTTATTGGTATGAAATCGATCACCCTCGCCTCGCGCATTCGCTTCCCACGTCGAGAACGTGCCGTTTTCTCTCCTCGTGAGCGTCTGTGTTCGCTTTGGGGCGTGTGTGCGTGCGTTCTCGTTTCCTGGGAGTTTGTCGGTCGTGCTTTGGAAGGTGCCTCCTCCCCACGTAATCAAGGGGGGCTCCTTGGAAGAGGTGGTGGGCTCGAAGGTGAGTTTTCAAACTTAAAAAGAGATGTGGCTTGATGAATGGGCAACGCATGGAGACGCGGACCGCGGGCTTGGGGTGGTGAGACCGTGGGCGTGGCTCAAGCCCGGGGACTGGGGGCGCTGGAGTTTGTAGGCTGGGAGATGAAGGGGACTCGGGAATGTCCCCGTGGGACTAACACATCCAAAGGGAGGGACTCCGTCCTTTTGGTGGATCTTCAGTACCATCACATTTTGCAAAACACAGTTGAAAGGGCGTGACTCTGACATTCACGGCAGGGTGTGGGCTGCTGCCCTCCAGTAAGGAAGGGACCAGGAGTGGTGTTCCAGGGTCACGGAGGAGCAAAATGATGTCCCCTCAAGGAATGAGGCACATGTCTCAGGCCTCTGCAAGGCCCAGCAGGAATTCGAGCTCCCTCTGCAAGGCAACATGGAATTTTCTTGAGAGGCCATCCAAACCTCTCCCTGCCTAAAAAAACATGGCGGACACAGAACAAAACCACGCAGGACCACAGGAACGGCTGCCTGCAGAAACTCCCAGCGGCGAGTCACACCGGAGTTTCAGCTCATCATCTGTAGAATTCCAGATAACTCTTGGTCCAGCCTGGGCTGTTTTGTGTTTTATCAAGGGATGGCTTTGAAGTCCAAGTTTATGTTGCCTGCTTGGCTTAAGCACAGTGTTCCACTTGCAACAAAGGGATGGAAAAACAAAATCAATTGTTTAAAAAGCCAGAGGGCCAAGAGAACATTAGATAATTTAAAAACATTGTTCTGCTAGAAGTATTGCTCTGGTCGTCACTGTGAGCCTGGTTACTACTGGTAGCACGGCCTATCTGAGCCCCCAGAACGTAACCCTGAGAGGCAGCCTCCTCATCGCTCGGCTCCTCTGAGTTGCTGGGGCTCACGGGGAGTGGCATGGGCACCACAGATCAGGTTTACTTCAACCGCTGCTTGAGCATCCTTTTGGCAGCTTATTGGCTGGGGCTGGAGTAGCTTGAAGGCTTGGGAGCATGCTGTGCTGTGACTGTGTTAGAACCTGTGTGCCCGGGGGCCCCCAGGGTGCAGTCGGGGTTGAGGGGGTGAGGTGTGTGCTCCACGCATGTGTTCTCAGTGCATCTGGAACGGGAGAGTTTGCGAAGCATGCTCTGGGGAATGCGGTGTTGGACACACTCGATTCAGAACCAGACCTCAAGATGGGGGTCCTTGGGAAAGCTTGGCTTTTTAATTGTTCTTTTCTGTCTGTGGGATGAAGTCAAGGCAGCTTCTACAGCTTCTCGTGTCAAGAAACAGGCAACTCAGTGGAGGAGATCCACTGCCAAAAATGAAACCTGTTTCCTTTACTTTAAAAATGACTCTGGTGGGGAGAGGGTAATAGCTCAGTGGTAGAGCACATGCTTAGCATGCACAAGGTCCTGGGTTCAAGTCCCAGTTCCTCCATTAAAATAAGTAAGTTTAAAAAAATGACAATGCCTCTATTCTGGTCGATCTGAGAACTCTGAAGGTGGCACTAACGTTTTAGGTAGATTATTCTTTTCTCTTCTTTTAAAGGAAAAACAATTGTCAAAGTCGTAAGAGAAAATTAACCAGGATCCATGTGCTCCTTCCTACCAAGTATTTTTGTCACAACAGCTGTGTTCGTTCTCTTTTTCTGAAGCAGGGGTGCCCTCTTCAGCATTTGGCAGCTTCGTGTAAGCTTTTAAAATCAGCAGAAAGAAAAAAAGGTTTTTCCATCACATAAATGATAAGGTTCGCAGTGAATTGTCCTTTCACATTTTTAAGACTTAAAATTATATTGAAACAGAAAGACACATCAATATTTTACAATGAAAAAAATATTTGAATGGGGGAAAAACCTTAGGTTTGAAAGAAATCATTGCAAAATTTTGTGGATAACACTGATGAAGTCTGGGCTCGAATTTTAGATTGATTACCCCAAAGTCAGAAAATTGGGTTGAGAGAGAAACATCCAGACAGCAGACGGGGGAAAGAGAGACAGTTGGGGCAACAGTGGAAATCCATTACAGAATCTTCTGAACATGCCTCTTAAAAGGGATTTTCCCCTCTGGAAATCGGAGCGGGCAGAGCAGGAAGGGGCAGTTGTTTCCACCAGCCCATCCCAGTGAAGTGAGAAGAGAGGTCATGGAAGAGCTGGGTCTTGCTGGAGTTCCAGCTGCCCTGGTGTCGGGAGCAGCTGTCCTTTCCAGGGAGGGAGGGTCCGGCCGCATCCGCAGCCGATGCTCCTTATCCAACTCAGACTCACACAGTGTGTTCCGATCGGGGACCACGGGCCTGGAGGTGAAAGACAGGCCTTTGCAACTGATATCTGTTGTGTGGGGAGGCTTGCCTCAAAGGAGATTTGTTTATCGCTTGTAGGTAGGTGACAATGTGAAATTTCAAAATGAAGTCAAGTTATTTTGAAAGCCCAGATGAGGGAATGAAGTTTGGCTTCTTTAGGAAAGTTCTTTGTCTTTAAAAATGGCAACCAATGAGCCCCTGGGCAGAAACCTAGGAGGTGAGATGATGCTGCAAGCACTCACCCATGTTCAAGGGCTGCTTTCAAGGGGACGCTGGAGTTCTCATTAACACTGGAGCTGAGGCGGGGTGCGAACGGCACAACCTCGTGTGTCCCCGTGAATAGCTTCGATCTCCTACACAAAAGCTTCTCCTGGGCTCGGGGAGCGTTTGTTTTCCTTTTTCCTTGTCACTTCATTTCATTTAGATAATTTTTTTTTCCTTCCAGTTTGAGATATAATTGACATATAGCTCTGTGTGAGTTTCAGGTAGACAGCATGAAATGATCACAGTAAGTTTAATGAACGTCCATCAACTCAGAGTTAGATAATAAAGGAAAAAAATATGTTTCTTATGACGAGAATTCTTAGGACTTCCTCTCTTGACTTTTATTTATAACGTAGAGCAGCATTCATTATATTCATCACATTCTGCATGCCCTCTCTAGGACTTACTTATCTTACAAGCGGAAGTTTGTACCTTTTGACCACCTTCATCCTTTACCCCTCATCCCCCCCCACCCCCCAACCCTTCCAGGCTCCTGCCTCTGGTAACCACAAACCTGGTCTCTTTTTCTATGAGCTTGTTGTTTGTTTTTGAAGTAGAGTTGACCTACAGCTGTATTGACCTACTGTATTCATTCTTGGTGCACAACATAGTGATTCGAAATTTCTACCCTTTACAGAACGGTCACCACTAGATACTTATTAAGAAATAAATGTCTTATTTCTTCATGGTAATGACTCATCAGTCAGAATCCTCACAGAGCAGGGGTCGTGGGACTGCTGTCATACCCACGGTGCTGTTCTCTGTGGCCTCAAGGCTCAGACCCAGCAAATGGAAAGGTGCCCCAAGAACAGGCAAAAATGAAATAAGGAAAAATATGACCTTTGTTCCCATTTTCAAAATTCACAACACCCAAGGCGTCACGTCTGTATCATGAGTTTGTAAAAATTAGACCCGCTTTTTGTTATGAAGGGCCAATCTGACCTTACATACGTGCTGAGGACGGAAATACTTTTGCTTAAGAAATTCTATTTTCCACAATATGACAGGCAATGTTTCCAAAAAATACCCCTGTCTCAGAATGTTCGGGCTGATAGTGTTAACAAGTTACCGTAAATTGGGTGGTTAACGACAGCAATTTATTTCTCCCGGTTCTGGAGGCCGGAAGTCCAAGACCAAGACACTGGCAGACGTGGTGTCTGCTGAGGGCCCTCCTCTGGGTTGCAGACTGCAGACTTCTTGCCCTGTCCTCACAGGGCCAGGGGTGCAGGGGCTCTCCCCAGTCCCTGTTACAAGGGCACTAATCCCATTCAGGAGGGCTCCGCCCTCGTGACCTCTTCACCCCCCAAGACCCCACTTGTTAACACCTTGGTGGTTAAGATTTCAGCATATGAATTCTGGGGGGACACAAATGTTAAGTCTGTAGCAACCCCAAATTTAACATTTAAAAAATATTCCAAATGTATTGATGATGTCCTTCCCTCCCTAGATGAATTTTGTCCTTGTCACTGTAACTTTCTATTTTTTCAGCAAAGCTATATATATATACACACACACACACACACACACACACACACACACACACGCAGGTCAGACTGTGGTAGACCCATTAACAGATGGATAGCCAAGTAACAAGTCCAGAATGAAGATTCAGTGTGTTTACTGCTGGAAATCAAATCAAACCGTCTTCGCAGACTTTCGAGTTGGAGAGCTACAGATTTAGGGGAGGGCAGCCTTCGGGAAAAGAATTCCTCCCCCTTCTCCCAGAGTGCAAGGCGGCAGGGTGGTAGGGGTCTAAAAACAGGACACAGTAGGAAGCTAAAACAAGCCTCAAGGGCACTGTTTCTGTTTCTGCAAAGAAGCCCAGGCCTCCTGCCTGCCAGGCTCACCTGAAGCCGGAGCGCCCTGCTGAGCACCAGTGCTCTCTTCTCAGATGTACTTTGCAGAGACTTATTACTCTTTGGGTGAAACTGTACTATTAGATAACAATGTCTCTGGGATGGATGAGCATTGAGCTGAGAATTTGCCGAAGAGCTTCCAAAAACTAGGACCTGCCCCCACAACCCTCCCACCCTGACCCCGCTGCCAGTGAAATGGCCGAGATGGCACCTTGTGTCCCCACTGGAAGACGAGGTTGGCCGGATGTGCAGTCTTTGGTGGGATGACCCTCACCTCGGGAAGAGTCGACCTCCAATGACCACTGGCAGCATTCCAGAGCTCTGCCATGGTCAGCTTTTTGTTTTGTGTTGCTTTTCTTTCTCCCCTTCTCTCCTTCCCTCTCCCCGGTCCTCTACTGCAGCTGCACCTCTATTTTTGCAGCGTCACAGAAAGCAAAGGGGACGGCCTTTTCAGGCAAAGGAAAGCCAACCATTAACTGGATGGGTTTGGCAAATAGCTACTTGCCTTGTTGTCCAGTAAAACAGAGATCCCTATTGGCCGGGGCAGCTGTACAAAGTAAACAAGCTGATGTGGGGAAAGGATGTAACACAGAGTGTGAAACAGAGTAGGTGCTCCGTCTGCAGGCTCCCCTTCTCTGTCTGCCAGCTTCCTGAGCCTCCCTGCAGCCCCTCTTTCCAGTGTCCAAAGGTTTAGCCAACAAGTGGTCACTTCCACTAGGTTACAGGGCGGCACGCCGCTGAGAGTTCATTATAGGCAAAGCTATAGACAAAGAGCCAGGGGAAACCCCTGCTTCCCTGTTTTGAGAAATGTAGAGGGTTGCAGCTCCTCATATGGAAACAGAGCCCCCGACCACCTCAGGGGAGCCATGCCGGCTCTGTGCCCAAGCGAACAGGGCTGCGGGCCAAAGGCAACCCCAGATGGAGGTAATCCCACTAGGTGGGGTCCTTCTCTTACCTGCTCTTCCAGTTCTGGGGGGTGGGGAAGAGAGGAAAGGTTTCAGGCTGGTCCAACAAAGTATTAGATAAACATTGATTTTATCAATATTAAAAATGTTTCCTTACGAACTAGTTTAGATTCCACATGTAAGCGACATTCTATGATATTTGTCTTCCTCTGTCTGACTTACTTCACTTAGTATGATAACGTCTAGGTCCATTCATGTTGCTGCAAATGGCATTCTTTCTTTCTTTTTTATGGCTGAGCTGAGTAGTATTCTATTCTCTCTCTATATATGCCATATCTTCTTTATCCAGTCATCTGCTCATTAACTAGTTCATAAGTTCAGATGTTGCTGAGTGAGCCATTTGTCAACACTCATCAAGAATATGGACCTTTCTGAATAAGGGAAAAGGAAGTACTGACAACCACAGTATCCAAAGAGCAGCCTCCTAGAAATCTCTGACCGTCTGTAGCCAAAAACTCCTAAAGTCTGGGCTGAATAAGCAGCCTGGAGCACCCGGCACGAAACTAGACTACCAGGAGACAGTCTGCACCCAAAGCGCCACGACCTGCCCTGAGCCATCATCCTCCCTGGGGCAGGAAATGGAAATTCACAAACCAAAGGCAAGTTGTCAAAGAAAACCTGCCAGCTTTCGTCCCTGATTAATTTTCTTTCTTTTCTCTTTGTTTTCCAAAGGTGTAAGTTTCCATGCCTATGTGTTAGCTTTTTATTATTTTTAGCAGTCTTCTGGAATTTTTCAACATAAACAAAGCTCTTACATTAAAAGAATAACCAACTCTATTAGGCTGCATAAGAAGGCAGCTTTTAAGGACGTAGTCTGATTTAACAGTCTCTGACACCAATTCAATAGGGATATCAAAGCCACTTCTGGTGTTTCCTTCCAAGCTTAGAAAGCGGGCTTGATATTTCCAATCCAAAATCGTAGTCTGACCTTACTCTTAGTTTTGGAACGCACCATAATTTTGGCAATTGCCGAAATCGCTTAACGCTGTGATTTGGAGTTTGAACCTGGAAACCACATCCTCTTAAATTCTCCATCACACCCATTCAAGTTAACTGTAAAATCAGCTTGATGTTGGTGCTGTGTGCCTCTGATATCCAGCTAAGATGCTGACCTACCTAAATCTTGCCACAGCTGTGCGTACGACAGGCTTGTTGAAGCCAGCGGTGCTTTAAACTGGAACAGACATTGCGGCTTCAGTTTGGTTTCACCGAGGAAAAAGCCAAAGCATTTTTACAATTATACATCAGTGAAATGCAACATCAAATACCAGTCCCAAAAGCTCTATGGATCTGAAATGGGTTTAGAGAGATGTATGGATTTTTAAGTACTTCCTAGTTTTAACCAACATGTGTGCTTAGGGGAAAACAGAAAGCAACTGGATACAGCTCTCTTGAGCACAGCGTTTCTTGAGCATATGCCTGTTAGGAGATACAGAGGCAAGTTTAATTTCCTTTTCAGTCTTCTGTATCTCACTGTTGATTTTACAGATGGCTTCCTCAAATATAAACTCCTAACACTGAGTTGGGAACACACTCTATTGGAAGAAAGGACATTCCCTAGGTTCAAACTTTGTCCCCATCACTTCTTGGCTGTGTTGTAATCTGAAGCAAGTTACTCCCTCCGGACCACACTTCCTCCATCTGTAAAATGGCGTTAAAACTAGTTAGCACTCCGAGTGATCAAGAGGCCTACACAAAAAAAGATCAGAGTGGAGCACCTAGTAAAGTGTTTGGCATGTGGGCGTTCGATATATTTTAGAGGTTTATTTATATTGTTTCGTTACTGTTTTTATTTTTATCGCATTGGCTCAAAAACTAAACTATCAAAATCGATGCTTCTGCTTTCGATTTGATGTTATAAGTTTTTAAGAATAATGATCATGTGCCTGAGTAATTATGAATTTTTTTAACTAAATTGAATATAACTTTATTTCATGTAACCTAATGGAAATCTAACCAAGAGGATTGATACAATCAAAAATCACACGGTACTTAAGAGAAATTTATGTCTCCAAAGACCCTTTACTCAACTGTTCCTCTTCTTTATCTGGTTATTAATTTGGTTTAAGCTTGAAGTATTTTTTACTTCTTTTGTTTTAAAACTGCTTTGGAATAACATGAGTCTAGCAAATGTTCCTCAAATTAAAAATAGAACATTTTCAAAACTACCACCCCAGCGTGATTTAGAACATACGAGCCTTTTCAGTACCCTAGCACATGTAGAATATTGTACTTACAAGGCACACCGAGGGAAAGAATTCAGCCTGCTGGAGGCCTGTGGCAGCTGGCGGAGAAAGACTTTATTTCCAAATGTATTTTATTGCTTTACTGTTCTTAATCTATTTAAGAAAAAATTAATAGATGAAGCTATTAAATACTTGCATTATGCCCAGGCCTGTACCTGGCCCCGAGGACAGAAAGATGAACCAGACCCAGTTCTGCTATCTGGGAAAGGCGGCATCTGGGCAAACAGGTCATTATAATTTGATAGAATAAACATGCAGAAGTAGGCGTATAGAAAAGGAGTTATGTTAACATAGAAGGCGGCCTAGGAACTCTGCCTGGGGATCAGAAGGAGGCCCCTGTGTAGACATCTGGGTCTTGAAAGACACAAAGAAACCAACCGGAAGGGAGGTGCGCCTCACTGCGGGTGGACTAAACCCACATGCAGACAGAGCCGCCCGGCACCTCTGGGAACCAGATGTGGAGGCTGCTTCCAGGCACAGTCTCGTGAGGTTGCGGGAGGCAGCGGCTGGTGAGTTTCTGTGGATAATTACAACAGAGCCCACGTAAGTGAACACACTCCGGATGTGTGTTCCAGTTAGGGGCTCCGGGCCACATGTTCCCCCTAAAGAAGGGGAACTAGGTGTCAGCGGGACCGGCTCCTGGAGGACTCTGAACAGAGCAGCCCTGTGCCCTGGCGGCGAGGCCAGGTCTCCCCTGCGCCCTTGAAGGCTGGCCTGGGGCAAATCACGTTCCCTGTGCCTGCTGTCCTCATCCTGCCACAGGGGTAACCAGGTGACAGGCCTGGGGCTCAGCTTCCTTTAGAAAATTCACCCTATATCCTTTCACATCTATGACAATGATCTACAGTCCCTTTAAATACATTGACTTTCTGTAAAAAAACTTTTTAAGAACTTTTATCATTTTTTGTTTCCAATTAAGTATGTAAAACTCATTCAGTTTATGATCAGCTATGATTTCTTGCTAACGTACAAATTTAGTATGGCTGAAGGTGTTTTCAAATGTAATAGAATTTTGTTAAGGCCAGTTTAACAATTAGTGATGCCAGGGGAATGTTAGTTTATCACAGCACTTAATTAAATTTTTATTAGTTGTGACTTTGCAGGTTTTTTATTCATAGTTTAGCGCCAGTAACTTTTTTCAAGCCTCAGATATTTTATATCCCCTTGAAAGGCTCATAAACTGAGGCCTGGCACCTCCTAGGACGCAGTCATGGGAATACCTGTTCCCGCCCTCATGGGATGGCTGTGGGGTTAAGGGGGTGGGGGAATGAAAGCACTTCTGAGTCCAGAGTGAAATATAACTATTTGTTATCATGATTGTATTGCTGTGTATGGAAAAATCAATTCAGTGTTGATACCGTGGAGGACAGTGTGCATGTATTTTTATGGACTACCTGCCCCTAGCGTCTTTGGTAATATACATTAATTAACCATTATTTATTAATATGCTTATTATACATAATTAGTAAAATATATATGTATATATAGACAGAGTAGTATCATACAGGAATACATCACCTTACTTTTTTGGAAAACCTCCGTAGTCCTGTTTGTGGTCCTCACGAAGGCTGTGTTTCACTATAGCATAGCTGTTAACAGTTCAGTTCCAGGGTCTGACTGCCTAGGTTTGAATCCTGGCTCTCCTGCTTACTAGCTGTGTGACGGTGGGCAAGTGAACTGCCTTCTCTGGGCTTCTCCTGCCACACTCAAGATTGGAATGACCATAATAGTTGATGATTCAGTTGTGTTATACGTGATCAGACCGTGGAACACTGCATGTCCCGTGGTGCGCGCTCGGTAAATGAGGACAGCACTCGGCGTAGTGACAGGAGCCCTAGAGAAAAAGAGGGGGCTGAGAACGACTCTGGACGGAAGGCCTTGCTGTAAAGGCTGCTCCGCTGTGAGCAGCAGTCATTTTTTGGCTCCACTAGGAGAGGTCTTTTACTTCCACACGTGGCATGGACACGGGTCCAGCTTCCATCACCTGTGCCCTCAGGGGAGGGAGGACAGGGACGTGACTGGCGGCTGACCAACCAGCCTCTCCACGTGCTGGGTTGGGAACCTTGTCAGTTTCCACCATTTGTTCAAACAAGGATTCGTTTCAGCCCCGAGCTGAGGGGCCCGCCGTTCTGTTTCTTGCCACGGCATGCCCTAACTTTCCTAAATGCTTTGAAGTGCTTTCGCAGATCACACTCTATTACTGCACATGACAAAGAATTCTGGTTTTGATCCTAGGAGTGGGCTATTTTGCATTGCTTGGCCCAGAAATCAAGGACTTCAGCTTGAGGTTTGGAGTAAGAGCTTGTGGCTTTGAGAAAAGGATGGCCTGGCTTTTAGCCCAGAGCAGGCCTGTAACAGGAGTTCACGCCAAGTTACCCTGTTTCTCTTTGTCTATACCGTTTTTTCCCTCAACAAATACTTACTAAGCGTCTATTGCATACAAGGCATTATCTTAGGAGCTGTGAGAGATATAGTAAAAAAAAAAATCATTGTAAACCTATCTCACTAGGCTAATTAACTTAAAAGGCAAGTCTATGAACAGCAATTGTGCAGTTAAGTCAAATGATATATTTCTTACATTCATCAAACTGATGCTTTATCGTTATGTGCACATTTTTTAGAAAAATCAAAATCACAGACAAAGGAAAGTGGCCCCAGAAGCAAAGTGCGGCTACCTCTACCCAGTACACTCAGCCCACTTCTGTAAGGCGGACAGCGGGGAGGCTCAGCTGGAGGCCTTGCTAGCAACTGCAGCTCATCCGTGCTTACATTACTGGAGGGGGCACTTAAAATTAGGACGCAAAATTCCTTGATTAGCCTTTGCCTCTTTCTTGCTGTTTAATATCCATAAACCTAAACACATTCAAAACAATAATAAGGACCCAGCTGCCCAGTAGGTAATTAGGCTCATTCTGGGGTCCTTTTTGTGATAATCCAGTTTTGTTCTATGGAAAGATCATATGTCCTTAGAAAGACACGTGAACTAGCTTAAGGTATGTAAAAGTATAATTTTTAAAAAATCGTACGAAGCCAGATACTGTGAAGGTACTAGATTAGAGATGGTCAAGACAGGGGTCTGATCTCTTGGGAAGACAGAAATCTGTAATTATGGCACAGTGATCAGAAGTGTGTGAGGAATCGTCTAAGGGTTAAGAGGGCACAGGGACAGTGTGGATAATTCAGGAGATTTTCACAGATGTGATGGCAGACAGGAAATTTAAGATGCTATGTATATATTTCAAAATATATATCATACATCTGTATGTCTGAGAAAGGAGCAAAAGCTGTGTGAGGAGGGAAAAGGAAGAAGCAGAAGAGACGGGGCTAAGTTATGAGAATCCGAGCGAGGAGTTTGGACTTCATCCTTCAGGGAGGAAGAGCCACTGAAGAGCTTAAAGCCAGGGGATGCAATAATGAGGTTTGTCTCTCCAAAAGATAACTCAGAGGACCGTG
Organism: Vicugna pacos; assembly: GCF_048564905.1. Classification (NCBI taxonomy): domain Eukaryota; kingdom Metazoa; phylum Chordata; class Mammalia; order Artiodactyla; family Camelidae; genus Vicugna; species Vicugna pacos. The sequence goes on along the minus strand of NC_133010.1, from coordinate 22,911,281 downwards.
TAGGAAATGAATTAATAAAGGTCTTGACTGGAGGCAGAAAATCCCATTATTAGTAAGGCCTGTTAAGACCAAGGCAATCAGTGGGATGAAGGCGACTGGATTCATGGACCTGATGCCTTTGCAGACATACATATGAGGGAGGGAACGTGGGGTTACAAATTGGATACTGCCAACTTCTTTATTTTTGAATGTTAGAATCAAGCTTAGGGGAGTTCAATTAAGCAAGAAAGAGTTGTGTGGAGCATAAGAAAATTGTTAGCAAATAGCCAATTGCAAGATGAAGAGGGCGGCCATCTGCTGGAGGGAATCCCCATTAAGGTACATCCCAGCAGCTTCTCTTGGTGGGAGCGGGGAGGACAGGGGCTTGTCTTCAGCCAATCATCTACATGGGAGAGGCCACGCCCACAGCTCAGGTGTGACTGAATGAGTTGGCTTCATCAGTGAGGTAAACCTCTGCAAACTTCCAAGAAGGTGGAGTCTCTATTTACTGACAAAGACGGGACAGACAACCAGACTCTTGACTAGTTCATGAATGAAACTTTCTGTGGTCAACTGGCTAAAATAGTCAGACTTCGTATTGTAGGATTTCTGTGATTATTATACACAATTCTCTTCTTCATTCCAAACCTGGCTTTTATGGAAGCCAGGAAGAGTGTTACCCCAAATGCCTTATATCAGATAATGAAGTTAGAAAATGTGCTATGCTTAAAACAAAGGATATAATTAAATCAAAATAGCAGGTGAGAAATTTAATAGAGGGCACAGATTAGAATCCTTTTATTCACTCCCAAAGAAATCCATCTGTGCAAATATCTGACAGAGCAAGTTTCTCAGGATTTGAGACCGAGATCATTATGTTAGAAGGTGGTAGATTTCTAATGACCTCATCTCACGTGGTTGACTCTAACAGCAGAATTTGAGTTAAAAATCCATGAAATATTCTGTATAGAAATTATAATGTGTAACAATAGGTCATGAAATAAGGGGATCTGTGTATTAATTCAGGCAATATTCTAAATGTAACTTATACAGGTCTGGATTTTACTCAAGCGATGGCCAGGGCATTATACACAAACAAGAAAGTGAAAACTTGAGAAGCAAAGCCAGATCATTGGATGTGATGAGTTGAGTCAAGAAAGGAAGTCCAAAGATGTCTTTTAACCTTTAGGAAAACCAGGAAGGAAAAGGAGATCAAAGTTCTCAGTTACAGGAAGAGATCTCATTTGGAGAGCAATAAATACATAGTGTCTGGGGCTTCTGGAGTAGATTATAAACATTGTATTGTAGAAAAATGATTTGTCTTTTAATCCACTTAGTTTGTCTTAATATATACAGAAAATACAAGTTTATGGAGGGAGGAAGGTCCAAATATTACTTGATTTAGACAAAGAAAATGTCCACGATACGTAACACACCATACAAATTTCTTGAATATCCCTCCACATATTTCCTATGCATGTGCACAAATGGAATCATAGTTATGCAACAGACACACAGACAAAATCATTCCAATCTGTTCTACAACTTGCTTTTTTCATTTGATGTAGCTTTAGCATCTGTCTATATTAATATAGAATCACCTTTTTAATGTCTGTGTAAAATTCTACTTTTATGGATAGCCATAGTTTACTTAAGTATCCCTTTATTTATGGAAATTCAAGTAGTATTCACTATTTTTAGAGCTGAAGATCTTAATCTGGATCAATGAATGGACCTTAGAGAGCCCCTTCCACCATCTGAAGTTATAATCACAATCTGTGTAAGTGTGCATAGGTGAATTATTTCTGGAGAAGAGGGTCTGTAGCTTACAATAGATAATCTAAGGAGTCAATGACCCAAGATGTAAAAGAACCTCTTTGTTACAGAATTTCTGGAATTGCAATTTCAACGAAGTTTTAGAGAACAGGATTGAATACAGTTATGGAACAGTGTTTCCAGGCTTTTAAAGGGTCCAAACCACCTGTTGATACGCTATAGATACATACACGTAGTCATCCCTGCTATAAATGACCTCCTTCCACTCTGAAATTCGGACAAGTCCTCCTAAGGGAAATGTGGAAAGCAACCCCCGTCCCTCTCTGCCCTCTCCCCTCCACGCTCCGTCACACTGAGAGCCCTTTGCAGTAATACCTCGAGCCAAGAAGACCTGGTCAGGTTCTACTTGCAGTCATTGTAATATAAAAACCGATAGATATTTCATTTTCCAAACTTCAAATTATTTTTTGATAGGGTTTCACTTCCAGTAATACAACAGGATATATACACACACATTTTTTTAAATCAAACATCTAATGAGTTAATAACGAGTTATTGCAAAGCAGAAAGTTGAAGAGTAACCAAAATAGTGATGATTCTGCCCTGAGGGCATTTGCTGAATCAGGTTGATCACAGGTTCATAATCAATCAGTAATTTTAGTTGTCCCCTAGAGGTGGAAGAAGCAGGCAGATATGAAAACCCAGAGCCTGCCCAAGAAGTCTAATAGAACAACCCCATTCCAGAAAACTGGTAACCCGAAAGATTATCCCCTACAGGTAAGGATGAACCTGAAGGTAATCATCCCTATATGAGCCACTCCCCATCCTCAGCTCCAAACAAAACAAGACACACACACACACACACACACACAAAGAAATTTCTGTCTTGGAACTAAGGTAGGGGATTATCCATTCATTACAAGTTGTAATCCATTCATTACATGTACTTTCACGTCCTTGGCCAGAATTCACATCAACTGGGTGGTTCAAAGGACTTCACTCGATCCATGAATAGTTCAAGTGCTGATCCTCTAAAGAAAAAGGAATATTTTTCTAGGCCACATACAGCTTTCCAAAATAATTTTCTGAGGAAAATGATCTGCTCACTGTCAAAAAGAATCAAGCATACAAGGAAACAAGGCACCATGAGCCAGAAAAGAACACACCCTCCCAGGATTAAGATGTTTAGATTATTAGAATTGTAACAAAGAGACATTCTGTATGTAAAGAAATAAAAGATAAGCTTTAGAAGATCTGCAGGGAACAAAAACTGTTTTTAAATGACTAGGAGATTTGAAAAAGTGGTTACTCCTAGGGTGGGCAGGGGTTTATAACGAGGGAAAGATGTAGACGGGGTGTGAACTGGGGGCTTCTGGGGTGCTGACAGCATGCCATATCTTGCCCTGGATGGTGGTTACAGGATGTTCATTTTGTAATAATGCTTTAAGCGTATTATATACACAGAGAGAAGGGAGCCCTTTAACAGAATACTATAAGGCAAACCATGCTTTTTCAAATTACATCCCCCTCCACATTCTGCGCCCCCTGCCCCCCAAAATTCTGATAAGTCCTCCTGTTGGAGAATCAGCTGGATGACATTTAGGGCTGTAGAGCGCAGAGGAAGGGCTGTAGGGGCTGGGTGCGAGCAGCTGCGCACGCCTTAGCAGTCCCCTCTGTCCGGGCGGGGGCGGGGCGGGGGGCGGGGCAGGGGTGGGCAGGGCGGGGCGAGCAGAGGGGAAGACGGGCGGAGCACTCAGACAGAACCAATCCGCTCCCCGCATTCGCGTGCTTGGGGCCGGGTCAGTGCCTTCCCTGAGCTCAGAAGCCCTGTAACTTCTCCCATCTGTTCTTCTCAAGAACACATGTAACCTCAAGTTTTATCAATCACACATCAGAAATAATCGGTTAAAAAAAAAAAACTAATAAAATATGAGGGCTATTTTTATGAGGCTATGACATTGTTTCAGAATTAAATTTTTAACAGCTTTGAAAATAGAATTCACATACCATGAAATTCACCCATGTAAAGTATATAGATTTTAAAAATTATTTATTTATGTATTTATTTTAGTATATTCACAGTGTTGTGCAACCATCACCACATCTAATTTTGGAACACTTTCAACTAAACAAACACGAATCAACTTTCTGTCCCTCAGAATGAAAATATATGCTTTTGGTTTAACTGCCTGGAAGCAAACTATTTTCTATTAGGAATGCTTGAAATTGCCCAGATCTAATCTCCTGAAAACAATCACTAATTCAGCCTGTGACCGTTCTGTTTGGGGCGCTGTTTAAGTAGCAATACACCCGCCAAGGGTCGCCATGGCAACGTGCTTGACCCGTTGGTCTCTCCTCTTCCCTGTGACCCCCCCTCACCCCAAAAATATACACACAACCGTCAACCTCTAAGAGGTGTGATGACCCTGTAACCAGAACTGCGCACAGGTCTTGGCCACCAAAGCTAATATGTGGGGCGTGCCCAAATCCTTGTCTAACCTCAGAATCATCGTAGGATTTGACCATCGCAAAATCAGTAGGCAAGGGATGTAAAGATTTCCATGAAGAGGGAGGTGAAGCCTGCTTGGGAGAGAGGAATGAAGAGCCATCTCCTCTGGGAAGCAGGCTGGGGGATCCGCCAGGACCCCTGACGGGGTGAGGCAGAGGCTCGGGTGGCAGGTTCAGGGCCCATCACTTTGGTTCTCCTCTTCTGCATGTTCTGTGAGTGGTGAGGAGACTTTGCTTCCGGGAACACCTGTGGGGGACCATTCTCTATTTCGTCTGGGCCTTTGTGGTCTGTTTCTTGGAGTTTAGATCCTTTTGCTCTTGAGGTCCTATCTTAGTCTTGTGGGGCTGCCCTAACAAAGCGTCACAGGCTGGGCGGCTTAAACAAGAGGCATGTGTTTCCTCGGTGCTCTGGAGGCTGGAAAGTCCAAGCTCAGAGCACCAGCCGGGTGGGCGTCTGGCGGGAGGTCTCACCCTGGGTGGCAGAGGGCTGCCTTCTTGCAGAGTCTTCACGTGGCCTTTCCATGTGAAGAGGGAGAAAGACAGACAGGGAGAAATCTCACGGGCATCTCTTCCCATCAGGGCACTGATCCCATCAAGGGGCCCCACTCTAAACCTAATTACCTCTCCAGCCCCCAGCACGATGGGGTTAAGGCTTCAACAGATGAATTGGGGGAGGGGGGAGCGGACATAAACATTCAGTCCCTAACAGGTACCCTTAGGTGCATAAGGTCTAAATCAGGTGTGATATTAAGACAAATCCCTCCCTTTAAACAGAATAAACAGAAAACATCTGAATGAAGAGGGAGTGGGGTGTTCCCGTCTGTTAGTTTGCCCCGTCCTTGTGAATAGTGTTTTTCATGACCTGCTTATCAAGCACTGTTTCTGTAAAGGAGAAATAAATAGGCTCTTCCCTTCTAAGAAAGGTAGAGCTCAACGTTTGTGGGATTTGGATGGTTAGTGAGTGTGCTCCAAAGCGCCTGCAGCTCAGAGACAGTGACGCGGCAGAAATCAGCAGAAAGGAGCGCCAAGCTGCTTCCTTCATAATTCCAGAGGCCCGCCCAGCCCTTCTGGTTTCCTGGAGTGCTTTCCCTCGGCGCCCTGCGGTGGCTGAGGAAAAACCCTGCAGCATCCACAGGGAGCTGGAATAACACCCTGTCTGCCATCAGGGACAGATACCCAGCGTGGCCCCCACGGAGCCCGAGCTCGTCCCACAGTGGCCGGGCGCATGCTGGGTGTCCCAGACCCACTCTTCCGAGGGGACAGTTTACACTTAGATCACCAACGTCCCCAGTCTCACAGCAGAGGCTGATGTAATGGGATTGCTCGGAGGAACATCAGACAACCCAGGTTTCGGTGTCGCGAGAGAGGTGGGGCGGAGGTGACTGGGGGAGAGTCCGGTAGCCCCAAGCACTGGGATTTTATCAGTCTCATCTCAGATGCTGTCACTCACCCGGAAAAGTCCTAAAACGCCCTTTGCTTCCGCTTCTGAAGCAGAGGGATGTGGCAGCAGCTGTCTGGGGCAGATGAAGACTGGGTCTGAGGACGACGGAGGAAAAGTACCAGCTGGAACTGAACGGGTCAGAGGAGAGCTAGCAGGGCGGGGAGGCGGGAACATCCACCCAGACGCCCAGCCTGCACCCCCGGGCTGGAGACGCAGGCGGTGGGAGCAGCTCCATCAGCTGGCAAGGCAGGAGAAATACCTCATTTCATAGGCGAGGAAGACCTTCCTTTTCACAATCTTTTGAAGGAGATTGTGATCAAGGAGATCAAGGAGATCAAGGAGAGGTTATCTCTCAGAATTTAAAATGGATTGAACCCCTTATGTAGGTGAACTTGTGTATTAGATCCACTATATATGCTATATATACGTGAAGCCACTATATACGTGAAAATAAGAGATTAATATTAGGTCTGCCAGAAATAACGGCTATTAATGCAATGAACAGCATTAACTACAGCTAATTAATCACAACAGCATTAAGCGTCTACTTTGTTCTCGGTCCTGCACTGCAATCTTTACCTGTATTATCTCACTTAACCTCTCAACAATTCTATCAGAGAAGTACTTGGAGCATGCCCATTTGACAGACAAGGACACTGAGGCTCAGAGAAATTAAGCGCCCAAGATTGCCCGGCTCATAGGAGGCTGAGCCAGGACTGAAATCTACAGCCATGTGACTCCGTAATGTGAGGCTCTGGCTGGAAGGGGTGACTCACTCATGTTTTCAGTGAGTATCTTTCCAACTAGCATGTTGAGGACGGCCTCAGACAGGAAAGGAGTTAGGAAGAGGGGAGAGGAAATAGCCACCCCTTCTGGCCCCAGCGTACGTGACTGTGCGGGGCTCTGTGACCACCGTCTAGCCTTGTTCCTGGTCTCTTCGAGCACAGGCTGTGAGGGGGGCGGGACCTGTAGACACGGGAAGACTGGATTCTGGGCCCCCTTCTCTCCCATTTCCCCTGCAGAGTTCATCCTGTGGGGATTATTAAGCGAATCAGTCCCAGACTCCAAGCCGAGCATAAACCATGAGACAACTGGTTTAACTGTAGATTCAGCGGGAACACACACATATATCCAAGGGGCCACGAGTACCTTTCATTCCTGAAGAATCAACCCAGGTCACTGATTTTTAAGGTAAACCTTGATGTGCATCAGAACAACCTGAAGGGCTTTTTAAACTCCAGCTGGCCCGGCCCCACCCCCAGAGCTTCCGAACTGTAGGTGCGGCCTAAGAATCTGACCCACAAGTTCCCGGGGCTACTGACACAGCTGGCTGGGGGACCACGTTTGAGAACCACCATTTTAGGGCATGGGAGCTTTTGCTGTGTCTGTTATTTCATTTTCTATGGAAATCAGGGGTCGAAAATGGGTCTGCAAGGGCTGTCCTCCGCGATGGAGACGCTGGGGGGGAGTCCAGTTCCTCACCTTTCCCAGCTTCTAGAGGACGCCCGTTTCCTTGCCCGGTGGCCTCTTCCTCCCTCCTCCAAAACAGCAGCGGCAGAGAATCTTCAAACCTCTCCCTCACTCACTCACACACAATCCTCCGTCTCTGGAGTCACCTCTCCTCTGACTGTTTCCCTCTTATGAGAACCCTTGTGACGGCACTGGCCCACGCCAACTGAGCCCACCTGGGTAATCCAGGCTAATCCTTCCATTTTAAGATCCTTGACTTAATCACACCAGATTCTGGGCCTCAGGAGGTGGGCATCTTTAGGGGCCTTCATTCCATCCACCACCCCAGCTGTCCGACAGCTGCTCACCCTCCACAGAGGTCCCTCCTGTCCCCAAAGAGAAACTGAAACTGTACCAGGATATGCATGATGCAACCCCTTCTTCAGACTCTTCTGGAAATGAAGCAGTCTTGCAGAGACAGAGGAACAGGAGCGGAGGAAGGCAGGCCTCGGGAGCCCAGGGGAAGAGAGGAGGCACTCATGCAGGGCCCACAAGGTGAGGCTCTTAGACCAGGCCCACAACACCTCCTAATCTCCCCACACTTGCTGGACTTTCTAGAACGTAGAGCCTAGGTCCCTCCTCTTCTGAGCCGGGAGCCTCAGTGTCCCCACTGGGCTCATGAAGGTCAGCCCTCACCCCAGACTCCGCCACCAGCCCCACCTTCCAGACCTGCCGGGGGGCCACTGGTCACAGACATGGAAAGAGGAACTGTGATAAAAGCTTGCCTGCCTTTTCAGTTTCCGATTATGACCTTCAGAATTTTCTGGGCTGAAATCCCGGCCTCTGGGCTGTGAACTTGCTGTCGGCAAGTGTGTTCATATGCTCGGGCTGCAAACAAGCACAAAATCTGGAAATTTATGTTCTCACAGTCTGGGGCCTGGACGTCCAAGGTCACGGTGGGGGAAGGCCGGTTCTCCCCTTGCCTTGCAGGCGGCCGTCTTCCCTGAGTCTGCACACCTCCTGGTGTGTCTCTCTTCTATTAAGAACCCAGTCATATTGCATTCCAGCCCGCCCTCATTTTACCTCAGCTTAAATTAATCACCTCTTTAAAGACCTTATCTCCAAGTGCAGTTGCGTCTGGAAGAATTGAGAGTGATGATTTGAATATGTGAATCTGAGGAGGGGACACACTCAACTCATCACAGTGGGCTGGGACCCCAGGAGGCTTCTGTCCTCTCTTGGTGGAACTGGGGCGGGTGTGGGGAGGGGAAGGCCAAGCCATTGACTAGCAAAGTGTGTGCTTTCCGTCAGGGATGTGGGGGTTTGGGGGGTGGGGGGAAGGCGAAGGAGTTCAGTGACACGCCCCTAGGCTGAGTCTTATCTGTGTTAAGCAAGAAGCAACATTTAAGCCTCACCCTCCCGAGAGGTGATTCCCTGCAGAAGGTTTTTTGCTTGATACACAATTCACAGAGAGTCACAGAAATTCCACCAAGTCAGCACTCACCCTGGACACAGAGGAAATAAAGGAACAGACAGTGAGGGCTGGTGTTCACTGCCCTTGGAAGGGGCTGTGTGGTGGAAAATGATTTCATTCTCAAGGCATGGCTCCAAGAAAGAAGTCAAACAGCCCACAAGTTGAAACAAACCAAACAGCCTTATCTTAGTCTTGATTCATGGGTTCCTCTCTCTTCAAAGCTTTTTAGAGGTAGGACGCTGTGAGCTGTCATTGGAGTGACTGTGGTTGCAAGGTCCTGCTCGGGACCTTGCATCTGTGACTCAGGAGGCCTGGAATCTCTGACATTTTTCCTTCACAAAACTTTGCTCCTCGTTGGTCCGACTGTACCTGATGTGGGCTTAAACGTGTATATACACACATGCATACACTAGTGAAATAAGCCAGTCACAAAAAGGACAAACGCTGTAGGATTCCACGCACATCAAATCCATAGAGACAGAAAAGTAGAAAGGTGATTGCCAGGGGCTGGGGAAGTTCTTGTTTAATGAGGAAAGAGTTTCAGTTTCACTGATGAAAAGGGTCTGGAGACGGTGCACAACGGTACTCACCGAACTGTACTCAAAAAGGGTTAACATGGTGAGTTTCATGTTACGTGTATTTTAGCAGCAATTTTTTTAAGGCTGCTGGAAGCAGTCGTGTAATAGAACAAGCACAGGGGTGGGGTCAGGCCAACCCAGGTTTGAGTCCCACATGGGCCCCTCACTAGTGTCGGGACAGTGTTCTAAGTTTTTTGCTTAGTGACTTAAAAACCCAGCAAGCGTGCTATTATTTCTCCGTTTCTACGGGGCAGGAATTTGGGTAGTTCTGGCTCAGCGTCCCTCCCGAATCTGCAGTTGGGCGGGGGGCTGGGACGCTGGGGGCTGGCTGAGGGGCTCTCTCCCCTCTTAGAGCCTCCAGGCCTCTGCGTGTGATCTTCCCCCGCCGCAGACTTGGGCTCCCCTACGGCACGGCGGCCACGGGGCAGCTGGGTGCTTCTGTGGTGGCCAGGGCTCCAGGCAGGCAGCGGTCCCGCGGACAAGGGGTAAAGAGCACCACCTGTTCTGATGAGCCTTGCAGGTCATGCAGGGTCAGCTCCTTCACACTCTTTTGGTCACAAGCAAATAAGACACTTCCGCAAATTCAAGGGGAGGGGAATTCAACTCCACCTCAAGGTGGGAAGTGGCAAAGTTCTAGAGCAGGGTTGGCAAATTATGGCCCCTGGACCAAATTGGGCTCCCCTCTCCAAGACAGCTCTGCCCATTTGGTTACATATTGGTTCTGGCTTTGTCACAATATCAAAATCGAGCATCTGGGACAGAGGCTGCGTGGTCTGCAAAACCACAAATATTTACCACGCAGCTTTTTATAGAAAAACTTCCTGACCCCTGTTCTAGAGGAACATGGAAGATGTTGTTAGAGCCATCTTTGGAATATGCCATGGCCACAGCAGGCTACGAGCCTCCCTGAACTTTACCTGCATCTCCGAGTCTGTAAGATAAAATGACGATCATGTGTAAAAAGTATTTAGTGCAATTCCATGCGTACAACAGGTAAAATATACAATTTAGTTCTTCCCTTTCCAGGCTTAGTTATGCTTTGAGAGTCACAGAGAAGTGTTTACTGCCACTGCAGGTCTACCAGCAGTTGGAAATTCCCAATTTTAGACGTTCCTTGGAATTAAGGCAGATTTTACAGAGACCTTCTCTTTTTGGTTTGTTTTTTAATTGAAGTATAGTCTGTTTACAGTGTTGTGTTAATTTCTGTTGTACAGCACAGTGACTCAGTTATGCATACATATCCCTTTTTGTATTCTTTTCCACTATAGGCTATTACAAGACATTGAATATAGTTCCCTGTGCTGTACAGTAGGACCTTGTTGTTTAGAGACCTTCTTTTTAGTTTTATTTGGGGTGGGGGGAGGTAATTAGGTTTATTTACTTATTTATTTTAATGGAGGTACTGAGGGTTGAACCGAGGACCTTCTGGCATGCTAAGCACACACGCTACCACTGAGCTATCCTCTCCCCGCAGCCAGACCTTCTTTTTAAATATTTATTACTCTGGAGGAAGGAAATGTTTGCAAGAATTCTTTAAAAAAATGCACCCCACCCCCATCTCCCAATGCATTCCTTTATCAGATTAGCTAGATTTTTACCTTTCAAAGAGCAAGTACTTAAGGGACTGAAGAGGATCTGGGAAATCTGGAATGAGCGCGGTGGGGGTGGGGGGAACAGCACGAGCGCTGCAGCTCTCCTATTTCCTAGAGAGACTCATGAAATCTGACCCACTTCACAGTTGTGCGCTGGACGCCTTAGCCTCAGACAAAGCAATGAAAAATGCTTCCTGGACCTCCCGTTCCCCGTCACCTCCCTTTCCGATTGTCCGGACTCGCTCTCTCCGCCCGGGCCTCCTCCACTTGCCAAGATCCCCCTTGGATTTTTTCGCCCCTCCCTGGTGTTTCCAAGGCCCACCCTCCAGCAGCTCCCTGAGAGATAATCTGCTTGTGACCAGCTTTCCTCCCTGCTCCAAATTCAAATAGGGCCCCCCTGGAGCCTATATCTTCAGTGATTCAGAACCTTTTCTCTCTAGAAGCACGCTTCTATCCAAGAAAATAGAGGCCCCCAACAGGCACGCGCTATGGTTACCGTCAGACCGGCCAGTCCCAACTTTTCTACTCATTTACTCAAAAACCACCAAAATTAACAACTGTATTTGGGCATCATTTAACAAAAGTTATTTTGTCCCCTCTCCAAGTTATGTTTGACTTTGACCACTTTTAAAATCTATTTAGAGGGGGAGGGTAATTAGGTGCATTTATTTATTTTAATGGAGGTACTGGGGATTGAACCCAGGACCTCCTGCTTGCTAAGAATGTGCTTTCCCACTGAGCTGAACCCCCACCCCCTCACCCCCACCCCGTCACCATATTATTTTTATAATAATATTATGAGTGCTTTGGGGGCAGTTGGGAGGGGAAGTGTGCAACTGGTTGATTAGAGACCATTCCCTTCGGCCCTATTAAATTTTACAGCATTTTCCCTTCCTATTTTGCTTAAATTTGCAACTTTATGCAGATTTTATAAAACATCTTGTGGTATCCCTAGAGCCTGGGCTCAGTTTCAGCCAAAGGCCAACTCAATTTATGCTGCTCCAGGAAGAATTGCGGTTTGGAAAAATTACCCAGCTGGCTCTCAAAAAAGTAACAACAGTTACCACTACATGGGCGCGGCGAGTCCTGTGACATGTGCCCAGCGCGTTGCAGTTTACAAAGGGCTTTCACACGTCATACCTCCTTAGTGTTCACTGTTACGACCATTTTATCCTTATTGTCCCATTCTACAGATTGTTGTAAAATGAAGCATCAAATAGTTAATGCATTGCCCTAGGTCACAGACCTACTAACTTACGGACCTGGAATTCCAAAGACTTTTGGCTCATCCAGGCACTCCATTCATTTATAAATTCATACTTCCTACGTGTACCAGGCACTGGGCCCTTTCTACCAGTGTTGCTTCCTTTATTCCTTTCTCCAGAAAGCGTTTGTTTATGTCCAATACCACTTATAAAATAAAGTGCTGCCAACTTCTCTTAAGCTCAAAAAAAGTTTCTTTGACAACAGACTTCCTAATCTAACCCCTCTTAGGTTAGCAATAGAAAATGAACTAAAATGACAGATTCTGAGATGTGTTTAGTAGAAAAGCTTTGGTTGTTTTGCTTATTTTTCAGGTCCTTAAAATTTTTTTAATGAAATAAAATATATATCCTGTAAAGTTACAAAACTTACATGTGCAGCTTGATTAGTTTTTACAAAAGCATAAATTGCAAAACAAACAAACAAAATTAACCACCACCCAGAGCAAAATATAAAACATTACCAGGATCTCAGAAACCTCCCTCTGGTAAGCGGTATTCACCTTTGAGTTAAAGACTTGGACTGGAACCTTGACAGGTTCACTTTCTTCTTGCGTGACTTTGACATTTTTTAAACCTCTTCGGGTCTTAGTCGAGCTATTTTTGAAAGTTGCTCTTGCTCTGTTTTGCTCATTTTTATCTCAGGTAAACACCTGGGGAATAATTAAAAATGAAAACGTGTCAGGGATGGTCAATGTATCAGCAGTACTTTTATGACTAAACTTGTTAATTTATCAGTCACGTGAAATCAGAATTTTGAGTGTGTCTGTAACAGGAGCATTGCCAGAGGATGCACTGAACCACACAGTGTTGGCCTGAGATTGTTTCATTACCAATCACCTGCCTGGCAACCAGACTAGATAACTGAGATGTGTGGTTGCCGTGGAGATGAGATGAGATGACATCATCGGACCACGTCTGTGTACGAGCATAGCCTCAGTTTCACAGGCCTTTTGCACAGGATCACGGGTGTACCCGGCGGTGTTGCTGCTGAAATAAAACCAAGGCATTGCCCTTTCGGAAGGGTTGATATCCTTGTGCTTGCGACCACGTACTATTTATTGAGCACTTACTATGTGTCAGGTACTATTCTGAGCATTTCTCAGACGTTATTTCATTTTATCCTCCCAACAGTCCTGCGAGGGTTATAATTCTCATTTTACACATTTAAAAACAAACAAACAAACAAACAAAAAAACACCCTGATGTTTTAAGAAATTAAACAGCCTTCCCTAGGTCTGCCTCCAAAACTTGTATTCTGAAACATCATACAGTATTGCCTCTCAGACACGGAAAGCGAAGTTACTGCTGTTAGTTTGAGAGAGTTTTAGTAATTTAAGGGGATCGTTTTAGGGCTAGTGTCCTACCTAGTTACTCTGGCAAGCTAGGGAGATTTTGTTGACAGGCCTTAAACAGAGCTTGGAGAGGGTCTGTGCTTTTAAATTCTCAAGTCCGTGAACTTAGAGTGAGCTGGTCCCACTCACACCCAGCCCTCCAACCCTCTCTAGCTGGACATCATTAGTGCTGACCATGAAGGCAAAGGAAAACATACTTGAAAATATTTGGGGGGTTTTTTGGGTTGTTTTTGTCTTTTCTGTACTGAATGGTAACACAGAAAGTATGAAAAAAGTTTGAAATCACCCACAGGGAGTCATCCTGCAGGACCTCAGAAATTCAAGACAGTTTCTGCATCTTCCAAGGTACAAGACAGTAGAGGCTGGGGCCAGTCATGCTGTGTGACTGAAGGGGGTGGGGGCTGCAGAGGGCTGGGATGGGGTACAGTGGTCCAAAGCTGGTAAGGCTGCAGCTGGAGAGTGGAGCAGACAGCCACACCGCCCCACCCACAGGAAGAGCCGTTGCTCACCTTCACGGGGCATTTTCTTTTCTTTCTACATCTCATTCGGAAGGCGGCTTCAGGGCTGGGATGGCGCAGTGTGGGACGGCTCAAAGACGGGTGCATGGCCACGGAGAGCCTCTCCAAGGAGAGGATTTACGAACTGAGACCAGAGGGATGAGCTGAAGTTTTCATATTGAACACTCGGGACAGGCATCTTCAAACGTGCTCTCCCACACAGAACGTGGGCTCTGCACGCTGCACGAACCCCAACATCTGAAAAGGACAGGGCCTCCCCGCCTCCGGGAAAACCTCCCGTGGGAGTTTTCAAGAAGGCTTTTGTAATGTCTGAGTTTTATTGTATCAGATAACGTAGCAAGGAAAGTAGCATTAAAGAGCCTCCTTTCTGTGGGTCAGATGCAAGTGCCACTCACCGTGTCACTTGGCTCAGTATTTGCCACTTGTCTCATTATACTGGTAGGTCATCAGTGCTGTTACCCTAACTCAACAGAGGAGAAAACAGGAGATAAGAGAGTTGAGTCATCTGAGCTCATGCGGCCTGTGATTGGCAGCTGAGGATTTGCACCAGGTCTGTCTGTCTTCAAGGCACTGCCTTTTCTAGTCACCACTGGAGGAAGCTGGGCCACCAAGGCTGAGCATCTCTTTGAAATAGAGATGGGGTTGGGGGGTTGAGGGGTTGGGGGGGTGGGGGGGGATAGCTCAGTGGTAGAGCGCATGCTTAGCAGGCATGAGGTCCCAGGTTCAATCCCCAGTGCCTTCGTTAAAGAAAAAAGAGAGAGAGAGACAACCTGGTTTGGTGATATCTTGTATAATAGCATTTGCCATATAAAATCACCTAATCCAGCAAGGAAACAAGTAGAAAACAAAGATCTACTTGATCACAAATTTCCCTCTGCTTTCAGTCAAAAGGATCAGCGTAGGACCCGAACAAGCCAAGTGTCCCGAGTTCCACAGTAAAGATAAGTAGGAGGCGTTAACAGAACACAAGCGTGAATCTTGAAGCAGAAACAGGAGTTTTCAAAGCAAGGAATTAGTAAGTGGTCTGTCAGATAAAAAGTGAGGTGTTCTCCTGAGAACTCAGAGGAGGCATTTAGAAGGACTTCCGGAAGTCTTCCTGGAAGAGGTGATATACCCGAAGAAGAAAGAGGACAGAACGTTCCTAAAGGGAATTCCATCTGCACAGGCCAGGGAACTTGATGGCTTGAAGAGCTAAAAGTCAAAGTGGTCGAGAGGACAAGGAGTTCTGAGACCTGAGAGAGGGGCAGGGGCTGGGTAAGTCGACTCGGAAGCCCCAGTGCAGGTCTTTATCCGGAGGGCAGATCTGTCAGGTGGATCCATTCAGAACCTTCCCTTCCTGCTCTGAGTGTGTCCAACAGTTTGGAGGCAGGGACACCACAGCCCCAGTGAGACCAGTTAGAGAAGTATCTCTCAAACTGTTTGGACAAACAAGATGCGTTTGACCAGTTACCTAGAATGAACACAGATCCAGATGCACACGAACGCACCGAAACCAGTGTCACAAAACCAAACTTACTTTTCTTTTGCTTGATGCACTGATGTTTTCTAATCCATTTCATCTTTTTTTTAAAGAGCAAAGCTGCATGGCGCACCTCAGCTGAGTTCATGACCCGTTCATAAGTCCAAGCGGTAGCTGGTGAACCGTGAATTAGGAAGTCACTGTCATCCTCAAGACATGAGAGGGGCTGGGGAAGCGGAAAGGTGGCTTGTAGGTGGCAGAAGGATTCCAGAAGGATTTAAAGGATAGAAGGGAAGGGCCCAAAGTAATGAGGGGTACCGTCCAGAGTTTTGGCTTGAACTGTGGGTAGAAAAAGGAGTCATTTGCTAAGTCAATGTTCTTGACTGGAAGATCTAACAGGAAGGTAAAGATACTGTGTGTTTGTGAAATGCCTATTTTGTTCCAATGTAGCCCTTAATTTGAGGCCTATCTGAAGAAAAGCCATCTAAAGGCGACATGAGTTGATTCCAGAAAGTGTTCAAGTTTTACTAAAAGAGGGAGCAAAAACAGTGGTGCCAGAAAGGAGGAACCCATCCACGGAGGTTGGGGCGCTCTGCCCTGCGCCTCACAATCCTCCTTAGAGAGAAGAACAGTTAAGGTATAAATCCTGAGGAAACGGCTCAGATCACAGACTCACCTGGTGTTTGCTGCGGCTGCCATGGGGCTTTTGTAAGGCTGAGAGCCGGGCAAGTATAGCCTTTGCCTTTTCGTTTAGCAAACCCGTTGGCAGGAGTTAACTGCTTTAGCAACAAAGTTGGCACCACTTTTAGAATTCCCAGCCACCAGTTCAGGAAGGCAGCGGGCATTTCAGAGGCGCTTCTCGTAAAAATGAGAATCCATTAACTTTATTGCGAGCGCCCACTCTCGGACAGCATCGGGTCAAGGAACTTATCTGCTTCCTCTTTCATAGCTTCCCCAGTCTCAATCCGGCTCCTTCCAAATCTTTTATTTTACAAGACAATCGGACGGGGTGGTAGCCTGTGGCTAGGGGAAGATTTTGAACAATAGGTGTTTCTGAGCCGGGTTTACTGAAATGGACCCGTCTGGGTCCCGGGGGAGATTGTAAATGAGATGTCAACAGGCGCCCTTTTGTGTGGATGGCATTCAGCCTGAAAGGGAGGAATTTCCTTACTGTGCTAGTAGTTAAAGTAGATTTGCTGCTGCTTTGGCGAAAACTTTTTATCCGATGGCCTGAGCTAACAGCGTTGGGTGAGGCACTGGGCCCGCCTGCGACCTCCTTCCCTCCCTAGCCGGGCTCCGACGCGGTCATTTACATTTGGAAAGGACAGCTCCTGAGAAGATCGCTGGGACTTCCATCTGCTTGAGCCTCTTCCTCGGATCCTCACGCAGACCGAGCTGTCAGCAGCCGTCACCCCCAGGAGAGGGCAGCAGAGCCAGGCTGGCGGTGTCGGCCCTGGAAACTCCTGGCTGCTCTTTCTGCTCACTTCTTTTTTCAATCCCAGGAGAGAAACAAACATCATCTCCTGCCTCCCTCCCCTCTCCCCCCTTTTTTAAAAGACAGGCAACTTCAGTTTACTGTAATTACTGCAGGCTGAAGTTGGACTAACTCCGCCCCTAGAAGATAAGGCAACTGTTTTATTACCTCTCAGCCAGGTGCCCGAGGGTGACAAGACTTGCCTTTATCTGAGACCTGACAAGGTTATCAGCAACTGAAACAAGCTGAACCTTTGAGCAGTGGCCATTAAGATGCTTCCCTTCCAGATGACCCATTGCCCAACTCTTTATTGGAAGTTAATTTTGATCCAAAGAGCAGCGCTGGTTCCCGCCAGTGGCCCCGCTTTCCTGCGCCTTCGCACTTCAGCGATCCCTGCGCTGAGCGGTGTAAATGGCAACCTGCAGCCAATCCCACAACAAGAGTCTGAAATTCCAACCAGGGCGCCAGACAGACAGCCCACCCGATAGTTTAATATCCTCTCACTTGCGAGGTTGGCAGTGGGTAGAGCTGCTTTTTCAAAGAACTGATTGATATAATCTTTCACTGATGACAGTAGAAATCTGAAATAATCAAAATGTATTGCCTTTACTATCCATGGTTCCTTTTGAAAAATAAAATGTAACCCACACCAGGAGGCAGTGCTGTGCTTGTCTTAGAAAAAAATTCAGTGTGGAGGGTATAGCTGGGTGGTAGAGTGCTTGCTTAGCATGCACGAGGTCCTGGGTTCAATCTCCAGCACCCCCATTGAAATAAATAAATAAGTAAATAAGCCTAATTGCCCTCCCCCCAAAAAAGCACAACAAAACAGAATTCCCAGTGCTTGATCCATTTCTGTCTGCAGTTCACAGACACCTATGTCTAACCGACATGGTTTACTCTTTAGCTCAAGCTGTTTGACAGAACCTCAGTTAACTCTTAAGAAATGTGGGATAACAACTTTCATTCTGAAAATTATTTTCAGTGTGTGCTGAGCAGAGCTTTGGTGAATTGAGAATGTCCCTGCAGATACACTGTTAGGCCAGTGTCCTGAACTGCATCACGTGAGCAGGGCACCCAGCCTGGACCTCACAGGGAACCACCCTCCCGTCAGCACACAGGACTGCGGGCCACGGAGAATAATGTTGCTTTTATCTGCTGTGAGGTCAGACCATAGCTTGAGGGTAGGTAATAAGAAAGGGGAAGAGAAGGGTGGAAGGGGTGACTTAAAGCACACACCACACACACACACACAGCCTTGCACGTATGAGGTGTTTATCTCCAAGGACACACCAGAGTACTCCATGCTGTAATTCTGACAGACAGCTTTCTATATTGTGGGAAGAAGCCAGTTAAAAGCCCCTACTTTTAAAAGCACCTCCATTACCATTGTAACAAAAACCAGAAAAAGATGTTTCTGAGGACAGCCTGTGAAACACACATCGTGATAAACACGTGGACACCCCGAACTCCAACGCGGTCAGGGAAAGAGAGACGAAGTCCTAAGTTTTACTGAATTTGATCTTGGATTCCTCTTTCCCTCAAAGATACCGAAACCTCGTCCACCCACCATGCCAAGTCCACCACCCATCTGCCACCCTCTTTGTGAGCTGGGCTGGGACAGAGCCCCGCCCAGGATCTGAGATGCTCTGGAGGAGGCAGCCCAGGATGGCAGCTCTGCTGGTCCCGAGGCACCTGAAGCTGCGATCCTGAAAGCCATTGGCCAGAATCAGACCTTGTGACCACTTGCAGAGTGGCCTTTGCACACCTTCCTGCAGACAGACAGTTTAGAGCACCCAGACCCCCAGGTGTGTCACACACACGGGCTTTCTACAACTGCGGAAGTTCTGAATTCCAAGCACGTTTGACCAAGAGATTCAGAAAAGGGTTTCTGGACATGGACGTTGCTCTTACAGGATTCAAAGGAGAAACTTAAGGACAGAAACAGAGGCAGCTGTTTAAAAAAGGAGAAAGGAGGCTTAGATGGAGAGAACCCAGGTTCTGACAGGACCCCACGCTGGAGAACGTGGGCAACCCAGACTCTCCAGCCTCCTTGTGGAACTGGGATTCTAGGAACAGGTGCCTGGATCCGTAAACAGTGTGAATCAGGATGAAGGTCGGGGGTAGGGAGAGTGATAGATTTCAGTGCCGGCTTCACCCGTTTCCTCAGTGACGATTTGATTTTGGCAAATGACAAAAAACCCTAACTGTCAAGTGGCACTGTCAGTGTGGCCTTTAAGTGTCTCTTTCCAAATTAACTGTAAAGACTGATGGAGTCTGTGATATGACGCGGACACAAAGCCCCAGGGGCCCCGGCCAAGTTCTTCTCTGGATCTGTGTCCTCACCTGTCAGGGACACAGCTGGATAATAAGGTGTCATTTGAAAGCGCTGATTCTGTCACTTGAGATCGTAGGGGCTGGTGTCCTCCCTGGGCCTGGTGGGCTGTCAGACAGCATTCCACAGGTCACCGCCTGCCCCAGAGTTCTTCCTTTGAAGAGGAGGGTTTCAGGGAAGAAAGAGGAAAGGAGTCAGATGGATAATTAACTGCCCAACTACACGGACCAGGCCCTCCACCCCCGTAGACTCCACACCCCTGCGCTCCAGAAGCAGGTAATTATTCCTCATCATGCTCCGACAGGAAGGCATGCTGGATGCCTTAGCTTTCTTCTCTGCTCCCTACACGTCCTGTTTTCCCAGGTTTTCCTGGAGCAATAGCTTCTGCTCCAGGCTGAGCCCTCCCGCCAGGCCCTCTGTCCACAGGGCAGACCCAGGCCAACTTGAGTGAAGGTCCACCTTCTCTCCAAAGCCCAGAGAGTTTGCCAGTGAGCAGAGGTCACTGATCAATTCAGCTGGAAGATTCAGGGAGGACTCAGCCCAAGGGACCCTCAGGAGATGTGACCTCCCCAGGTTTGAACACAGGCCGCTCACTCGGCATGGCCATCTCACTGTCCCCAGGGAGACCAGTGGGCAGTGTGTGCCCGAGGATACCCAGCTCCCGTCTGGAGACTGTCGGCCACTCCACACAGCCTCGGGGTGGGATCCCTGAGGTCCGCCGTGTGAACCACACACGGCACCAGACGTGGCAGGAGAGTCCTGCTGGGTGGTGTGATCTCAGCCCAGGTCCCCCTCCCTTTCCAGGCTCCAGGTCCCATGGCACAGGTGACACCAGTTCTCACAAAATGGACCAGGAGGTAAAGAAAGTTCTGGGCTCTCAGATACCCATCTTCTGCAGGAATCATAGGAATTC
The DNA here is from genome assembly GCF_048564905.1 of Vicugna pacos. NCBI lineage: Eukaryota > Metazoa > Chordata > Mammalia > Artiodactyla > Camelidae > Vicugna > Vicugna pacos. Next base: position 22,891,171 of record NC_133010.1, on the reverse strand, counting down.
AGATGAGGAGGCGTGAAAGGAACTGAGGACAAGAAAGGCAGCTGCCTGGGGAAAGGGCAGTTAGCACCGCGGGCCCCCACCCAGCCACGGGCTCGGTGCCCATGGGCACAGCCGAGCAGAGGCGCTGGGGGAGGTCAGGTGGGTAATCCAGAGGACTCGCCGGCCCTGGCAGACACTAGGTAGCACCTTCACAGACCAGCTCCACGTCGGAGGCTGGCTGACCACAACTGCACTGGGTCAGCACTTTATCAGCGCCAAACAGAAGTGGGCATTGGTGACAGAAGCCTGAGTTGCAACATCCAAGGTCACAGAGAAGGGCTTTGCTGAGCAGTCATTTTACTTCTACCCTGGTGACCTTTCCTTCCTGATGGTTAGTCCCTTCTTCTGTTTCTCCAGGAAGTCTCTTTTCATCTCTGTTCCTCCCTTCACGTAACCAGTGTTTACTGCGGTTCTCCTGCGTGTCATGCGTGTTCTAAGTACTGTGGTCATCGTGAATACAATGGACAACAATGCATGACCTTGTGATTCCTACATCCTTAACTGACTCCTTTCTCTCAGTCTGGTCAGGAGAAGAAAAAAAAAAATCACCTAACAGGGAACATAGGCAAGTATTGCTGAGAAGTGACATCTGACAAGAAATGAAAGCTGGTTGATGAGAAGCTAAAAAGAAAAATTTCCTTGTCCGCTCCTGGCATCATCCCTCCTCTATGTTGTCTTCCAAAAGACCCGATCAGCCCTGGGCTGAGGAGGTGGTAGACCAGCTGCCCAAACAGGAAACCTTATTTAATTCTGTACCACTGACCTTGGGCCCTGAATTTTCCCCTCCCGTAAATAGTCCATTCAGCTCAGGAAGGCCTGCTGACCCAGCTGGGACAAATTTTGAAAAATACACACAATGTTACAAACATTAAAAAAAAAAAATCCTTATGTCCTAGAGGAAATGGTAGATATGATTCAATGGTAGAAATCACTTCATAAAGTCATGGAACAAATGGAAATTTAATCCTAACTGATGAAACTGCCAGGGCAGTCACTTGTGTGCATGGATGACTCAACAGCACCTGTTGGAGAGGCTGCGAGAATGAGCCGTGAAATCCTGGTGGCATTCCCTACTGGAAGCAACATCCCTGCCTTGCAAATGAGCAAGCCGGGTGATCGCCACAGCCTGACGTGCACCTTTGTGCCTAGTTCTATGAAGGCCATGACTCACCTTAGCTGCAGGTCAAATGATTGTTACTCAGAGCCCTGGGTTTTTCATCTTTAACATTAAATGATCTAGGCAACTACGAGGGAAATGTCTGTCTACTTTCAACATGTTCCTTTGAAATGACTGATTTCAGGCAACGACTGGTCTTACATATGGTAACCCTCAATTTCTCATATTGTTTGACTTGTTGCCAAGCTTCATTAAAGGTTCACATTAGAGGCTTTGGACTTCGGTCCCTTGGACCTGGGCTTTCTAAAATGACTTTCCTCCAAACATCATTTAACTTCCTTTAATTCAGTTAATTAATGGAACTTTCTGAAGAGAACAGTTACTTTGATCTGAACTTCTTTCTTAGTTTCCAGTTAACATTTCCAGAGAGGGACAAACCAGGACAGATGCCCTCACCGCTGGCTTGAGCTACCAGCAGCTCACGACTGTAGTCGGTGCTTCAAATCAGAGACAGCTTGGAGGGAGGATCCCTGAGAGGAAGAAGACTGGTTAAAAATACTGCTTGCGGCATTTTCGTGGGTGTCTGCCCCACACAGAGATGAAACAGCTAAGGTGGCGCCGCCAGGCAGGCTCTGGGAAGCCTGGCTTGCAGTTTGGAAATCCCAAGTCATCCTTGCAAATAAACCAGCAGTGGGGATTGGAAATGCTTCTTACCTGGGAGAAAGTTTTCTGCAAACAACCAACAAATTCAGATAAAAATGGAAAATGCAAGTCCCACCCAGCAGGAATCCTCAGTTTCTTGGCTATTCGTGCTCACTGCCAGACACCTAAGCCCCAGAGTTTTTGCTTTACAGCTTGCCAAAACAAAAAATATTGCCCTAGCATCTGCTTAGGGGGGAAATAATGTATCAGCAACCTCAACCCAGAGATCTTCTCCTGCTGCAAGGGTGAAATTTTTGCTAACGGGATAAGTTCAAAAGCAAGACCTTCTGAGTCTTGACTTCCACTCTGCGCATGTTTTTTGGAGAAGACAAATGTAGCCCAGAAGTCCCCCTCCCCCAGCGTGACTTACCTGGGAGCGGAGCCTCGGATTTCAAGGTACATCAGTGATGTTCCGGGCTTGGTCACAAGGGGGCACTCGAGAGCGGGGCTGCCCGCAGCACCACTTTGTTTTCTCAGACTCGGAGTTGTGAGGGAAGGAGGGGGCGGGGCTGTCGGGGGTGGGGTGGGGGTGGGGATGGAGATGCAGCTGACTTTCAAAAAATCCTTTTGTTCTCTGAAATGCTGCCGCTTGCCATTTTAGAAGGCAAAGGTTGCCACGTTACGTGTTGCCAGGTTCCTGCGAGTGCCTGGGGAAAATGTGGGCGAAAAAGGTAGAGCACAAAGTCCTTCGCTGGGTGGCTTTGCAGCCCCTTTGGCCGGGGTTGGCGCTGACATTTGGAGAGCAGCTGCCGGAGCATTGTTTGGTTGTAGTTCTAACAGAGGAGCGGCCGCGTCTTACATCATTTCCAGGCATGATGTGCCTGGGGCTTTTTTTTTTTTCCGCTTTTTTCTTTTTCTTTTTTTTTTTTCTTTTTTAATGACTAACCTTCTGATCCCTCCCTCTCTGGAGTTCGGTACAGTATCTGCTCTGTGCCTGACAGCTTCGCCTCAGGAAACCCAAGTTTTGTAGCAACTTGTTAAAACAACTTGGGTGCCTTAAAAAAAAAAAAAGTTGTGACTCTGAAACAAACCTTTCCATTCTTCCTTCCGAGAACAATGTTGTGCTTGATGTGCGTCGTCGGAGGGCTGCTCCCTGCAAGATGTGTCTCCCCCCCACCCCCAGCCGGCTGCTATCAGTTGAATAGATCTCTGAGCCAGACAAGCCGAGACTTGGGGCGTTTGTCTGGCATTAGGAAGTGTCTGGAATACTGGTAACTACCAACTGGCAAGTCTTATGACTACAAGAGTTATGACACCACCCCTCCCTCCCTCCCTCTCTGCCCACATTCCCTCGCCTTCCCTACGCGCTCACACAAGCGTGCTTTTTTCTTCTTGCATGGAGGAAAGTTTAGCTCGTTTTTGTGGTTTCCGTGGAGGATGGCTCTAGTGAAAATCGCTCTCGTCCCTGGAGCCAAAACGAAGCGGGAGAGAAGCACCCCCCTCCCTCCCCAAGCCCTGGGCCTCCCCGCAGCCCCGCGCTGCCCCCACGGCCCTCTGGTCTCCGCCTTCTCACCAGGGGGCCCGCAGGGCCGGACCGCTGACCACCGCACTTTGGGTGGCCTGTGAATGTTAAGCTGCAAATATTTGGAAACAAGGGAGCGATTTTTCCATGTGTATTTTGCTTTGTGGAGTTTCTCCCTTTTTTGCAGCATTTTTAAAGTTGCAGCTGGTGCACCTCTCCTTGCCGACCACTCCAATGCGTTCATTCTCTGAACGTCTGAGGAGTTCCTTCACGGTGCGGGGGACTGCGCTCGGAGCGGTTTCCTCGAGTTTCTTAGGGACTGCATCACGCCTTACTGGACAAGGTGTTCAACGGAAGGTTTACTAGGCGGATGAATACAGGTCGTTTGGGGGAGGGAAACGGCTAGGACTTGGAGCCATGTGAACACGAACTGTACCACTTGGTTGCTGTATGACTTAGAGAAGTCAATTACGTGTCCTGAGCCTCAGTCATACCATCAAACAAATGGGTTTAGTGAGATCTTCCTGGGTCCTGTGACCATGTCTATTAAATTCCTAGCACCTTGTGTTACAGGGATGGACGGACGCCCTGGTGATCAGGCGAGGAGTCGGGACTCACTCTCCGTCTCATCCTCCGTTTTCACCTGGGCTTGTGCTTTTGTGCCCTGCGAAGGGCTCCAGCCAGACCATCGATTTGTCTGGCGTTTTGGGGGAGTCCAGCCTGGGGAGCACATCGCTGGGGAAGCGTGACCCCACAAGTCAGGGTAAATTCAGCACGTTGGTGGTCTGCTTGCCTGGAAGCAGCAGCCGCAAACTTCTCCATGAGCGGTTTTTGTCTTCATTTTCTTGTGCCAAAATGTGTTCCCAGGATGCCAGAACTTTCCTCTCTGCTCCTAAGAGCCTGTTGGTAGCTCTCCTGGTCTCCTCTCGTGACCTCCTGCTTTGGCTTTTTCACACCTCTCTCAGTGGCTCCCTGTACTTGGATATCCGTTTTCTTCTTTAGGTTTGGGAAGCTTTCAGTCATCATTTCTTCAAACACCATTTCGATCTTCTCCTTCTGGGACCTCCGTTCTGCGTAGATTGGCCCTCTTTATGTTCTCCCATAGGTCTCCGATACCGCTTTCATGTTTTTTCATTTGTTTTTCTGTCTACTGTTCTGATTGGGTGATTTCCATTATTCTAAGTCACTTACTTGTCCCTCTGCATCCTTTGGTCTGCTACTGATTGCCCTGAGCTCAGCTTTTATCTCGGCAGTTGAGTTTTCTGATTTTAGTTCGCTCCTGTGCAGAGTTTCTGTTTCTTTCTACAGCATTCTGCACTTCTGTCGACAGCCTCTCTGATTTCCTTCAGTGCTTTTATCGTCTCCTTTTTGAACTCAACTTCTCTGATTCTTTTCTAGATTTTATTCATATTCATGAAGCCACCAGAGCTCCAGTTTGAAAGAAGTCTTGTCACCTGTTTCAGACCCCCTTAAGATGGTGGTACAGTTGCAGTGACTTCCCAGCCAAAAAGATGAGCTTGTCTGTGCTTGCACATCTCCAGGGACTGAGAACTCACTCCCCAGGGAGGGCTGCCGAGTCCATCTTTGGACAATTGACTCCTAGGAAAGTATTCTTTGAGCCTCTCTGAGCTTTTCTTTTTATGTTTTCCCGTGGCGGGGGGCGGGGGGGGCTTTTACAGCCCAAGTCCATGCCATCCTGTACACAATAGTCTTCGAAATAACTGGAAACCCTTCTGTCTTCCTTCTCTCGCAATCGAAACATCCTCTTCCTTAAACCATCCCTAATTAGTCATGGTTTTTCTCCCCACGGAGGACCTGCGATTTCCCCTCACAGAGAGGGCAGGAAAGGCAGCCTGACTGTCGGTCATTCTGGGTATCACGCATCCACACAAACACGCCTTCATGGAAGCAGACAGCTTAGCTGGTGCTACAACCACAAGTCTGCTCTTCCCATTCGGTATTGATGCCCTTTAGGTCCCAAGTTTAGGTCCTTCCACATTTTTTTTTTTTTTAATTTTGCCCTCTTCACATCATTTTGCCTGTAGTTTCAAGTTACCTCTCTAATCTGTCCTTAATTTTATGTCCAATACCTTTCTGCTCATTTCACCTAATTCGCCAATATTCCGTATCTGTGCTTCTCAAACTACCTCTGGTGGTGGACCAGTTCTGTTTGCTTATTTGATGTCCAATCTGTTGAGGATCAATATTTTGGTAAAATGCAATAAAAAGGAATTACTAGAAGGAAACTAAAAAAACAGAGGCATGTAAGAAACAAGCCCATGGTTTTCTTTTTTATTGCTTTCCACCAGCAGAACCTCTGTAGAATTGTGATAGTTTCTAAAAGCGAACTCTGAGTGATCATGGCATATCTCACCATGCACTCATCAGATACTTTGTGAATCGACACATGTCTGTGGATTACGTTTTGAATGGCACCAGTCTCTGCGCAGAGGTGTGCTGGAAAAGCTTAACAACCGCTTTCTAGGGGATCCCTACTAAGTCACAGCATTTGCCAGTTTCCATGGTGTAAACACACTGAGGTCAGTTTCAAGCTATCAAGGAAATGTCACCCAACACGGACTTGGGAAGGGATTTGCACAGTTGACTCCAGAAAGCTGATAAGAGCTAGTCCCAGCATCCTACTGTTAACCCTGGTCCATCTTTTAAATCTCTTTCTGAGTAAAGCACTTCCTTTTGAGGGCTTGTTAAACTGCTGTTCGGCTGGACCAGTTCACTCAAATCAGGAGACCTTTGACCCTCACAGAAACTAGACTATGGTTGCAGGCAGCCCTTCTGTCTCTGGTGGTCTGGACTGAGAGCAAACCGTCTGCTACAACTCACTGCCAATCCAAGGTTGCTCTGACCGTGACTTCTGTGTAGACTCCTGCCACTGGTGAAGGCGGATCAAATCACAGCCTGCTTTGCGGTTAAGAACAACCTAGGGCAACTTGTTTACATCAGCAAGGCGGTGTTTGACTACTGCATGACTCCATGGATGTGTCTATTTTGGAATTCTTTCATTGTCCTTTCGTGGTTTTATTTGCAGTTCCTTACAGGCTCGTTCTCGTATTTGAAAGCATTTCTAAAGTTCAGTAACCAGGAACTGCTAAGTAACCCCTTAACATAGCTTTATAGTATGTGACCCATCAGCTCAGCCAGGGAGTGCATATTAATGAGAAGATACAAAAAGTAGGTTTGAACCGACATCTGCTCCATGTCACCTGACATACAAAGGCTAACCAGAGTAGGAGAGTCTAGATGGTTTTCCAGTAAGTCTTCAGCACTCCGGAAAAAAATAACTCCTGGCCCAGTGTTTCCTGAGCTTTCAGCACTAGCATTATCTTCCTATGCAAATAGAAAAAATATCGCAGCATCAGCTAGAAGCTGAAATAGGCTAGGAACTTGTTCTCATTTTTTTTCTGTATGCATTCTTCTTCTCTTTTTAAATAACGTCTTAACTCCAATGTAAAAGCCCGGTCTCTGGTCTCTCTATGCGTGACGGTATTATCTGAACGGAAGTAATGACACTGAAATCTGGGAACATGCGCTTGCTGACTCTTCTTATAAATGGATAGGCGTCTTTTCTGCCGACTTTGAGCTGGGGTGGCACATGCCCAGGACCCAAAGAAGGAGAAAAAAAAAATCAATGTATTTGAAATGAACAAATAAACATATTAGACAAAGGGAAGTGATTATCATGATTAAAACAACATTTCTTTTTCAAGTTTCCACTTGGATAAAAGGAGCACTTGCGTTTTTAAATCAGCTTTTTGGAGAATGTTCCTCTTGAACAAGTGAAGTGTTTCACTTACTGCATGGAAGGCCCTCATTTTCTCTTTCTGTCTTGACCAGACAAGATTTATTAACTTGTGTTTCGCTGACCTTGGGCCTCACTCTGCCCCATGCTTCCTGGCTCCATCCTTAGTGGATTCTAAATCAGTCGTGGTGCTGAACCATGAGAGTAGAAATTTCTTCAAAAAAATGTTTTTTAAGAGAGAAGGAAGTGTTCTGGGCTTAGAACAAGTGGTGCCGGGAGAGCCCAGGGGCCTGGGCTGTCTGGGTTTCTGCGCAGGCCCCGGGGCGGGGGCCTGGGGCGCGAGGCGGCAGGGGTGGGGAGCAGTGTGCGTGGTGTGCTGGGTCTCCTTTCTTCTCCAAAGGGCAAGGTTAACGATCTGAATTCCTTTTAAATTTTGTTTGATGACTGACAAGGGTGCTGCTGTGAGTCTGACTCCAAGGACTCCGGCAGACTCGTGCCGCTCTCCCTCCACACAGCAGGAAAATCTCGGAGTGAAGCCCCTGCGATGTAACCCCAAGGAGGTGGTTCCTGTCCTGTATTTGGAGCCATCTCAAATTCTTACCTACTTTGGGCATGGGACTGGGCCAGCCCGATGGGGAAGCCATGTCCCCAGGCTCCTCCCTGCCCAGACTAACCTAGCATTGCGCTACCATCCCCCAAGTCCCCACTGATCCCAGTCCCCAGAATGATCCCTATTGACAACGAAGAGGCGGTAACAGCCACCAGATGGCGCCAAATTGCACTGGGCCCCCAGGGGGTGTGTGTAGCCAATCCTGCCATTTCACTGGAAATAATGGTGACACCTCCCTCCTCCCCACAACCTTGTCCTAATCCCCTATACCACATATATCTCACTGTGGCAGGATTTTAACTGTAAATCACAGCAAATGAATGATACTATATTTGGCTGTATTGTCCAGTTTTGATTCTCCACACTGAAAGGGGAATTCAGGGGTGGCTAACAACAAGCAGTAAATAACCCCAAAGATCAGACGTTTGACGAAGAATATTAAGTTCTTCAGAATATGGTTGGGCCGAACGTCCTGAGAATCCATTTAGAACAAAATAATGAGTTCACTCTACAAAGACTTGTCTTAGGAGACAAGTCCTAAAATGTCCTCGTTTCTTAGATTTGAATAGACAGACTGGTTCTATGCGAACGATGGTCCCTCCGCCTCCCGCCCACTCTGGCCGGCAGATGAAGGAGTGAGGCCGAGCATCACCCCTTCCAACTTCCTGGGAAGCAGAGGGCAGCTCCGCAGTGGTTACGGTGCATGAAACTCAGTCGAGTGAGGTGAAGCAGCAACCCTGAGCGTGTCTGCATCCTCAGCCACAGGCTTCCCAGTGGCTGGTGGGAGAATCCGAGCCAGGCGCTCTCCCGGCTCTGTTCCCGTGGGAGCCTTGAGCCTCCACTCTCAGGCGCCTGAGCTAAAAACTGCGGAGGCTGGAGTGTGTATGACTGAGCTCTGTTCACGTTGAGAGATGTGTGATTCGTGTACAGCTGAGATGGAGGTTTTTCCTGGGGCGGCCCTCGGCCAGCCCAGGTAACTGAGAGTTGGCTACTTTTCTGTGGTTTACGGCGCCCCCAGCTCCGGAGCTCCTATGATACTGTCCTGTGACATCTGTGCCTTTCTGTTCCTCCAAGTCTGCGGCAGTCCCTGGGAAGCAGCCAGACGTTTCTGTCCATTTCTGTTTCGTATCTTTTGTGGTTAAGGAAATCACTCCAAATCACAGGGTGGTGAAACAGGACCCTCCTGTTTATTGTTCATTATAGAGTGGCCTCAGGAAACATCCTAAATATTGAAGCGAGTATTTCCTTCAGCAAGATGGCCCCAGTGGCAGCTAGAACCAACCGTAGATAACTAGTTGGACTCGCGTGGTCAGGACTAGCTGGTTCCGTGTTAACAGTCCCAGCAGCTGTGAGTGGGAAAGGGGTGGGGGTGGGGAGGGGAATGAGGTGGAGGAGAAAGTGATGGAAACACAATAGTTTGAATTATTTTAAGGGGACTAAACAAAAGTCTTTATTATTATTATTTTTTGTGACCTGAGGCACTGGGGATTGAACTCAGGACCTGGTGCACACCAAGGCGCTCCGCCACTGAGCTATACCCTCCTCCCCTAGATGAGTCTTTAGAAAGCTGGTTAAGAAATTGTTCTCTACCAGCCAGCTGTTCCCACTTGGAAACTTAATTCTTTTTGATCTGTATTTTCCTACGTCTTGCTCCACAAATGGCAAGCTGAAAACCAGTGTGTAAAAGCTTCTTCAAGACCCTAGGGTTTTCCTCAGAGGGCTGGAGGCTGCTCCAGCTGATGTCCCCAAGAGGGATGCCCCACTGAGCAGATTCAGACCCTCGGGCTGGCCCAGTTGCCCTGCAGGACCCCCCGCCCCGCCCCCCAGGCACTCTGTGCTGCTGTTAGGATGAGAACACACAGCTCACCTCTTTGCTGTCCTTCTTTTTCCAGTGTTCTTTATCAACCACCAGAATCTTCTCCAGTGTGTTACTTTGTCCAACATTAGCTATGGTTAATATTTTCCTGAGAAGGCAGAGAGCCCCGCCCCGGGCTCATCCGTGTCAGACACTGTCTCTCAGGGTGCACTGTGGCCTGGGAAGTTTCCCACACATGGCTGGTCACACCTGTCTTAAGTCGTTTCACATTAATCTCCATCTCAGAGACTGGTGTTTCCCAGTCTCCTTCCCCCTCCATCTTGGGGGGGTGTCACCTGACAGGAGGCCCAAACCTCCCCCCCAGGCGGGGATCTCACTGAGTCTATCAACAGATCTGTCTCCACGTTCAATGTCTCGGTGTGTTTCGTGGGCCCTGATTTCCCGTGGGTGTCGGTTACGGTATCGGAAGGTAAAACCCATGCAGAAATCAGTGTCTTTGTTTTCGCTGTCTTCCAGTGTCATCTTGCATTACAACATATAAGAAGACACCACCTCCAGTCCCACCCAGAACTACCACGAAACCTTTCATTTCTATCACAGCCCAGAGTAGCACAGAGTCGGCCCAGGACGCCTACATGGATGGACAGGGCCCGCGGGGCGATATTATCAGCCAGTCTGGACTGAGCAACTCCACGGAGAGCCTGGACAGTATGAAGGCTCTGACAGCCGCCATCGAGGCCGCCAACGCCCAGATCCATGGCCCTGCGAGTCAACACGTGGGCAACAACTCTGCCACTGTCACCACCACGACCGCCATCGCCACCGTCACTACGGACGACAGGAAGAAGGATCACTTTAAGAAAAATCGATGCCTGTCCATCGGGATACAGGTAACAGCCTCCTTTTCTGCCCTTTGAAATAGGAACCCAAACAAAGAAACAGGACCTTTTTTTGTTTTTTCTGGAAGATTCGTCATCTTGCCATTTTGGATAATGTGGGTACTGTAGGACCAGATCCTCAGATTACTGGCTCTGGACTCCTCTATGTTGTTACATGTCATTTTTTAAAATTATGAAGGAGTTTTAGCGATCGACATTATTGGCATCTTTTTTCTTCCCAAAGATTCCTTTTTTTAAAAATTGAAGTATAGTTGATTAGCAGCTTTTAGTTTTGTTCTCGAAACTTAATGTGTGAGACAAGGTGAGGGTAACTAAACATGGACACAATCAAACAAGTGTCCTCAGTTCCTACAGCACATTTTGATTCCCACAAAAGGAGTGGACATCCAAGAATAGCCCGGGTTTGGGGTTGCATGATAGTGTGTTCGTCGCTATTGAGTTATCTTATGAGAACAAAAATGCGAACCACTTCTCACGGACGTGGGAGTGCGGGCGAGTGAGACCAGAGGGACGGACCACATGGAGAGCAGTAACTCACATCACAGCGGCCTGAGCAAGGACGGGGCACCGGGGTCCACGTAATTGTGGGCGATTTAGTCATGCGTTTCATAAAAGAGGCAGATGATTCTGCAGGCTTCTCAGTTCAGGACCCTGTTTTCTGCTGCCCGGAGCTAAGATCAAACTGATGCTTCTTTTTCCATCGGGTCAGCTTGGCTTACCCTGCCACAGATCTCCTTCCATGAGTGGAGAAGTCGTTCTCTCCCCCCGTTTTTGCTGTGCTGCACCATCCTGCAGGTGCCCTTTGAATGATAGCTCCCTGACGTGACATCCAATAAATCTCTCCACGCTGAACCAACTCTGAGGCGCAGCTAGGAGCCGGGCGCGGGGTACGTTTTCACAGCGGCGATTTATGTTCCCCGTCCGCTCTGCAGAGTCCACTTCGAAAGGCAATTAACCTTTCTCTAGCAGCAATGAGTCAAATGCTTTTTTATAACCTACGGGTTAACACGGCACGAACTGTAAAGTTTCCTAAAACCTTGTATCACTGGTACTTGGGACCAAGTGACCCAGCAGGAGGCACGGGCCTGAAGCCAGCCCCCACCCACGCTCACCCCGACCCCTCTCCCAGAAGCTAATTCCCACCCACCGCCCAGAGGACTCTGAGGAGTGGGGAAGAGCAGAGGTTGATCCTCTGTGTTGTCCTGGCAAATTATTGAAGCTTCTGAGCCTGTGTTCTCGTGTAGCCTACGTGGGATTGTTTTGAGGACTGAGTTTTCATAACCCAGCTTCCTGTAGGGTCTCAGTTTGGGAAGATGAAAACATTGTGGGGATGGAGAGTGATGATGGAAGCACAACAATGTGAATGTGCTCAAATCCCCTGGGACCATATGCTTTAAAAGGGTTAAAATGGAGAATTTTACATTATGTCTATTTTACCCCCCCCCCCACAAAATCCGCCTTCCTACCTGGCACCCAGTCATGTTAGTTTCTTTCTATTTCCTTAACATTCAATATGGGGTTTTTTTTCTGTATATTATTTTTTTCAATAGATGTATATTCCTATGGGTCAAAATTCAAAAGTTATTAAAAGGTAGACAGTGACTCGCTAGTCAATAACCAGCTAGTTCTCCTTTCTGGGGAAGAATCTGTATAACCAATATTTGCATTTCCCCGCATGGACATTTTGTGTATATTCAAGCAAATATACATGTTATTTATTTCCTTTTTAGCAGCATATAACTCACATACTCTATATCTTGCCTTTTTCCACTCAACAATATATTCTCAAGGTAATTATTTATCAGTCTTACCGTTTGTTTTATTTAAAAGCTTCTGTGAATCTGCCTTAATCACCTCCCAGCTCTGCTGATTGGTCTTACAGGTTACTCTCCAAACAGTTCTTAGAATGAAGCATCCATAAACTATGTGCTGTCCGACACATGATCATTCAATGATCATTACTTTCACCCAGGAAGATGGAACTACTCTGAAATTCACAAATCATGCTGGGAAGAATGTCTTTGTTTCAGAGACCACCCTACTCTCTGAATATTCGGCTATTTTACTGAGCAAAAGAATTGTTCTTAATCCTCATCCCATCACTGTTCACAGCTACAGAAATTATATAAGCGCACTGCACGCCTTATTGTTAACTCATTCAGTCCCCACAGCAACCCGCATAGGTGGTGTTATTATCCCTGCCCTAGAAATGAGGACACAGAGAAGTTAGGTAGCTTGCCCAAGGTCACACAGCTTATGCTGACAGAGCTCAGATTGTACTTTGACAGCTAATGTGACCACATTATGTTACTTCTTCAATGGAAAATCATAAGTAAATTAAAATTTAGGATACCAAATAGTCATCCAATTTCATTACACTATAATATAATTTAAATCCTAATCCACCAAATATGTGATACTAGGGCCCTGGAATCTTCACATGTTCCCTCTTTAGGGTCAGAGTTTCCAAGTCTTTCCCAACGTTTAAAATTAAATCCATACCTAAAGTTTATATGATTATCATTTCCAACTTGTGTGAACTTAGGCCAAGTCCTTAGTAGTTCTTGGTTTCCTCGCCTGGAAAATGGGAGCAATAACAGTTGCTGTTCAGTGGGTGCGTTAGAGGCGGTAATGAAAACTGACTGGTGCAGTGCGCGTGAGGTTCAAAGCACAGTGCCGGCCCACCGAGGGCCCAGTAACTACTGGGCTTCATTATTACTGTTAGCATTAGCCTCCTTTAAAATTCTGATTAGCCAAAACCGCTAAAACTGTATCATCTGCCAAGGGCTTTCTCCGTTGTTTTCAGGACAGAGATTGAATTAACCCTGCAACGTCTTTAAAATTTTTGAATGCCTCTTCATAAAGTTAAGTAGATGAGCCTACATTGCTATGTAGGAGAGGTGACATTCGTCACTGTTTGGGTCTAACCAGGAGGTTAGAGTCACAGAGATAAATGTACCTGCAGTGACTAAAGCTTAAGAAGATGACAACACCTTGATGCAGATAAGCTGTGAGTTTGGGTGGGTGGGGCAGGCCTGGCACAGAGCACAACACCCTCCAGTCTCATCCTGGTGACCCCCACTTCCTTTCTCCCTCCCTTTGTCCGTGCCTTGAGCATTGCGGTTCTTAAGGGAAATAGCTGGCATGCTTTCGAAAAGAGCTTCCCCGGGTAATTCTGAAACCACAGAGTGGAAGGCGTCAGCCTCCTCCTTTGGCTGACGTCCCAAGCACTTTTAACTTGCATGAATGTAAGCCGTGTGGAATCGGTTAGCATCCCATTCCAGAAAACAGAAGCCACACTCGCTTCTCGAACAGAGGTGGCTGAATGCACAAAATTGGTTCTCCAGGGGCGGGAAGGCTGAGAGAGCCGTCGAGGTGCGCAGTACGCAGCCACCCGCCGCGGCCTAGGGAGCACAGGGGGAAAGGCAGGGTGACCAGAATTCAGGAACTCCGAGGAGAGGCCCGTGGTGGCCTCCCACCGCTGAGATGAGCGTGGCCAGCTGGTGCCGGGTCGTCCAAGGGAGCAGCTGGCGCACCGGCTGTCGGGCTGTCCGGGGGGCCGAGCTGAGCCACAGCTGCCAGCAGGGGGTGGAAGCAGGAAGGAAGCCCCTCGTCCTGCCCTCCTTTGTTAGACCCTAACCGGAGAGGGGCCAGCAGGGAAGCCTGGGGAGGGCAGTGTGCAGAGTCCCGGCCCCTGTGCCACACAGCAGCTGGGTCTAGAAGATGGGCCTGGAACCTCTAGGCAACAGGGAAGTCACCAGAACAAGGCACTTTATCCAAATAATAAATACTGTGCTATTTCCCCCACTGAGCATGTGCGTTAAATAGCCAAGATGGGTGTGGTGGGTGTGAAGTCTTGGCACCCATGTTCCTTTTTTTCCTTTTTTTTGGTGGTGGTTGTGGTGGGGTAGTTAGATTTAGTTATTTTATTTTATTTTATTTATTTAATGGAGGTACTGGGGATTGAACCCAGGACCTCATACATGCTAAGCTATGCTCTCCCCGACCATGGTCTTTTAGTGGGAGCCTCTCACAGCACTAAAGATGATTCTAGAATATTTTAAAATATGTATTTTTAAATAAGATGTCTCCAAAACTCAAGTCAACTACTTTATCTGGTGTTTTTTTCTGGTATTCTAGTCCTGGGATGGTGCAGGTAACTAGCTGCTTTGGATTTAGAGTGAAGCTTTATGTCTTCTGAAAAGTCAAGGGTAACATTATTGGTAAATTTTTTTGGTTTTTTTCTTAAGATTACATGCATACAGTATTGCTGTATAGGATTCACACAGTATAAAAGTACACAAGCAAAGAATGAATTCCCCCTTCTTCCTACCTCTGACTCCTGTCCCCCTCCCCCACCGTGGCCCGTGGCAGCCGTCAGTTACACCAACTTTTAGTCTCTCAAGAGTAATTTCAACTACAAATGAGTTTCACATACCAGCTTCAGGCCATAACTCCTCCAGATGTTAGATTGTGACATCCATCTATTTCCATTTAATTCATGTTGCAAAACAACCTCAAAGAGCTTTAAGCTTGCTCTTTCACATCATGTAAAATGCCATTGCTTTCTCATTCTTTGAACTAAAGATAAAACTTTTTGAGATTGCACTTCCTTTACTACATGCCCAGGTATACTGAGACACATTTTATGTCCTGTCTGAAGAGAGAAGTCCAGCTGCAAATGGCGAAACTTGCCTCGGCCAAGCTGAGTGAACTAATTAGAACGATGCAAACAAAATGAATTGTTACTATGATTTGAAAGAGGGATCTGAGAAATAAAAAGGTCGCGTCATCTCTGATTCACAATCAGCTGACTTACAATAAAGAAAAACTGTGAGGATCGTATTGTCGGAGTTTCTCCTTAAGCACACTCTAGTCCTGCTCCCAAGTTCTCTTCCAAGCCAGACCTCCGCTTGTGTGTTTATGTGTCCATCCTGCGTTGCCTGGTTTTAGTGAGAGTCTTACTAAGTGAGTTTACCCGAATCCCCAGCCCCTGATATCGCATCCCCCTCGGCACCTGATGGGTTCTTCACCCCACACCATCCTCAGGTGACGTCTGACCGCCCTGGCCTGCCTTCAGACCTAACCTAAATGTTACATCAGGCCAGCCAGAACCCCCTCTTAATCTTGATGTTTCTTCTCAGTACTTTTTATCCACTGACCCCCACCTCGCCCCCTGGATGTAAATTCCCACTTTCCCCTGGTGTGTTTGGGAGGGAGCCCATCTCTCTCTGCTGCCACCAAAACCTCACTGCAGTAGTGTCCATGCCCGCTCTGCCAGTGCTCCGGCTCAAGTCTGCCTTCCTGTTCTCTAACAAGTGCAGTCAGTAGTTTTCCACATTCTCTGTCCGAGGACAGTCTATTAAATGGACTTTTGGAGCAGGGAATCGGAGCAGGAGTCTGCTCTGTTCACTCCATGCATCCACTTGATATTGCAGGTGGACCCAGGAATGGTGCACCCCCTTGGAGAATAAAGCTGAAATTTAAAAACTAAATTAAAAAAATAATGAAAATAGGCTCAGGGAAAAGAAGGCCTTTCCAAACTATCAAAGCTAGATTGACTGCCGAGTAATTTCAGATCCTCTGCAATGAAGGACAAAATTTAAAAGACAAATGATAAAACTTACATTAAATTGCTTTCATATTTAAAAAAATAATTTATTAAAAACATAGAGGAAAAAGAGGAATAAATCTAATTTCTCTGAAGAATCATGAGATTTATTTATTTTTTCAACATTTTTTATTGATTTATCATCATTTTACAATGTGTCAAATTCCAGTATAGAGCACAATTTTTCAATTATACATGAACATATATATATTCATTGTCACATTTTTTTCTCTGTGAGCTACCATAAGATCTTGTATATATTTCCCTGTGCTCTACAGTATAATCTTGTTTATCTGTTCTATAATTTTGAAATCCCAGTCTATCTCTTCCCACCCCCTGCCCCCTTGAGATTTATTTTAAATTTGGGTTTGGGCCTTATGTGTCACATAAGCTCTCAGTTATATATAGACACATTTTCCATGTAAACCATAAGATTTACAAAGCTGTTTAGAAGCAATGGAGTGATATCCAAGCCAATTCCTTAATTTAAGGGGAACAAAATGAAGATACTCTATAGTTTATCTTAATAAGGTTAATACCTAAATCTCCCGATGTCAACAATTCTAACTATGATAAAGTGAAATTTCTTCCTTTTTTTGTATTTTGTTATCTGCAAATTCAAATCTTTCAAAGACACAATCCCACGAGGTGCTCCCTTCTAGTACAGCGCTCACAGGTAAGTACGTCCTCACACGTCTACGAAGGAACCATGGACATTGACCAGGCAGCTTGGGAGTGAACAAAACTGCACTTCACTGAAATCAGGGTCAAAACGCATGCTAATAACGTAGTGAGGGGCTCATCAAATACACAAATAGTGAACAGAAAGGTTACACATCACAAACATTCCAGTAATACCAGAGGTGTTTGTAATGAAACATGACTTTGTTTTTCAAGCAGGAGAACTAGAACAGAGCACCTCTGCTTTTATTTCTTCAGGTGGATGACGCTGAGGAACCTGACAAACCAGGGGAAAATAAGGCGCCCAGTAAGTTCCAGTCCGTAGGAGTGCAAGTAGAAGAGGAAAAATGGTGAGTCCACAGGCGCTCATCCTCTTCCGTCTTGATGGTGGCAAGTATGGTGCGAGCACTTCCCCCGTGATAAACCTTCAAGGTTCCCTGATATTTTCCAGTAACTGTTAGGAGCATTTAGATCGCAAGCCTGCATCAGTGTTAGCAGACACCTTCCTCTACTTTAATGCTGGAGAGCACTCCATTTAAATTTAAGCTAGAACAGTAGTATTGGGGCCCAAAAGATGCCTCAGTGGCATGTCGATTGCTTTGAATTAAAATTATTTAAGGAACAGTCAATGCAAGAGGGACACTTTTACCCTCCTGTCTGTCTCCCTGAAAGCAGGAAATAAATCTCCCAAAAGAAAGGTGCCCTCCTTGTACTGCGGGGTAGGCGGGCATCCTTAACACCAGAGGCAGGGAATTCAGGGCTAGGAAGCCTGTACACTTGTTACTTCTTTACTAACTTACTCCCTAAGCCCAAAGTTTGCTTAAATCCCTTACCAATTAACCACCCACGCCTAAGTTTCCTTGTCCTGTCAATTCCTCCCAAATTTATTGCTTCTTTGTCTAAGAAGCATAAACGCTACCTGCTTTGGCCACTTCTCAGGTCCCGTCTCTATGAGACCTCTGTGCACACAAATTAAATGCGCTGCTTTTGCTCTTGTTAATCTGTCTTGTATCAGTTGTATTACTGGCCCAGACACAAGAACACAAGAGGAGAGGAGGGGGATTTCCCCGTCCTGACAGTGGAAGAAGCCATCACATGCACACGTGCATAACCACTGTGCAAAGCACTGTTGTACGGCCAAACTATTCCTCTTCAAAACGCCTTCCTATTTTAGACCAGAGACTTTTTAAGAGAAGAGGACTTATTCCTGTCTTTATTTCTAGAACTTAATAGTGCTTCATGTTGAGTATATGTTTGGTGAGTGATGAATGAATGAGGAGTAGGAAGAAGAGAAGATTCCATGTCATCATCCCGAATCACCAGTTTCTTTAGATTGCTCTTTAACATAAGCTTACTTTAGAGTCTTAGTATCTAGAAGTGGGAAATTTAGCATTTGAGAAGATCACAGAATCCAGAAGTTAGAAGGGACTTCTGAGATCAGCACATTTATTTTACAAGTGAGGATCTCATCCAGAGAGGTATGTGAGTTTCCCAGCCAAACTATGAGGACCATGATGGATGGCACTGTATTTTACTGATAGTGGTACCCCCACCAACCCACCTTATTTTCCTCAGTGATGTCTTGGTTAAGAGCACAGACTCTTGGGCCAACGCTCCTAGATTCAAATCCTGGCTCCACCCCTGTACTGGCTGGTTAGCCTTGATCAAACTACTAAATATCTTTGTGCCTTGGTTTCTTTATGTGTAAAAAGGAGATCGTCCTGACTCTGGCCCTACAGGTAAGGAGCTTAGAAGTCACTCCTCTGTCTTTAACAACAAGTAAAAAGCTGTTCAAACCGAAAAATCAGCAACTTTTCTTACGTCAGTCAGAGAAGTGAGGTTACAGGGCAAATCACTGCCCCCATACTGGAGAGACAGGCAGACACAGAGAATCACAACTTCCTGGAGCAGACACCCCCAAGAGAAACCCCCAAGGGACCCAGCGCCAGGGTCGGAAAACCTAAACTGTAACTGATGAATTGCTGGCCACTCAGTGAGGACGAGCCTGAGAGCTGTAATTTTTAGGGGGGCCCAGTTAAAGGGAGTCTCCACACTTCCATGAGTTTTCCCTGCAGAAGCTCTACCAGGTCCTCACAGGGAATATCAGAGAAAAATTCCCCTGTGTTTCTGGCAGAGAGAGAGGGGAAGGAACTATTCTGAAATATGCCAGAGCATCCTATTCTTAACGCAGTCTGCCTACTAGAGCCTCATCTGCTGGGTTTTTAATCAGAGCCTAACCTACCAGACAGAAGGGAAATACCCAACCCCAGGCCCCTTCAGCTCTTCTGTCCCACACGGGGAGAAACTGAGAAACACTTGAAGTTCACAGCCCAAAGGCACAGCCTCACTGAAAGACTGAGACCTAATCAGGGACCACAGAATGCTTCCCTCCCCACCACCTCACCACCACCTGTACTAAACCCCTACTCACCATAGTCCCCTTTACCCAGGACATCATGTCCATCTTTCGGCAATAACTCACGAGGCACACTGAAAGGTAAAAACACAGCTCGAAGACGTCCAACAAGCATCAGACCCAGAGTCATCTATGACAAGAATGCTGGCAGTACCAGATCGGGAATTTTTTAAACTATGATGAAAATGTTAAGGACTTTAATGGAAAACATAGAAAGCATACAAAAATAGATGAATAACGTAAGCAGAGAGATGGAAATTCTAAGAAAGAATAAAGGAGAAAATGCTAGCGATCTAAAACAGTACCAGGAATGAAGAATGTGTTTGAGGGGCTCATTAGCAGATGAGCCATGGCTGAGGAAGGACTCTCTGAGCTTAAGGATATAACAATACAACTTCCACACCTGGAAGCTAAGGGAAAACAAAAAAAACCTGGAAAAAAAAAGAGAACAGAATATCCAAAACCTGTAGGACAATCATAGGAGGCATAACATGTACAATGAGAGTAGCAGGAGGAGAAGAATGAGAGAAAGGTACAAAAGCAATATTTGAAGATACAGTGACTGAGAATTGCCCCCAGATTAATGTCAGACACCAAACCACAGATCCAGGAAGCTCATAGAAGACCGAGCAGGATAAATGCCCAATAGAATACACTAGGCATGTCATAGTCAAAGAAAACCAAAGAAAAATCTTGAAAGGAAAGACAGCTTTCCTATTGAAGGGCAAACATAAGAATTACATGTGACTTTTTCTCAGGAACCATGCAAGTAAGAATAGAGTGAAATGTTTAGTATTTGAGAGAGAAAAACAAACAAACAAACACCAACCTAGAATACTATCCTCTGTGAAATTATCTTTCAAAAGAGAAGGGAAAAATACTTCCTCAGACAAACAAAAACTGAGGGAATTTGTAGCCAGTTGACCCAACTTATGAGAAATGTTAAAAGAAGTTCTTCAGAGAGAAGGAAAGTGATATAGGTCAGAAACTCGTATCAACATGAAGAAAGAGCATCAGAGAAAGAATAAGTGAAGATAAAATCAAAACTTTTATTTATCTGATTCTCAATGGATCTAACATTTGAAATAATAATGGGAACAATATACATGAATATATTAAACGTTTGAGTATAAGTGAATTGAGAAACAGCAATAATACAAAAGATAAGAGGTAAGAATTAGGGCTATTCAATTATTATAAGGTATTTGTACCACTCCTGAAGTGGTATAGCTTTATTTGAAAATGAACTTGGATTAGTTGTAAAATGAATAGTGTGAACTCCAGGGCAACCATCAAAAAGATTTTAAAAAGGAAGTATAAGTATAAGAGAAGAGGGTAATGTGTGGGAGACAAAAGTAGGAACAAAGGATATGGGCAACAAATAGAAAACAGTAGCAAATATGGGAGATGCTAACCCAACTATATCAATAATCATGGTAAAAGTCAATGGTCTAAATACCCCAGTTAGAAGACAGAGGTTGTCAGAGCGGATAAAGAACATTACCCAACTAAATGTTTTTACGAGAAACCCATGTTAAATATAAAGACACATACAGATTAAAAGCAAGGGAATGGAGAAAGATACATCATATTAACACTAATCAAAAGAAAGCGGGAATGGCTATGTTAATGTCAGACAGAGCGCATTTCAGAGTAAGGAAAGTTATCAGAGATAAAGAGGACTATTACATAATGATAAACGGGCCAGTTCTCCAGAAAGACATAGCAATCCCTAATGTTTATGTGCCTAACAAGAGCATCAAAATACATGGGCAAAAACTGATAGAATTCCAAGGAAAAACAGACAAAGCCACCATGATGGTGGAAGAGTTTCACCCCCCTCTGTCAAAAATGGACAGATCCAGAAAGCCAAAACTCAGTAAAGACATAAGTGAACTGAACACCACCATCGATCTGCTGGGTATAATCAGCATCTCTCGGCTACTTCATCTAACAACAGCAGATTACACTTTCTTCTTAAATTCACATGGAACGGTCACCAAAATTGACCACATTCTGAGCTATGAAACATACCTTGGTAAATTTTAAAGAATAAAAATTATACAGTGTTTACTCTCAGACCACACTGGAATTATACTGGAAATCAATAACAGAAAGATGGCTGGATATTCCCCCAAAATACTTGGAGGTTAAACAACACACTTCCAAATGACAAAGATGATCTCTCCATAAAAAGTCTAAAATATTTTAAACTGAATGAATATAGAACTTCTCAAAACTTGTGGAATGCAGCAAAAATAGTACTTAGAGGGGAATTTATAGTATTGAATACACTTATTAGAAAGGAAGAAAGATCTAAAGTCAATTACCTAGGTCTCCACCTTATCAAACTAGAAAAAAGAAAAGCAATTAAATCCAAAGTAAGCAGAAGAAAAGAAACAATAAAAATTAGAGCAGAGACCAGTGAAACTGAAAACAGCAAATGCTAACTTGGTTTATAGATTCAATGCAATCCCAATCAAAACCCCAGAAAGTTATTTTGTGAATATTAACAAATTGATTCTGAAGTTTACATGATGATAGAAAAGACTCAGCATAGCTAACACAATTTTGAAGAAGAAAAAGAGTCAGACTAACACTCCCAACGTCTACAATTCCTGTAATGCTACGGCGATTAAAACAACGCGGTGCTGGT
The DNA here is from genome assembly GCF_048564905.1 of Vicugna pacos. Taxonomy (NCBI): domain Eukaryota; kingdom Metazoa; phylum Chordata; class Mammalia; order Artiodactyla; family Camelidae; genus Vicugna; species Vicugna pacos. The sequence goes on along the minus strand of NC_133010.1, from coordinate 22,869,405 downwards.
GAAAGACTAAACAAACAGATCAATGGAACAAAATAGACAGCCCAGAAATAGACCCCATAAAATAGTCCACTGATCTTGGACAAAGGAGCAAAGACAATACAATGAAGAAAAGATGGTCTTTCCAGCAAATGGTGTTGAAACACTTGGACATTCACATGCAAAATATGCACCTACACAGACCGTATACCCTTCACAAAACAACTCAAAATGGATCACAGACCTAAGTGTGAAAAACAAAACTATAACACTCCTAGAAGGTAACAAAGAAGAATCTAGGTAACCTTGGGTATAGAGATGACTTTTTAGATATAATGCCAAAGGCATGATCCATGAAAAAAATCATTGGTAAGATGGATTTCATTAAAACTGAAAACTTCTGCAAAAGACAATGTCACAACAATGAGAAGACAAGCCACATATTGAAAGAAAATGCCTGCAAAGCCATATCTCATAAAGAACTGTTATGCAAAATACACAAAGAACTCTTAAAACTCAACAACAAAAAAATGAACAACCTGATTAAGAAAAGGCTAAATGACCTTAATATACACCTCACCAAAGAAGATGCAAATGGCAAGTAAATGTATGGAAAGATGCTCGACGTCATATGTCATTTGGGAACTGCCAATTAAAACAATGAGATACCGCTACTCACACAAAATGAGCAAAAATCTAAAACGGTGACGGCATCAAATGCTGCCCGGAATGTGGAGCATCGTTAACTGTCATTTATTTTTGGTGGGGACACAAAATGGTACAGCTGCTTTCAAAGACAGTTTGGCGGTTTCTTACAAAACTAGACAGTCTCCTACCATATGATCCAGAAGCTGCGCTCCTTGGTGTTGACTCAAAGGAGTTAAAGCTTAAGTTCACGCAAAAACACGCACACAGATGTTCGCAGCAGCTTTATTCCTAGTTGCCGAAACTTGGAAGCAACCAAGATGTCCTTCAGTAGGCGAATGGATAAATCAACTGTGGTACATCCAGATAATGGAATTTTATTCAGTGTTAAAAAGGAAATAAGCTATCAAGCTACAAAAAGACATGGAGGAAACTTGAATGTATGTTACTAAGTAAAAGAAGCCGTTCTAAAAGGGCTACAGACGGTATGATTCCAACTATACGACATTCTGGAAAAGGCAGAACCACAGAGACAGTAAAAAAGTGCTTGGAGGGAGAGAGGAGTAAATAAACCCTTGTTTAATTAATAAAACTTTTAGTAATACTTGACACACAGGAGCACTATATAAGTGTTTCCTATTCTATTAGGTACCTAAATAGAATCTCTCTAAATATTGATGTCCCAAGAAAGCAATTATACCACCTTTTCTTTAAAAATAAGAGAATATTGACGGGAGGGTGTAGCTCAGTGGTAGAGTGCATGCCTAGCATGCATGAGGTCCTGGGTTCAATCCCCAGTCCCTCCATTAAAAATAATAATAAATAAATAAACCTAATTACCCCCCCCCAAAGAGAATGTTATCTTTTAAAAAAAATAAGGTAATACCATCTTAATTTTTTCAAATTTACTTCAAACGTTTCCCCTGCAGTCAACTACTCTACATACCAAAGTAATAACCCTGACACTGGTCCATCTACAGGAATGGTAAATACTACATTATTTGGACATACCTAAGAGCAACCCCCACACTTCAGATGAGCTACTTTTATCCTGTTGTTAAAAAGTTGAACATTTAATAAATTACTGAAGTTTGTAGGATGCTTAGTTCTTTAGTTCTTTAGTAAACTGAGTAATTTATTTTAAATTCATCCCCGCAAAAGGCCGGCAGACCCAATTTTGGTGATTAACCTTCCAAAACATACCCATCTTCAAAGATCACTTTGTAGCTAACCACTATAAAGTAAACAAGCAACTAAAATTGATGTTAAGGATTGTTTTCAACCTTTCCAAAAGAAATCCACTGTCAGGCCAAGATTGCTTGTATCTTCTGTCTCTAATTATAATTATTTTTATAATTTTGCTGGTGTTATTCATTTAGATAGGATCTTAAAACATAAAATTGGGCAGACAAGATTTCCTAAGGACAGCTGGAGGATTTTTTTTTTTTAATTTTCTAGCGATAAAGACAAGATTGCTGTTTTCACATTGAATGGCCGTTACCATCCATCTCTTCCTTCCCCAAATAAACAGACTGATAAACAACAGTAATCTAACAAAAAGCGAGAAAAAGAAAGTAAACAGAGCCAGAGAAAGCAAGAGACAGAGCAGAGAGAGGACGATGAAAAGACTTTATAAGAAGCCAAGGGATTCAGTCACCTTCTGGAACCATCACAGTTTAGGAACCAGATCTAACATAGCAAAGTCCATCTGGCGGGTTCGTCTATTAAGAGGGAGACTGGTAAATTCAGGGTGCTCTTCTGTGTTCCCTCTCCAAACAAAAGGAAAAGTTAATAGCTCGTTAATAAAAAACTAAAATGCCCTGGGTAACCCATCAACTCCAAGAAAAGGAATGGGAATGGAGGGGTACCGGTCTTCCTGCAGGCAGCTGTCACGTCCTGAAAAAGCCATCGGTGGCGGATGTGGCAGGTCCCTTCTCCAGAGCTGCCTCCTGGTGCGGACCGTGCACAGAGGAATGCTGTCTGAAGGTCACTAGTTTAAATGCCACAGCAGCATCAAGCCAGGGACAACGAATGCATATGGTTTTGAAGCAAGACTGCTTTCTTACGCCAGTGAAGACACCCCTCCTCTCCATCAAACATTAGTTCTCTGTCCCCAGTTCCCGTTTCCCAGCTCACCTCGTGGGATCCTTCGATAGGGTCCGTGTGGCACATTTTTGCTGCTATGCAGGACAGATCCTAAGTGAAGCGGGCCGGTCCTGCCGGCTCCTCCCCCAGGAGCGCTCGCCTCAGCTGCTGCCCCACCCCAGGGCCTCGAGCTCCCTGCCCCAGTCTCGCCCATCCTTTTGGCGGCTCCCCGGGAATTTGCATGAGGTCTTCTTGCCTTTGAAGCTGAGAAATAGCAAATCTAGTAAACCAACCCTTTCTACCTGCTAAGGCGAGGGAGCTAAGGGATCTCCCCTTTCTTCCCAAGGAACAATTGTATTTCAGCAGTAGTTCAACCTAGACTTTCTTACCTTAGCCCACTAGTGACTCTGAGACTCTTAACAGTGGACACAAAGAGGAAGAACATTCTTCTTTTCATTATAAAAATATCACGCAAATTTACTTGGAGGACAAGATACAGCAGCATGTTGACAACTGATAATTCTCTGATGGATTTCGGAGCAATTGAAAAAACCATGATTATATGCGTGTATAGATAGGTAGAGAGATAACTTACTGTTTTCTAAGTTTCCTATAATAATTGTGTATTATTAAATAATCGAATTAACAGTTAAAAAGTAAGATAGTATTTATACATAATGAAATTTATAAATTACAGAAAGAAGATAAAATTTGCCATAATCCCTTCCATTAATCACGAACTAATAAAGGGGTATATTTTTACCCATGTTTCTTCCATGAACGTCTTGAAAGTTGTTGAAATCATCCTGTGTATAACCTACAGTAATATTTAAAAAATCAACTAGTGTTACAACAGAAACTTTCTCATTATTAAAAACTCATGGCAAATACTTCTTTTAATGTTTACTCAGTGTTCAAGAATATGGGTGGACCATAACTGGCTTCCCCTTTCTTCCCCTGTTGAGTATCCACATTATTGGCTTTTGATTAAAGGTGGTGAAAAATACACACATCTGTATTTGAGCCCGTCTGAAACTAAGTGGCAGTCAAAGGACTTTTTTGTTTGTTTGTTTTGGGAAAAACTGTGAAGGATGAAGAGAATAAGAGAGGGGAAAAAAAAGCAAAAGCAAAATTTAGTCCTAGAGGCTGAGAAATCCAAGATCAAGGCTTAGTTCATATTTTTGTGTCTACATTCACAGGGCTACTGTGCAGCTTTCTTATAACGTCTCCGTTGTCTTTGGTCTCAGAGTAATGCTAGCCTCACAGGAGTTGGGAGGTATTTTTTCCCTCTTTAATTTTCTGAAAGTGTTTGTGTAGAATTGGCAGAATTCTTTTCATTAAATATTTAATTGAATTAACTAGTGAAACTGGATCTGGAGTTGACTTTGTGGGAAAGTTTTAAACGACAAATTCAACGTCTGTAACAGACTCAGGGCTGTTCAGGTCATTGATTTTTTTTTCCTGCTTGAGCCTTGGTGCTTTGTGTCTTTCAAGGAATTTGTCTATTTCATGTTATCCAATTTATTGGTAAAAAGTTATTCATAATATTCCTTTGATATCATTTTAATATCTATAGATTCTGTAGTGATGTCCCCTAATTTTGGATATTGGTAATATGTCTCCTCTTTTTTTTTTTTTCTGGCTAGAGGATTATTAATTTTATCAGTCTTTTAATTACCTCCCCCACCAAAAAAAATTTTTTTAATTTGAGAGTTGGGTATAATTAACACCAATAACCTCTTCTACGTATACGTTTTTCTGATTCAACATTCCAGCTCTTCCCTCAATTTTAAGGTAGCATTACGCGTAGACGGAAACTTTTAGTTGAAGGGTAGTCCCAGTCTCCTGGGTCCTGCCTTTCTGCTTGTCGCCGTATTTTCCAGGTTGCGATATTGCTGTCATAATCTCGAGTTCAGAAACAAGAGATAAGTGTGGGTAAGTGTGTGGGAGAGGTTCTGGCCTCCTGTCCCCATCCCGACTCAGCTGCCTTTCATAAAGGTAGATAGATATTCATGATGTATTTTGGAACAATTTATAAAGCGATCATCTTTGGTCTTCACAAATGCAAGCATTAAGGGGAGCTGGAAGCTTTGAAACTGTCTCCTTTTTGGTTATTTATTAACATTGTCAAATTGACAAATCAACATGTCTTTAGTGGTTATAAGAGAGAGAAGGTACTGGTTTGACAGCAGTTTTCTGGCAAGAAAACTCCAGAATGACATTTTCCCGGTGTGTGTGTTTTTCACATTTCCATCTGTGTCTTCTTCTTAAGTAACTACTTCTTCACTGGCTGGCACCTTTATCCAGAGACGGTACCAGTGAGAGTCACTGTTCCTGCTAGGACGGTTTACCTTCAGCGTCCAAGGAATTAGAGGAGAAAACTTGTCCTAGAGTAAATGGGTAGTAAGTCCCTTTTTGGCCTTTTCCTTCCTCCTCAGCTTCCCCACCCCCGCCCCGTCCTTTGTCAAACAGGTGAAGTTGGATAACAGTGAATGTCTAGAGCCAGATCTGCGTATTTGCAGGTGTGTGTTCACAAAGGGAAAGCCAAGATCTTTTTGTCTCTATTTCTTTAATGGGATGGGATGGGGGCAGACGGATATCCTGGTGATTCGCATAATAGGCTCTGGTCTTTCTTATCCCCGGCCAGGAGCGAAGGGGATGGTTCTACTATGTTACACAACAATATTAGACCTCCAGGACGCTCTTAATGCTAAGTGGGGGAAATGGTGGCATCAAAATGTGCTTGTGAGTGGCAGCCACCATTCCAGTGGGTCTGTGGATACACAGACTGAGTCGCAGGTGTTGAAGCACCAGCAATCCATTAAGAGAGACAAGTGCCTAATTTATCTTTTTTCACCAAAATTACTTCTATTTCCACAAAATTCTGCGTTTTAAAAGCCTCCCTTGCTTCACACAGAAAGCTCACGGCCCCATCCCTGGGCAGCACAGACTGTGGGAGGGGCATTGTTTTCTCTTTTCGCACAATGTCAGCTGCTGCAAAAGGTCCCCTTTGATCGTGAGTGACTTAAACATGTAAACATTTGGGCTTGTAGTGATTTGTGCCTTTTCAACTAAACAGGATGTGAAAACAAAAAGCCAAAATCGAGACAGCATCTTCTGACAGCCAGTTCAGGGACCACAGACTTGGCAAGACCTTGGGCAGTCAAAAGCATCCGTCCTTTGCCAACCCAGGAATTTTGGATCAGTCCCCACTCCTCACAGCTCCCTGGGAGTAGTACATGGCCTAGCACCCACCCTCAACAGTATGTTTGGCAAACAATCTCTTTTCTTTGCCAAGTTAACAATACCATGACCTAGCCACATAGTTCCTTCCAGTACGCCAGAGTTTTAAAGGTGGGGCATTCATGCATTTCAGATTTCAAAAGCCCAGAACTTGGCATCATTCCTGATATGCCTCATACATTTTCCTTTCTCTCCCTCTTTCTTCTCTTTCTTTCCTTCACTTTCTCTCTCCCTGCCTCCCCTCCCTCTCTCCCTGCCTCCCCTTTCTCTCTCCTTCTCTCTTTTCCCTTTCTTCCTTTTGTCTTTGTTTTCACTCCCTCCCTCCCTTTCTTTCTTCTTTCTTACATGCTTTTCAAGAGAATTCAGTTTGCAGAAGGAAAAATGACACCTGACTCACAAGCCTGAGGCCTCCACTTGACCTCAAACCAAAACATAGTAAGAAAGACTCGTAACTGAGATTTCCTGGGCCTTTGTTTGTTACCTGGGCTCCGTAGCCAAGGAGTGACCTCATGTTCTGGTTGCTGAGGGAAAGCAGTTCCTTCTGGGGCACAGTCGGCTCAAGGGTGTTCTGTTGAGGCTCCCAGCCAAGGTTCCTATAGTGACAGCCCATCACGGGTACCAGTACCTGCCCGGCTGGTGCAGGAAGGAGTGTTGCACCGTGCTGGGCCCTCACGGAGGTGACCAGGTGGTACCAAGCCCACTCTCATTACTTCCAGGTTGCCCTGCTTCTCTTATTTGACAAATGCATTACAATCATTTGGAGTAGAGAGGGTCTTTCTGTAGAAAACCTCTTCATTTTCCTTTGCCTGAACAGAGCTTCAGGCAAAAGAATGATAAACATGGAGGATTTCAATCAACCCATGGGTGCTTGTGTTGAGGTAGTTTTAAAATCTGTCGATAGGACAGTGCTAAGGGCATCCACGTGGGGCACAGGCGAGTTCCGTCCCGCTGAGCTGGTGAAGAGGGGTTGCATCACGAATCGGCTCCTCCATGCTCTGCTCCAACCAGGAAGCTGATCTGACAAGAAAGAGTGAATGAACCTCTTTGTTAGAAGTTTCAGTTCTGGATCTCAATCTCCTCACCCCTTCACCTTTTTTTGATCTATTTTTTATTTAATACAATGAGACTTCTTGGGTTTTGAACATCAGTTAAAGGTGCCATTTAATTAAAAAACAATAAGGTGCACTTTTGAAGAAGGGCGTTTTCAAACTCCACACACACTCAGCCTTGACAGCAGGCTTAGTGAAAAACGTCCCAAGAAGGAAAGGACAGCACAGGACTAGCATTTCTCTCTGTGCAACTAGAGTTAGCCTTGGAAAGCGGCCACTGGTGGAGGGGAGCGATGAGGACGAGAACCAGGGGCCGGGGGACTCTGTCAGGGGCGTGACCTGCATGAGCCTTTCTGAGAGGAGTCTGTGACTCGAGTCTCATCTGAACCCGCAGGAATGAAGCACGTGCCTTCTAAAGTTACACACTGTGCTTAGTTTTTGTTTGTAATTTATTTTGTTCAAATACAGCCCCACCAGCCAGGGGTTGGGGAGACGAGAAAGGGCCTCCACGATTTACCATCTATGTACAGAAAAGTGGTGGGACGGGGGCAGAAAACCCTCTCGTTGGAAATATAAACTTATTTCACGGAAAGAGCACAGAGCCACAGCAGGGGCAAATGCTCCCAAGGGACCTCCCCCTTGCCTTCGGATCAGACGAGCTGTTGTGGCCCGTGCTGGTTGGTCCAGTCTTCGGTTTCATGATTTTCTACACCTTAGGCCAGAATCCTGGCCAGTCCTTTTCAGAAGTTGTAATTATTACACATTTCACCTTTAGGGCATGAAGGACCGAAGAAGCTTCCAGACTGGAAATTGTGGGTTTGGAGACAGAAGCCACTGGGTTTAGCTTTGAGGCTTATACTGTCCACCGGCGACTGATCTATTCTTTTCGAAAACACAGAAATTAATCCAGTGCTTCCTTCTGGGTCCCTATCAAAACTTTAAAACAACAGTAACAACTTGATTGCACCCTTCACCCGGAAGGGACTCTGCCCATGAGAGACATAAAACGGTTTGGAGGGCATAACATTCTTTGAAAGCTCTGGGTGGAAGAAAGCCCTTGCTTAAGGAACTTAACTGAGAGCATGCGGCCTGGGCAGGGCTGCCTGAGTTCAAAGGCACCGCTGTTAATCCCAAACCATTTCAAATTTTACTTAACTTTTCTTTCTTTCTGGGTGACTACACTGCAAACTTCTACTAATCTACTGCCAAGTAATTTTTCTGAAGAAGGTGGATACTTTACAAGACGCAGGGCCAGGGCCGTCTGTCAGCAGTGCCGGTGGCACAGCTGCGTGCAGATGAGGGCCGAGGCACCAGGGCAGCAGGCCATTGTGTTTAGGACGCGGCTCGGGCTCCGTCTCTGGCCCGTTTGCTCCCGTGGGAACAATGAGGCACTAGTCCTTCTTTACGCCTGGAAATGCTATGCCTCTGGCAACCATGGCCTTGGACAGTGGAGCCTGGTGTTTCCATAGCAGGGATTTTGTGTTAGTAGAACAGCCAGAATGTCAACTGTTGAAGGAGAGTCATCTGGTCCACACGTGTGCAGCTGGAGGGAGAGCTCGGCCGCAGATGGCATGTGGCATTTTGGCGGGTGAACGAGAAAGCAGGAAATGCTTCCTGCAGCCAAGAAGCGGGCAGCTGTTGGAAGAACCACGCTAGCAGAATTGCTCTTCCGTTCACTGCTAGGATGAGGGGTCTGGAACATTCTTTCAGACTTTCACACTATGCGATTTTTTTCTCTGGCCCGTTTGAGAGTTAAAGAACTTATAGAATGACTACGTATATACAATACCTCAAGCAGAAATGACTTCTTGAAAACAGCAAACAGTGAGATGGGCCAGCTTTTTTTTTGGCTGGCTTCTCTTCATAAAATGAATGGTGAGAATCACAACATTTAAAAATTTTGATCTTCCTAATAATTAACACAGTTCAATGCTGCTGCTGTTTTTCCCTTGACATTTATTCTCCGGGGGAAAAAAAATGGACTGATTGAGATGATTGTACCCTCTCCTTTTGTGACTTCTGGTCTCTATAGTCTTAAAAATAACTACTTACCCATATTCTGCTCATTTTTTATTTTTGATGGACCAGAATATTAGTACTAATTGGCTTTAACAGAGTGTTCCAGAAGAGTTAAGAAAAAAACATATAATCTGGCTTATTCAATGCTGCATGGACACCATTTGGTACACTACTGAATGTGAAACATTAATTGAAAACCATCCGGCCAATAAACCACTTTACCATGGCATCGTCATGAGCCAGTCAAGAAGATATACCACCTCACTCCCACAGGATGGCTACTATCGGAAAACTCAGAAGATGAGTGTTGGCAAGGATGTAGAGAAACTGGGAACCTCATGCATTGTTGGTAGGAATAGAAAATGGTACAGCTGCTAAGGAGACAAAAAAGATTCCTCATAAAATTAAAACAAAATTACCATACAATTCAACAATGCTCCTTCTGGGTATACACCCAGAAGAACTGAAAGTAGGGTCTTGAAGAGATATTTGTACACCCATGTTCAGAGCAGAATTATTCACAACAGACAAAAGGTAGAACCAAGTGTCTATTGATGGATGAAAAAATAAACAAAATGTGGTGTACAGTGCAATGGGATATTATTCAGCCCTAAATAGGAAGGGATTCTGACCCCTGCCACAATATGGATGATGCTAAGTGACACAGGCCAGTCACGGAAGGACAGATACTTGATTCATCTTCCATGAGGGACCCAAAATAGTCAAATTCATAGAAACAGCAAGTGGCACCGTGAGTGCCAGAGGCCGGAGGGAAGAGGGAATGGGGAGTTTTTAATGGGTCCAGAGTTTCAGTTGGGAAAGATGAGAAAGTTCTAACGCTGGATGCTGGTGGCAGTGGCACAACACTGTGAATGTACTTAATGCTGCTGAACCCTACACTTAAAAACGGTTACAATCATAAATTTTATGTGATGTATATTTTTTCACAATAAAAAAATAAAATATTAGATCAGGAAGTTATCTGAAAAAAATAAGTATGAAGCAGGGGAACGGACACCTGATGCTGCCTTCAGTGGACTTACCCTCTTATGTCACTGCTTCCTGCCTGCTCCAGGAGCCACCGAAGCTTTGTGGGGTGTGTATTAGATTACCTCAGGCCCACGCCTTCCCTTGCCTCTTGTCTGAGAAGGAGTTCACTGGTCCTCTGCTCTCACCCACCCTCCACTCCCTGCCCCCACCTCACCCTTGCAGTAGGGGTCAAGCAGAGATGTCCAGAGGCATTTGGTTGAGAAACACTGATCCCATGGATATTCACATAAAATGCTCCAGTGGAATCTGTTAACAAGGCGTGTTTTATCACTTTGGTACGAGGACTAGGGGGGAAGGAAATTAAAGGTGCAGGGAAGGATGGTGCTGGAGAACTCTAGAACCAGGAGCCCATTTTGCCCCAAACACTTTGTACCAAATTATAACGGTGACCTGTATGACCAAGAGACAGGTGAATCCTTACCACGGAGAGGAGCTTTCATTTTAAGAGGAGCCTAGTGACATTTTAGTTTACAGGTAGAAGCTGTCCCTGGAAAAATGTGGTTATGCAGGACTCATGGTTGGTCGTCTTGACCCAGGTTGAGTCGGTCCTTCCCCACGTCCCTATTTCTAAGCAAATTACACAGACTGAGAGGTAACTGAGCCGTTTCCCTGCCCCTCATCAACATGAATTTCAGGGTTGAAGCCGCCCCTGACCTGGGCAGGAGGCTGGACACTGGACGTCACACTGGCTTTCACAGCTGTGCCTGTTGCTCCACTTCTAAAATTCCTCTGGATATGCTCTAATATTCCGTCTTGAACAAAGACGAGGGACCTGTGTCCTCTGTTTTAGAGCCCCGGCCATCCACGTGCTTGCGTCAGGGGCCACCTCCGCAGACCGCGAAGACGCGACCCCCCTAGACGCTCACGAAGAGCAGTAGACTGTGGCTCTGCTTCAAGAAATGTCCTTGAGCTAAACCGTCTCTCTGTCCCTCCAAGCTTCCGCAGGTTCACTCGCTCCAACAGCGTGACGACGGCAGTGCAGGCCGACCTGGACTTCCACGACAACCTGGAAAACTCCCTGGAGTCTCTAGAGGACACTTCGTGCCCGGGCCCGGTGGCCAGACAGTTCTCCCGGGACGCCAGCACCTCCACCGTCAGCATCCAGGGCTCAGGAAACCACTACCACGCCTGCGCGGCCGACGAGGACTTCGACGCGGATTTCGACCCTTCGATTCTGCCGCCCCCGGATCCCTGGATCGACTCCATCACCGAAGACCCCCTGGAGGCCGTTCAAAGGTCAGTGTGCCACCGGGACGGCCACTGGTTTCTGAAGCTTCTCCAGGCGGAGCGAGACCGCATGGAAGGCTGGTGCCAGCAGATGGAGAGAGAGGAGCGCGAGAACAGCCTGCCCGAGGACAGTAAGTACGGCGGCCGCGCGCCCGGGGTCGGGGTCCCCGGGGTCCCCGGCGTCCCGGGCCGAGACTCGCGCGCGCGCTTTCTTCCTGCGGCCGCGCGGGCTGCGGCGCGGCGCGTCCCCACCCCGGGCCAGGGCGCGCGGGGGAGCCGGGCGGCCCCGGCTGAGTCCACGCGCCCCCCGCCCGGTGCGGGCCGCCCCGCCTGCAGCTCTGCGCCCGCGTGTCCAGCTCCAGACCCACGCGAGGCGGACCAACGCCTCTGAGCTGCTTCCTCTGCCCCACGATGTCCCTCCAGCGGTGCGGCTCCTCAGGGAATCCCCAGGGCTTCTAGCTGGTTCCTCGGCCCCCAGATCCCCGTGCTCTGAGCATGTAAAACCTGACAGCGCTTTCGTTAACATACAAGATTAGAGCACGTCGAGGCCGGAGGATCTCTTGACACTCCTACACCTGCAGAGCACACACTTTCCCTCTTAGGTTTTAGGGAGGCAAACCCTCAGCCGCTAAAGCAATGAACACAAACTCCAATTTAAGGGGTTAACGGAGGGGAGGGTCTAGCTCAGTGGTAGAGCCCAGGCTTAGTATGCACAAGGTCTTGGGTTCAATCCCCAGTGCCTCCTCTAAAACAGATAAGTAGGTAGACCTAATCACCTCCCCTCTCCAAAAAATCGTGCTCTTTATACCAACGTAATGGGTTAAAATAGATGATCAAATAACTGATGGATGAGTTAAATAGTGGGGGCCTTGCACACCATTATTTTCAAACTTGACCTCTTAGCAACGATTCTTGCTAACAATTGACAAAGAAATTGCCAGATTACCTCAGTCCTGAGGCACGTTTTAGCATTTTCAACCACTCTGAAAGTGGAATATAGGTGATAATCAGTGTGTGTTTCAATGTTGCGTGCTTATTTCCCTCTGAAAAACACTCTTAGTAAATGAATGGTGGGTCTTCCAGCCAATGATAATTTTGAGTCAGAGAGATTTAGGGGTAGATATTAAAACCTGCCTTCACTTTTGTGTGGGAACCACCTGGAAGAGTCTTATGATGTGACTTATTTTTTTAAATTGTCATTTAATTCTTTATCATGAAAAAATTTAAACATGTGCAGAAGTAGAGAGTTTACTGTGATGAACCCCCACGTACCCATCACCCAGCTCAACCACCAGCCAGTCTCACCTTCCCCCAGGTGTCATCATTTTTGCCAGAGGATCTTAAAATCGTAGGCATCACGTCACTTCACTAGGTATCTCTGATCAAGACTTTTTAAAAATATATAACCATCGTGCATTATCACCCCTACAAAAAAACAGTAATAATTTCTTAATAATTAGACCTAGAGCTTACTGTAAGTCATGTTCAGTTGACTTACTAAGTGAACCAAAGTAATTGTGTCAGGGAGCAGCGGGTTGTCCGTAAAGGAAGTATTTCTGTGAGAACTGAGGCTGGAAAATCCCAGCTAACAGGTTGTGGGATTTCCTCTCTGTGTCTTTTCTGTGCTCTTTCCTCCTCCTGACCCCGGTCCACTGGCTCACTGGCTCATTTGTTGCCTTTCTGAGCAAGTTAGAAAATCCATTGATGGGTTCCTGTAACGTTCCTTTTGTTCTTTCTCGACATGAGTGCAAACAGCTTGGCAGTGGAAAAGTAAACCTCCCGACGCTTGCCCCAACGGTTGGTGTCCCGGCGTGCTCACCTGGGCGTGGGTTCACAAGCAGGGTCCCCTTGGTGCCCTGGTGTCGGCACTGTCTGGCGGCAACGTGGGGCGGGGAGGTTTCGGTGAGGTCTTAGCGGGTGCACCTTCTACTTCCTCTTCTCCCTGTGGGCATACCCGAAGTTCCAGAATTCCCTGGGGAAATGCTAGTGTCTAAGGAGCAGCAGCCTCTGTTCTGTGTGCTGCTCACCTAGGCAGACTGTCTTGGAAATTTCAGTCATTCAGTGCATCAATGCACACTCTCTCCTTCACCAAGAAGTGAGGTCTGAGGCCAGAAATTATTATTGTCTCATCCGTCTTCACATTCGCTGCCCCTCTGATGGTTCCTGGCACACAGCAGTGGAGTAAGGAAGAAACTTTGTATTCTGTTACAAGTTAATTGCTAAAGGGATGTGGCCTGTAAACTTAAATCATACATAATAGCCCATCTCTGGGAGCCCTGCCTCCCAGGTAATAAGCCTTCAGCTAAAATACCATTGCATGGCTCACAGGAACCCCCCGACCAGGCCCTGTGAATGGCTGCAGGAAGAAGAAATTAAAACGTGCCCTCCGGAGTCTGACCGGAACCAGCACTCTACCCCCAGCCCCTTTTAGTATAACAGAAGTCTGAATGCTAACTCAGGGGAGATGGTTCTTTGGGACCCTAGCCCACCACCTTCTGGGTCTGCTGGCCTTCTGAGTAAAGCCGCTATTCCCCGGCCCAGCTACTGGTCTTGTGATTCACTGGCCTGGCGTGTGGCCAGCAGGGCGAGCTTGGACTCGGTAACAGCAGGTGATCAGTGCATGTGTATTTGAGTCCTGGAAATATTTTGGAAATATTCTGTTCTCCTTTGCAAAAGCCTTCTTCCTGAGTAGCTACAAAATCCTCAACAAGTAAGTAGCGGCTATTGTTGCCGAGCGCAGCGAGGGGAGTTCTCTTGTGAGGAAGGCGGTCAGCCCTCTGATCAGGGCGGGGACTTGCAGAGAGACTGGAGCACCTGCCACAGAAGGGGTGGAAGGACTCGTGCGGCGGCCAGCTGCATGCGCGAGATGAACCCCTGTGTCCCCCCCAGCTCCTGGGACGCGATTCCATGCCACACCGACATGAAGGCTCTGACTTTCATGCCCTGGGAGGAACAGAACAGGAGCACCCCTCTGCTAGCATTCCAGAGTTCTGAACGGCACAGAGGTGCACCCACGCGCCCAGGCAAGAGAGTCACCAATTTAAAATGAGGCAAATGGAAATCTGTGAGGTTCTGACCAGCCAGCAGGGAGGAAGAGAGAATATAAGGTGAAAAATACGCATCTCGTCCTCACAGCCCCTCCGGCCGTGGGCTTCGGGCTCTGACAGGTGTTGTTTTATTTGCCCTCAAAACAGCTCTCGGGCAGTGTCTTGTCTGAGGTCACAGAACACAGCACTGTCTGATGGAAGAGATACAACATGAATAACAGTTGACGAGATAATGATACTCTGTGTTGCTCGGTGCTCTCCCTCCGTATCTGTCCCTGACTCCTTGGCAACCACAATTCTGTTCCGATAAGTGGGCCTGGGGTTGCAGAGGGCCTTTGTTTTTACTAATTCTCTAATTTAACCTTTTCTTTTTTCTTTGTTCTTTTTTTAATAAGAGGGGTGGTAAGGGAGAGGGGCCAATCCCATTTGGCCAGCAGAGCCAATGTCTAAATAACCAGCTTAAAAAAAAACCTCTGTGCACCCAGAAAAATAGCTTTGATAAATGGGCCAAGCACAGATCTATCTATTTCTTGGGCAAGAGGCCTTATGTGTTGTGTGGGTCCCAGACCGGGGGGGCCTCTCTTCAGAGGTCATGACAAAGGTGGCTCCATGTCGCGGTGGTTCCCAAGAGAGCGGGTCTTTGTCGTCAGCACAGAAAGGACAGAGCGACAGGAAGGAGGATGCTGACCACACCTGCTTGGTTTAGTTTGTGGGCCACCGACATCATTCCAGATTTTAAACAGTTTTAAATGTTTGCTGAATGAGCCTGATGCCTCTGAACAGTCCACTTAAAAATGGTTAAAGTGATAGAACTTATGCGTATTTTACCACGCACAAGAGATTCCTCCCCACAACCCCCAAGAAAGTCTGCAGCAACTGAAAGCGGTGGTGGGTCAAGCTTGGCATCATCACGGCCATGGTCGCTCAGCTTGCTTCTAAGAAGATATTTTGTGAAATATCTTCCTGAATTCAAAATACAGCGTGTCCAGGAAGGGGTTAAAAAGAAGTTGGGAAACGAAGCTGTTTGCTCAATGGGAACCTGGGGGACAGATTTGGAGTGTGGGATGGCTGCGCTCACCTTTCTCTATGAGAGTTGAACGAAAAAGGAGCTGTCTGATTTTATTTCATAATTATTCAGTTATCAATTATGTTATGATGCCATCATCCTAATTCTGACCCCCTGCTTCCTAGGGACCTTGTTTTCAGCCTTCCAGGGCTGGAAAACGCTTTCTTGCTTTCCCTCAAACTGGAGAAACGTGCTTACGGGAGGGCAGAGGGAAAACAGGCCCTTAGGGCTGCCCCCAATCCGCTGCCCAAGAAAAGTCAGACCACAGATTCTTTGGGCATGTGGCGCTGCTCTTTCCCCTGCTAAAATAAAACAGAGTGAGGACTTCAGTTCTTGTGTTAAAACTTCCTCCCTAGCTGTCAACGGATGGTAGGGTTAGGGCTCGATCACAAAATAAGGGAAATCTGCAGTGAGCAAGGCTCCCCCACCCCCTTCCCCAGCCGTGGCAGCTGACAGAATGTTCCCTCAGCGCCCACAGTAAGACGACCCAGGCTTTGCTCAGACAATGGGGCCTTGTGTGAAACAGCTGTCTCGGGGAGGTGCTCGCTGCTGTCTGACAGGGGCTTGCATGTTACAGAGATCCGTCTGGTGTTATCTGACTGAGACCAAACGCCCAGATGGAACTGAGTGCTTCTAACTGGGATGCAGGGTAAAGAAAGGGGCTCGGGTTTCAGCGGCCCCAGGACAAAATCCTAGTTGATTGTCCTTGCATATCTATCTTTGCCTCCTGAACTGTGGACAACGGACGTGTGGCATTTTCAGGCTTGATCTGAAACGAACGGATAAAACCCAAAGAGCATGCCGTACGCAGATTGGTTCCACTTTAACTTTGCCTGGTGACAGCAGCAGCCATGGTCTGGGGACTTGGCCTGGAGTCCCCAGAGGCCTGTGAGCCTTGGCAGCGAATGTGGGGCGGGTAACAGAACTCCATACAGGGTTTGCCTGGTTTCAGGCTGAGTTACGGGTGCCGCGCCCCCTCACTGCTGGGACCGCCGATCGGTGCCATCTCCAGGCGTGCTCGGCTCTGTGTGGCCCGTGTTGCCTCCACAGCCTGTGGACCGGTGGGTAGCAGGCCAGGGAGCGCTCTGGAATTTTGGCAGCGCATCTGCCACGGGCCTGTTATATTTCTAAGCTCGGGGAGTTGGGTGCATCTGAGCTCCTCCCTGTTTTATTCTCATCTTCCCTTTGAAGTGACCTTTAAAAGGTCCCTCCGCACCTCCCCTACACACACACAGTGCATAGTCTCTTTTTAAGGCCTGGCCAACCTGAAATTAGTGACCACAGAGGAAGTGGCAGTAATGAAAACTGCAACATGCCTTGCGCTAAACCTTCTAGAAGGCTCAGTGTCGCACAGCACTGGGCATCAGGAGGAAGGCGTTGGGGCCAGAGGGACATTCCCCAGCATCTTTTTGGAGGTGTGTTTCCCTGGGTGTGGCCGGGGGCTGGGGGGCACGGAGGCACAGAGGGGCGAAGATGGGGCAGAGGGAAGGCACAGCCACGCCAGGAAGGAGGCATCTCTCCTGGTCCCCGGGTCAGTGCTGTTCCCGCCATTCCAGACACGTCTGTGGAGACGCAGAGATTGCAGAGAGGGACGCATTCGTGGAGCAGGATCCCCGCTCGCTTTCTCTAACAATAACTGTTTCTGTAGAAGATCATTGCAATGGGCTTCAAACGCGTCGTTTAGTCCTTCCGTGTTGCCAGGGGCAGTGTTAACTCATTTCATCTCATTCAGCTTTCAAAGGCTCCGACACTAGATTTGTCTCTGTGATGTCGATGCTGTTACTGTCTCATGGCTGATGTAAGTGGAGATATGGTTGGGAACAGAACTACCTCTTACAAGTAAGACTCTTGGAGTATGGACTGGGGAAAAAACCAAAATCAGCTGAGTTTTTGAAAACTCTTACAAACAAAATCATATTTTCCCCCACGGCTGAGCCCTGTGGAAGCTCTGGTTTTAGTCCATGGGATGATTTCTACAGAAAATTATATTCTTTATTCAGTAGCCTTTAATATATTCATCAATTCATTATTCTTTATTCATGTAAGCTTCAGCTTCTTTAAAAAAAAGACAAAAAACAACTCTTACTAAATTCAGAATAGCCACTGTCAACCAGGAATGAAACACATCCGTGTTTTCTGCGGAGAACTTTTATTGACAACAGTCCTGGATCACAAATGTGTTTGAGAAGCAGCGGGGCAGTTGGTTGGAGAAATTCTTTTCCATGAGAACACACTCGTAAATAAAAATGTCTCCACATGGATAATCCTGACTTGAAATCACACAGATTTGGTCTCACAAATCCACATGCCTTTGGACTAAGTGAGTGGATCCAATTTTTAAAAATTCCTTTCCCCTCCTCATTCCTAAAGTCTACAACATCGAAAAAAGAAAAAAAAAGAAAAAAGCCAAGTGAGTAAAAAGCAATGCAAAGTTGAGAATAAGGAGGTTTAATTCACCCACGAACATGTTCAACTTATCCCGAATGGCTTGGCTCTTCCAGCCTGAGTCAGCAGAACTAGGATTACAAACAGAAAACAGAGGAGTAATAGCCCCATCAAAACTCTATTAGCTAATTAATTAATCAAAACTGTAACAGAAAAAGTGGTGCTAAACATGGTCAAACCTTAAAGAATCAGAATGCTTCAAGCCTGGAATGTCGCAGTTAATTTAGTTTTCTGGTTACCTTACAGTTTGTAGATGAGTCAATGCATTTTAAAATCTATTCCTTCAGCGGGGTGTCAGGAGTTACATAGTCATGGTCTGTGCTATCGAATGGGCCTCTGATCTGGTTAGAAAGTCAGACATATGAACAGACAGTGCTGGAAAGAGCGTGGAGAGGGCAGAGACAGCGCTGTGCATGGGAATTTGAGGAGCCACATGAGGGAGGGGCAGAAGGCAGGAGGGCTTCCTGGAGGAGGCTCATCTAGCACAAGGGAAGGGGCTGTGTGGGCGCCAAGGTAAGAGGCACCCCCGGCTTAGTGCTGAGCCTGAGCAAATTCACTGAGGAGAGACTGCTTCTGGATTTGGGAAACTGGGGGCCCAGGGTCCTGAGAGAGCAGGCGGAGGTATGGCTGGACAGGTGGGCCTCGTTTGCCAGGCACTGAAGTGCATTTCCCTGCTTATCCCTGGGATGGTAAGGGATTGTGGAAAAGATCTAAGCATGGGGATTATATGAGATCAGAAAACCCTCCAATTCCCTTAATAAGACCATACCTCCAAATTAGCAAGGGAAAGAGACCATTCACACTGTGGGTGGGGTGACGGGGCCTTATAGCCTAACTGGGATTTGGGGAGACAGGGGGCCTGTTGAGCGGGTGCTGTAGCCGTGGCCGCGGTGGCTCCTGGGATGGGTCTGACCCCTCATTTTGCAGTGAGTCTGTTTTCCGCACAGGCTCTGGCGGGTGGTCTAAGTGTCCATCTTTGGAGAAGGTCCTGCCTCCTCTGTGTACCGGTCATCCAGCAGTTTGTTGGCCACTGTTCCAGCTCTGATAGGCGGGGGAACTATGCCAGACTGTACAGATAGGCAGGAGAATCTGGGGCCTTGAATCAGTGTTATGGATACCTTCTCCATACAGACCCCGGAAATTATTCACTCACTCATTGACGCTTGTCTAAATCTGCCTGAATGAAAGCCACCAAAAAAGAGGACATTCAGTGCACACTGTAGGGGACAGAGCAGGAGAAGTAATTCCCTGTGTGGGATCATGTTACCTTTGAGCTTCCCAGCTAAACCCAGAACCAAAGAATGTTGATAGGGCAGAGGAGTTACAATTCCTGCTGCCTCCAACCATATATTATTTCATTAAATAATCGGCAATCTTATGAAGAAGATATGATGATCACAGGACAGCTAAAGAAAACAGAGTCTGTGACACAGTAAATTTCCCCAAGATCCGCAGCTGCTAGGTGGCTTTTCTGACTCCAGTGCCTGCACTCTTTCTGGTGTGTTAAGCAGAAAGCTAGAGACGAGAGGGAGCATACTAGGTGAATTACGGTAGGAGGCGGGGCCTGGGCGGTGTCCACCGAGCACGTCCACCGTAGAAGCCTCACCTGTGGTGGGACAGCCAGACGGACTGGCTGTGTTGATATGCCGTGTCTAGGTTTCAGGGACGCGCCACTGGGGATATACGAAATACGCCAGTTCTTCTCTTTGATCACCACGGGGGCTGGTGACCATGGAGCTGGCTCAGGCGGTAGAGCTGGAAGCAAAGAAACCAGTGCTTCTGACTTTTCAGCTCTGGAGCCCTAGCCCTTCTTGGAATATTAAATGCGTGTGTTAGTTATGCTTACAGATTTTTTTCAGCCAAAGGGCCACACATATTTGTCACCGAACCAACCTACTGGCACAGAAACATAGAAACAAAGAGAAAAGTCGTTTTCCCAGTAAGACATGTCCAGCTGTCCAGATAGTGATGTTTCCAGCCCGATACGCTGAGATGCTGGTGACCGGGAGGCTGAATCCCTGTGTGCGTCATCTCCAGTGGAATGCCCTGTAACATCGGCTCTGACTTCTCCAGGGGCTCCGACTGGAGCTGGACCTGATTTTCTTACCAGTTTTTAATCCAGATCCACCGGGGAATGGATGATTCTGCTTTTGTTTCTTAGCCAGGAATCGCTTGATCCTGAAGATGTGGAACACTGGTTTTGACTCAGCAAAAATTCATTCATATCCCCAAAGGAAACAGCCTTTGTTTTCCTTCGCAGCCACAGCACTTAAGAGTAATTGTTCCTTCTCTTCACCCCTATGCCTTTTATATCACCTCCTTGTTCCCCAGATAAAAATGATGCCCCGTGGGGGTCAGTGGGAGGCAAGGGGTGTGCTCCTTTCTAGATGTCTGGGGTTTTGATTGACTGTGGCCAGGAACTGTGAAATCACAGTTTTCATAAAGGACTATTTTGTCTTTCTCTGCTTCTCACTACAATGCATAGTCTTTAAAAGAAAAACCAAAACTTGAACCTTACACCCGCCGTCTATCTCATGGGATCCCGGCTCCTCTGTTCTTTAACTGACTGAGATGTCTTCGTGCGACAATGACTTCTTGTAGATATGCTCTGCCCTCCAGCCCCATGTAGGACAGGGATCAGGTTTGCTGAACTTCTTCAGATTCCCCCAGTGACTTGGTACAGCCGCCCCCCCTCCCTATCCATGGGCACTGGCTACAGAGTGTGGATAAAGGAAGGACATCACCCTAACATGCCATCAGTTAAGTAGTTTCAGACCCGATTTTCAGTAAATGTTGGGAGGGAAGGGCACAGCTGGACCCGGTCCCCAGGGAAGGCAACTTTTTTCAAGTGAAATGATGCCATCTGCCCTGCTCCCCAGGGTCCTGTGAAGCTCAGATTCAATGTGTATGTGAAAGTGCTTTGAAATACAAGGTAATAATATTACAACTAGGCAGATTTTTGCAAAAACCAAATGGCAATGGCCTTCCAACCAATTTTCCTGGCTTTGTGTTTTGAACAAACCTTCCTCCAGGCATGTGTGACAAATATGAAATTTACTTTCAGGAGGAAAGAGTTCTTTCACTCACCAAGGGAGTGTCTAAGGAAAAACAAAACAAAACAAAACAAGAGCTATCAGAATTTCTTTCTTGCAGGGAGTTTTTAGTTCTCCAGAACAGCAAGTGTGAAGGGCGCAGAGGTGGGAGTTACTGTCTGCGGGTCCCAGGCCCTCCCGTCTCATGCTTTCCCTCTTGAATCCAAACCCTCATCTCCCCGACCTGGGCCTAGGGAAGCTGCTCACCTGGGTGGACATTGGAAATGCCAGGAATCCCGGAGCCAGCAGGGAATTTCCATTCAAAGAACAAGATGGTAAAAACCCGGGAAACAGAAGGGCCACGACTCCACCCCCGGTGTTTTCACTCCCACCCGACCAAGCTGAAGGAAGACAGAAGTCCCCTGTTTCTTCCAGGAAGCCCTCCAAGCTAGCCCCTACCTGCGTGGTTGGCTGGCCCCTGAACAGTTAGAGCGAGGCTTCCTCCTCATTTGAGAATCACTGTCTTACTCAGCTGGTCTTGCTCTGACGGTCTATTATGTAGCTTGGGTATTTGGATGTAAATGAGAACCATTCGCTCAAAGTCTTGAGGTCTATCCAGATACCCTGAGTTTCTCTACAGAACCCAGGAGCTAGGCAATCCCAGCCAGCCGGCTGGAGACCTGGGTTCTATGTCTAAACTTTCAGGGATCATTCTGAGATTTGCTGATGTCAATCCTGCCCTTTGACAAGATCATTTAGAGAGGTTTCCAGAAACTTGAGGGTTTGCCTAAAGCCAAGTGTTCACTTAGGAAGTGCCTTCTCCGATCTGTCTCTGGTCTGGGACAGGTCTTCCAAAGCCCATACCTGTCCTAGACAGCCAAGGATGCTGGTCACCCTTGAATATAATCCAGACTTTGGGGTTTTCCTCTTCTGGGCAGAGCAAACATGGGGTCCACGATCGCATACCCATGGTGTGGTGTCTTGGTTCTCGATATTAACAGACACTTATTGAGTGCTTGTTGTATAATCGGACACAGTCTAAGCTATTCACATGCGTTGCCACTTTGAACCTTTACAACAACCCTACCAATAGCGACCCTCAGCCCCATTTTACGTATAAGAAAACAGATTAGAGGGGTATAGCTCAGTGGTAGAGCACGTGCTCAGCTCGCACAGGTCCTGGGGTCAGTCCCCAGTGTCTCTGTTAAGGGGAAAAAAACAGATTAGGTGACCTGCCCAGGGTCAGTATTCCAGTTGACCTTTGGCCAGCTGAGGTCCTGAACCCTTAACTTCCATGGTGCCGTGTGTCTCAACATGCTGTCCTTTCTGCTTTGGGGGGTCGAGGAAGGGAGAGGAGGCCTCCCACACGTGACTCATCAGTTAAAGAGGAAAAGGGTAACCATCCCGAAAGATCATAAAAGCAGACTGAAAAAAATGTAAACACCTAGGCCTGAAGAATTGCTGCCGGACAGCTCTCAAGGGGGAGCCCCTGGCCACCGGCGGAGAGGCAGGTCTCTGCCCTTCAGCTGGGTGCTGTGACAGGTGGTCCTGCCTGAGGGGAGAGCTCAGTGGTAGAGCGCATGCTTAGCACGCACAAGGTCCTGGGTTCAATCCCTAGTGTACCTCCATTAAAAAAATAATCATAATAAATAAACCTAATTACTCCCCCTTCCTCCAACGAAACAAAGCGAAGCGATGCCCTGCGTTACCAGCGCGGGAAAGCTGAAGCATTTGCGCAGTGCCCAGGTAGAAACGACTCTCCAGCCTGGCAGTTCTAAGCAGGGAAGCAGATGACTGGGAAACCCTGGGCCAACATGAAGTTGGTTTTCGTTTTGTTTTCTTCTTTGTGGGGAATGAGGTCAAGAAAGGGAGACCTAGTTCCACTCTGCCTCAGACTCGGTGAATTCAGGACAAACGGCAGCAGCAGAAACGTTGCTTCAGTCCCATAAAATCCTTCCCAAGATCTCCAACCCGGCAGGTGCCCGCGGAGGAGCCTCCCCTCTGGCTTTCTCTGTGGGCACCTTCTCCCCATCCTTCCTGACCCGGAGGGCGTGCGGAGACCTGCCCGGTGGCAGCGGGGCCACGTCCCCACCGGGAGGCGGGGGAGTCTCGGGGACGATGTCGAGCTGGGGACCACTTTGTGCAGAGGACCCCGCCCCGTCTCCGCATGTCCATCAGCTGAAAGGTTCGCAAAGGGGAAGAATGTCTGCACAGTGCATAGGGAATTAAACCCAAATGAACAATAACGTGCGTCTGTGGAGCGGAAAAGCTGGGACGGTGCTGGCGTTCCCTAGGCAACAGGCTGAAAATGTTCACTCCTTAGAAAATCTCTCAACTGGCCATGGCTTTTTCCTGACAGTACCAGTGACTGAGCTCCGGGAAAATAATGAAGGCTATGGATGGGACATGGTGAGTGCCAAGAGACCCCCCTCCAAGTTAGGGCTGCTTTCCTTATGCTTGGACTGGAATTAGAAAAATAAGCTATCAGTCCGTGACTGCCAACTCAAATAAATCCAGAACTATCCTGGTAAACACTTGAGATTCATCCTGCAGTAAAAGGAAAACAAAACAAAAAGAAACTATTTGCTTCCTCTCTTAGTAACATCCAGGGCTGTGACGGAAAACTCCGTTATTCCTCAAATGCATGATGAGCACGTGTTTTCTTCCAAGTCGGTTTTGTGCTTTCACCTGGGAGCCTCGGTTACACAGAGCTGCGGAGTGACGCCCCGCCGGCGCTGTGTGCGCCTGCGCGTGCAGCGTGCCTGCCGGTGCCCCCTAATGACTACAGCTTAACTTCCTCTTTGCTTTACCAGACTAAGTCTCAGCAGTGAGATATCGTGTGTAAACTTTTGTATGTTTGCTTTTTTCAGTTCTAGGGAAAATCCGAACTGCAGTGGGCAGTGCCCAACTTCTTATGGCCCAGAAATTCTACCAGTTCAGAGAATTGTGTGAAGAAAACCTGGTAGGTAACATTTCGCATCATTTCCCTGGTCATATCACGAGAAGAAACGTGTCAGCAAGATTGGTCCAACTGAAGTAAAACTGATCTTGAACCAAGTCAGAGCTCATCAGACTCTCTTACCTGGAATGGAGAGTTTTCTGATGAATTGTATTTCCTGCCTTTCTCAACATTGTTTATTTTATACTTAATCTAGGAAGAAAAATTCAATCAAGTTAAAACTCCATTTCCTGCCTTTTTTTTTATAATTGAAAACTTTCCATTTTCCTGGCCTGCACAGACATCTCTGATTTCATTATTCTTACCAAAATATGGAACAACCTGATATTTCAAAAATAATATTACAGAAAGAATCATTTTGGATAATGAGTTTCTTTCTGAAATAGCCATCAGGTTCAGCCATCTGAATACCTTATCAGAGTCTCTGTTTTAATTCAAGAGTTAGAGGTGGAGGGCATCAAAAAGTATAGATGAGAGAAATGAATTGTTCATCCTTCTTGAACATACAGAAAACTAAATAAAGCAGAACAAAGAGACAAAAAAACAAAAACAAAAAAACCCAGCATCAAAGACATTTTAAAACACTGACAGCAAAACACAAGGGCAAGAGCTTCCTCACATAATTTTTTTTAATGCTACCATCTCCACAAGTGCTATTCCACAAAAAAAAAAAAAAAGAAAAGAAAAGAAAAGAAAAAAGAAAAAACAAAGGCTTTTATTAGTTAACTAATGGTCCAGCTGGAACTAAAATACAGAAAATAAAAAGCAACTTGCTTTTCTTGTGGAAGGTGAAACCATGATCACTTGCAATCTAACTGACCCAAACTATGGTTTTAGCATTTCAACCACATCGTCTTCTTACCAAGGACAAATACAGACGGAATGGGGTTCATCTAGATGGGGCTCACCCGAGAGAAAATATAAAGTATACAAAGGTGGTGCCTTCCACCCCTCTTCCCAGGCTTTTCTTTTGGAAACCTCCCTTTGGATGCTATCCTTTCCCTCCTCCTTATCCCCACCTCCCACATATAGAGTTCACTGCCCCTCCTTTGGCAAAACTTAATTGACCTTTCTTTCACCTTCTCAGAAAATCTAGTGTGGATCATGAGATAATATATATTAGTAAGTGTATTGATATGTGATTCAACCAATAGTTTACTGAACTTTGCTATGTGTCAGGTACAGAATTCTTGCTAATTTGTAAACTCGCTCATGTGTCATTGATCTTAACTAATGATTCTTTGCTCTTTAAATGTCAGAAAGTTCATATAAAGCTATATTTCTCAAACTGGCCAAAATATGCACATGGAGGCCAATAAGTACATGCTACAGAGCAAACACAGCACACTTTTAAAAGAATTATATAAGGAGCAGGTACATTAGGAAACAGA
This sequence comes from Vicugna pacos, assembly GCF_048564905.1. NCBI lineage: Eukaryota > Metazoa > Chordata > Mammalia > Artiodactyla > Camelidae > Vicugna > Vicugna pacos. The sequence continues at coordinate 22,844,171 of NC_133010.1, read as the reverse complement.
AGGCAAACACCATGCAGATTTGGGAGATGAAACTGCAGGCAAAATGTTTTGAAAAGTTGGCAGACTTTCTAGGAAAGGTCAGCATCGTTCAAGCCAGCTTAGAAGTTTCCTAGTTCCTGCTGGGCTCCCATTCCTCGGCCACCAGGGAAGGGAGGAGTGAAGTGTGACAAGCAGGTTGGAGGTGGGCTGAGGGGGAACCACACAGTGGTGTGTGGATGAGGGCAAAGAAAGTCAGTCCTTAACCACCAAAGAAAATTTCGTATTATCTATCAAATGCATCATTACAGACGTCTATGTGCATGTTCAGATGTGTTCTCACATTTGTCCTATTGTGTTATAGTTGATTTAAAGCTAATTCATTTCCAAATGATTTTGTCCAAGTGCTTATGATAACATGACTTCCTCTATTAGTAATGTCTTAATTGTTAAACACATAGTACTTTGAAAAATCCAGTTCTTTTATTGCTTATTTGTTCGCCCTACTAATTCATGCAACACGAGTATTAAAATGAATCTTATTTCAGATTCCTTATCTGTTCTCTGGAATATGTTGGATGTCATGGAGTCAAACACTGACTGAATAATAATCTACTGTCTTTTTTTTCTAAGATGGCATTTTCATTTAAATCTAGTTTTAAATGCATTTTGTCACAGATCATACATTCTGGGATTTTTCACATGGTTAGCCTCTCCCACCAGCCCTTATCCATAGGTGTTGTTTTACAGAAGAAATGTTTTACAACCTTGACATTGAGAATCACTGAGTCAGACATGTGTAAAATGATCATTTGGAGTGTAATCTTTTTAAAAGTCAAACTCACAGAGAGTATAAAAGTGGTTGCCAGGGGCTCAGGGCCAGGGGAATAGGGAGAGGTTGGTAAGATGGTACAGAGTTGCAGTATTAAGATGAGTAAGGTCTGAGGCTCTAACGTACAGCGTGGTAACCGCAGCAGATAACGGTGTATCGTATAATTGAACTTTGCTAAGACAGTAGAAGCTAAAGGTTCTCACACACACAGAAAGATAAATATGTCAAGTAATGATGTGTTAACTCGATGGGAGATAATGTATGTGTCCATCAGACCATCACACTGTACACTTTAAATTACAAGTGTACCATTTGTACCATCACAAGTTAGACTTATAATTTTCTTCGTCAGTTATTCCTTAATAAAAGTGAATATATATATCACATAAAACATATGTACCTAGAGCATTTTAAATAAAGTACCATTTGTAGCCCTGCTTTTATCTCCTGTCTGCAAACCAAAAGGAACTCAGCGTCCTTACGTTATTTGAAATATTTGAAAATGCCACTTTGGTCCTGTGCTTGTTGTCAAAGATCACCTCTAGAGAATGAATTTTTTTTTTTCTCTTGTGCAGAATCTCAATGCTCATCCAAGGCCCACCTCCCAGGATTTGGCGGGGTTCTGGGACATGCTGCAGTTGTCCATAGAAAATATTAGTATGAAATTTGATGAACTTCATCAGTTAAAGGCCAATAATTGGAAACAGATGGATCCTCTTGACAAGAAGGTAGAACAATGTAGATTTTGTATGGTTCATTTAAAAACCTGCACAAACCCTGGACAGTCTAAATAGGCTTCTGCTTTCAGTCTTGCTGTTTACAATGTGAAATGGAGCTGATATCATATTAATTTCATTGTAATGACAATGTTTACATAGTAATCATTTGGGATATTATCTGTAATATGTTTCAGGCATATTTTTAAAGAAAAACCTGTCTTTGTGAATTGGAAAATGGGAATGTGGCTTTTTTTGTTAATTAAACTTTAAGTTAAACCATTTTAGTCACTGGAAGGTACTGCCTCCCTTTTGCTTTTTAAACTAAAATAAATGACATCTTCAGTGCATGATTACATAGAGCAAGAGTTCAACTTCCTTACACCCTAGGATGTGTTTCGAGAAAATAGGAAGCCTGAAAAACTAACCGACTTTGATAATCATTTCATAAATATAGTAATAAAGAAATCACTGCTGTTCAAGTCTAAAAATATACACACCATCAAGTTTCACAGTAATCATAAATGTTGGGTTTTTTTTTTTTTTAAAGAGTTTTACTTTTGGTTGATTTGCCTTGGGGAATATTGCTCCCTGAGTTCCTCGTGCAAGAGCTTAGAAATAAAGACTCAAATTCTTTGACTTGAATTAATAAACTGCAGTTTTTACACTTGATCATGGTGGCTCCAGCAGGCTCTCACAGGTATCCAATGTCCACTTCCGCAGGCTGCCCTGGCATGCATGACTTTTTTTTAAAAAAATGATTTGCTATCCTATGGCCTGAGGTCAAATGTTTCTAAGAGATTCAGCTCCTAAAAATTAGGCACAGCTATTCCTGTGATGCCCTTTTCTGATACCTTCACCTACCAGAGAGCGAAGGGCGCTCCAATCCACTCTGTTGCCACCCATCATAATATAAGGGTTCTCGGACTCAGTGGGCTGCCAGGAGAATCCCAGTGCCAAGGGACGGTGCATAATCGAAGAGGCCACCACTGTCACCATCAGGGTCCCTCATCTCCAGTTCTATCACCGTCCACCCTGGGGGGTTTAGTGTTAAGCATCAAAATACCAGGGATATCTGGGTGGCCTCTCACTTGGGAAGTCAGACATTTGCACTCAGTCTACTTTTCTTTAATCTGTGTCTTAAACTCTCTGCTAAATAAGCTCTTAAATTGGTCTTATTTTAAGAAGACACTAAGATGTGCACACATACTGGTTATTTAGATTTTGGAGCTGATCCATCTAATTTCTCATTCATTGATTTTAAAAAAATTACTGTGAAAAAAATAAAATGTGCAAGGAAAGGAAAATATGACTAAAATGTTTCCAATAGTCATACTTTTAAAAGTATCCACTGAGTTGCTCAACAATGAAGATTTTAGACGTCCAAAAGCAGTGAAGCTAATAATTGATATCTGTAACCCAGTGACAGTTACATAGTAAATCATTAGGTAACTTGATTTCTAAATCTTCACTCACTTTATGTCTTCATCACCCCCACGAACTAGAGGGGAAAAAATGAACAAACACAATCAGAGTTGGTGGAATAGCGTTTGCACCCTGTGCTCACAAGACTCCACCTTAAACAGCCCGCGGGCAACTCCAAGGTGGTAAGTTTAACGATGCACTGCACCCACCTGGGCAAAGACGAACTGCTGTGAGGAACCTGAGTGTTAAGAATGCCCTTTGGTGAATCATGGAATCCATATTTTAAGATACTTCTCACTTTTAGTTTTATGAGAATTTAGGGTATTTTATTTTTAAAAATGAAAACATCAGATTCATGTGGACCTTTTTGCAGCCTGAAAACTCACCGTCTTTTCCCTGAAAATCCTTTGTGGTGTGATTCCTTTTTTCCCGTTGTACTTTTTTTCCCCGCCCGACTGATGAACGGCTTTTGTGTTTGCAGTGGCTTTTAAAAATATCCAGCCGTTTTCTAGTTTGCTGCTGCTGTTGGGGGCGGGGGTGAACTCTTTGTGTCTTGTGTTAAATTTTCACGGCACGGTGTCTGTCCCTGTGATGGAACTGCCTTTTGGGCCACCAGTCACCCCAAGGCCCTTAAGGAGTACGGTCCCAGCAGGATGTTTTAGGGGCCATCTTGGAGCTGACGCCACCCCCGAGGGTAGGAGCCGTCCAAGTCCTCCCTCCGGGGTGACCCTGCCGAGTGTATTGCTGTGTGTCTGTGTGTGATGTGCAAATGGGTGTAACTCACTGTGGCATCAACAAAGCTAAACGAACACAGTCTTATCATCTCTTCTTCCTCGTTTGGTTGTTTAAAGTTGGGTGGGCCCGGGGAGCGGGCGGTGATGCTTTTAAACTGAACCAGCTGGCACCCGCTGCCTCCCTCCTTAGAGGGGATGCAGTTCTAAGAGGCTGCCCCTGCCACTCTGCCCCATCTCTGGCAGCTGGAAGAGTCTGGAGCCTCCAGGGAGAAAGCACACTAAATGTGCTGGGGGCGGCAGCCTTTCAGCAGGGGGCATTTTGAATACCCACATCCTTGCCTTGGAGAGACCTAGTTCTGCCGTCCAGCCTTACCCTTGGCCTTAAGCTTATAGGTATTTTTTATTTCCTGCATCTTTTGCATACCTAAGCCAGAATAATGAAGAAGAAAATATACCTATGATACATAAAAATATAGACAGTGTGCAGATCAGAACTAACCTATTAGGTTAAAAAAAAACCAACCTGTGTGCTAACTACTGACCTATCCCAGTTTTTCCCAAGCTTGTCCTGAGAAGCTGTGTAATGTCCTGAACCTTCTGCTTTGATCAGGAGAGAAGGGCCCCTCCTCCAGTGCCAAAGAAGCCGGCGAAGGGCCCCGCGCCGCTGATCCGGGAGCGCTCGCTGGAGAGCTCGCAGCGCCAGGAGGCCCGCAAGCGCCTGATGGCCGCCAAGCGCGCCGCGTCCGTCCGCCAGAACTCGGCCACCGAGAGCGCCGAGAGCATCGAGATCTACATCCCCGAGGCGCAGACCCGGCTCTGAGCGCCGCCGCCGCCGCCGCCGCGCCGCCCCGCCGCCCCGCCTCCTCCCGAGCGCCCCCCTTTCCGTTCTCGGCTCGCCCGCCCACCCGCGTAGCAGCGGCCCCTGTAGGTCCCCGCCATCCTCAGTTCTCTCGAGCTAGTCTGTCCCTAGAGTTCAGCAATATCAATCCATAGGGTATTTCAGAAATCCAGTCTCCCAGGGGGACCCTCGGGGCCCTCGCGGTCTTCCACGGGAAAGGGACGAGGGCTCCGACCCCCTCCGTGTCCCCGACACGAGCCGACGGAGCACTTTCTCTCCACCCTCAGAGGTCACACCCTGTCAGCGGAGGCCACGAGTGACACACCGGGAGGGGACCGAGATGGGCTGGGGCTGGGGGGCCAGGACGTGTAGTGGGGGGAGGAAGAGGAGCAACACCGCGGGTGCTGGGGGTAGCTGCATCCCTCACAGCTGCACAAACTGCCTCACTGTCCGTCATCAGTCACGGCTTCAAACGTCTCAATCAGCAGAAGATTGTCAATTCGATCTTTCAGGGACATCAATCTATTCCGAAAGGCAATAACACGAATAGGCAAGGCAAAGGAAGCACTGAGAGCTTAAGATACTATATAAGGGATTTTTTTTTTTTTGGTCCTAGTACTAAGAAAACTTAGACCTGAAGTGTTTTATCAACTTTTATTGTACTATGTATATTATATTGTTGTTGCGGTGGGGGGGTGGGGGGCGGGTCTTTAAAGGGGAAAGTGTTGGTTCTATTAATTTGTTCGTGTTCATCCCGGGGGGCCTACCTAATTCTACATACACAAGTACATCTCTGCTTACAAAGTGCTGTAAATGGCAGCCGGGCTGTTTTCTGAGAAGAGTTTGGATTTTCCCATCATCCCTTTGAATGCTACACATCTGTCTCTTTTAACCCCGTAGTTCACATGGCATACGTTTTTCTCCATCAGTCTTCTCTCACTGCTACACAGAGTCCTATCATATACCCCGGAATAAGGATCTTGTCCCGTGTCCAACTGATCAAATAGGCTTTTTGTCCCAACAGACATGTAGTCTCATTCCAAAGAGCTGCCAGTCCTCTTGAGGCCCCAGGTAGAGCGAGATGACATTTGACCTGCCAGTTTCAGCAGCCAGGTGGAGGGGGAGGATTCCTAAACGCTGAGAGAAACCCAGGCTTTTGGCCAAGAATGTTGATTTAACTTTTCTGTCTTTTTGGATGGGCAGTATGACTTTTGCATCCAGCTAAAGTTACCTTTAAATGCCCTTACTCGAAGCAGTTTAAACATTTGGAGTGAGGTGATCTTAAAGGATCACTGGCATTTTATCCAGCTCCCTAAAGCGTTAGAAATTACCATTGAAAAATGACAGGCTTTTAAAAACATACATCAAGTATACTTGCACCACAGAAGCTTTTAAAAACAAAACAAAAAAAAAACCAAAAAAACCCACTCTCATAGCCAGGTGCTAATTTAATTTAATTTAAGAAATTAAGAGAGGTGATGGGTTCTGGCAACAACTAGGTTCGTGGGCATATTCTAAAACCACTAGAGAATTCGCTACCTCTCAGAGCCATTGATGCTTTGAGCTATCTTTACAAACAGGGCACAAAAGTTTACTGCTGTGGTTTACTAGAAAAGGGCTACTAACTTATTTAAAAACCAACCAACCAACTTTTAGCTAGGGAGAACAAGGCGCCTCGAGTGCTTTGTAAAATTGGAGCAGAGAATTTGAGCTCACGTATTTGGTGGTTTTAAAAAGAATCCACCTTTTCTTTGCTTTGTAGCAGCCAAGGAAGGCCACACAGAGTTGGCAACAAGTAAGGCCGACTGCCACGCTGGGTAGACTATGGTCCCATTCAGTCCTGAAAATGGCTTGGAACTCACAGGTTAACCTGAAGGCGGCAGCATCTATTTGAAGACCCATGTTCCCAACCACAGCTCTGTGCCCTGATTTGGATTAAGAAATAGATTTCTAATACGGTTCAAGATCATCCTACAATATTGTCTTTGGAAACTGGTTTAGCCCAGGATATTTTAAAGAGAGACAAGAGACGGCCTATTTATCTTGTCTATGTGAATGGTATTTGTATATTCATAAGCTATTTTTGGTAAGAATTTTAAATCTTTTAGCTGAATGCCTACAGGCACCATGACCTTTGCCTTCCTTCAAAACACAAATTGTACAAACACTTTATAGAAAGCTAATTATTGATGTTAAGACATGACCCTACATAAAGCTGCTTGTTAGCCACCTGCCCCCTTAAACTGACATCCATGAGTATAACCTTTGTTACATTGTTCTTTTGGATGTAATTTGTAGAAATGTTTTTTAGTTCATAATGGAAAATGTATGTACCCTGAAAATTACTTATTTTGTTTAACTTTGGTATAAAGGTGTTTGGGCATTTTCTTGGGGAGGGGGGATTACAAAAGAAGCTTGTCTCCCACATCAAAAACATTCAAAGAAATTAAGTTTTATTATATTTTTTGCAGATGTTTCCATACAATTCACATAACCTTTTTGTAAAGAGAGATGAAGAAATGGATTACAGATTTTTAATATTTGAAATGGTAAATAGAACTAATTTATTTGTAATATAATTCTGTTATTTATAGATGTTTCCTTAATGTTTTACTGTGCATTACCACTTTAATTTAAGCCTTATCCTTGTGAATTTACCATTTCTTTTTTAAAACATGTCTAGATGCATATTTTAAATAACTGGAATGTAAATCCAGCATATCTGAATTCCCAAATGTAATTTTTAAAAATTATTTTGGTTTGGAAAAAAAAAGATTCATTTGAAAGCCTTCAGATGGAGGGGTGGGGAACATTTTTATGGCTTTATGAATTGGAATTTCATAGGCTTATTTACCTAGATTGTGTGTGGAAAAAAATTGTAAATAGATGAATGTTTCCCATAATGTAAAAAGAAGAAATTAATAAAATAATTAATGCACTGCTTTCAGGTCTGTGTGTTTTCACTACAGAGTCCTGCTTCTTCCAAAATATAAGTGATTGTCTTTGGGGGCAATTATTAAGCAATTAAGAAGTATGCCATTCTAACTTTCATTGTAACGTATATGGCTAGTCCCTGTGAGCTGGTGGGTAGAACTTGTATCTGATCCAAGGGATTTAAATGCCAACAACTAAAAGTCCTTTTACTGTGATGATCACACACACCTGAAAGTTTCATGTCAGGAGCTGTATGTTTTATGAAAGAAGTTATTAGCTTCTCACACATGTGCGAATCTGTATATATTTCTACCCACTTGGGTTTCTTCACAACATTTCAATTTTGTTTCCTACATGGTCCTCCAGGGCAAGAAAAATCAGAATAATGCTTTATGGTTTTCATTTCATCCTCGCATTAATGAAAAACTGCTCCTCGACGTTCAGTAATCTGCTCAGTGTGACACAATCATTAAGTGACAGATTTGAGTCCAAAATCCAAGACTGTGTTTAGCTTTGTCTGCAGTGAGGTCTTTATCTAATTCTTCGCACATTTAGAATTGGTAATTATTTGCCACTGTTGATTCCCCCTGGTTTTCATCTAGGTCATAGATGAACCCTTACTTGATATAGCAAAATACAGACTTACCCAAAACAAAGGTAAGTTAGAATGTTTTATGAAGTAGACTTGCCGTATCTGAAAATGCCTGCAACTTCAACACCTGCATCCACAGTACTTTGTCCTACAAAGTTCTTGGGCAAAGCCCAAGTATATGCAACAAATTTGGACATTTTTAAGCAGATAAGCCACTTTTTCTGATTTTTACACATAAGCAGGACCTGTGTCAGTCACTAAAATAACACAATGTACTTTTGAAAGTGCTTCAAAAGAGCAGCGCTCCAAGTTGCTGAACCCCAGCGAGGTTGCAAAGATCTCATTACTTTGGCTAACGCGCCATCCATTTACCTTATCTGAACCGTGATTATGCTTCTCGTCTTTTATCAGAGTAATTCTTGTGTTTCATTGGGGCTCCTTAAACATTTTAGCCAATCCCAAAACAAGATGAGTCAGTTTTTGCATGCAGAAATTTGAAGCAATTGCCCGTGCAACAGGGTCCACTCCCATACAAAATTGTAATCTTTTTTTTTAACAGATATTGAACAAAAGGGTTTGAATTTACTTTTGTATCTTTGAAATCCATCCCTTGAAAATATAAAGTGATTTTGGTTTAAATAAATGACATATGAAAATCCCAGTGTCTGAATGCGTTCATTTTCCAATGTCACTTTTACCAAAGGATGCCAAAAATCTACCCTGGGTTTCTTCAATAGGCTGCTGGACTTTTAGCTCCTAAACCAAGATCAGATTGACTCCTTTTGCAAACAGAAACTAGTGGCCTTGTCTGAAAACCCTCTCTGGTCCTAACTCATCTACTAGTGTCAGCGCACAGAATAGGTCTTCACTTCCTCTGCAAGTCACGTATCTCCCCTGAAGCCGACAGAGGAAATAGTGTGGCGTTTCCTGGCCCGTTTGCTTCCCTCTGGGTCTCCTGCTGGCCCAGGAGGGCATCGTCAGACACTCATAGGAATGGGAAGCCCCACTGCAACAGTCAACAGATTATTTCGTTACGTCTCCCACGTCAATGAGCACAAGCGTGAATTTATAGACCATGGCTAAAAGCAAGAGAACACTGTACTGAACACCCACAGTCAAGCTCCGCCACGTTGCTGACTGAGCTGGTGCCATCCACCTGGTGTTTCCACGAAGCGGATGAAGGATGCCCTGCTTCCACCTCGTGCTTCCAGTCTGCCTCCTGGGAGAAGCAGGTGCCAATGTCCTCTTTCCAGACTACCTGAGAGGAAAACCAGTGTCGTCAGGAGGGAGTGTCCATCAAGATCTCAGTAAAGAGCTTCTTTCATAGAAAAACTCTCCTTTTCACTTCGGACAGGAGGAAGGGGAAAGCAAATAGAGTCAGTTTCCTCTCCTGTTATGCATTCTTCCCATTAACTCTAGTACAGGAGGCTGTAAACAATTATGGGTTTTGTAGCCTTAAATCCTGGTGCTTTCACTGCTTCTGAAGACCAGTGCTCTACAGGCAGAAAACATTCCTGCAGAGCCAGCCCTCTGACCTCTCTGCACATAGTGATCAGTTGCTGAACCCTTCCTTCTTCCTAGGGCATCCAAGTCCAACGCCTACCAGCAATTTTTATTATGAAAAATGAGGAGGAACGTATAAGGAGTCAGATAATACTGTGGATGGCCCCATAAAGGAAGCATCTCTGCAGATTAAAACGAAAATATTCTACTCACCGAAGAAGGGAGGGTCCATTTTAGAGGGGTTTTGGTCTTAGGGAATAGCCTCTTGCTGTAGAAAATGTGTGCTTCTGTAAGTGACGGTTTCTGCAATGCCGGCTTTGTCACAGCATTTCCTTTCTAGAATAAAACCTGGTGCACTTTGCAACCTCGGCCAACCCAGTGTCTGTTTGTAATTCCTAAGTGTGCGAAGTGGCAGATCGCAAGGGCAGAGCCTGAATAAAGGTGAGACGGAGGTAAGTCGGACAATTTAGACTCCTTTCCAGGGAACCTCGCTGCCTTCACTGCCTTCCAAGGCAGCAGCCTGGCCCTCAGCAGGAGCAGGACCTGGGAGGTCAGGGTGCACCTGGCACTGCCAACGGTGAGCTCGACAGACTTGAAAGGGCAGCTCAAGGGCTCCTGAATTGTTTCTCACGTTAGTGAAGCAAGGTGATGCGCCTGCAATGACCGCAGGGCGATCCTTTCCAAGAAGCTGGGGTCTTTGCTCCCATCTTGCACTGATGCCCCAAGGAGCCCTTGACTAGACAGTTGTTCAAAATGAAATCTTAAAGAGAGAAAGAAATCTCCCATCGAGAGTGAAAAATCGATCCCTAGTTTGGAAAACCGGAACAGTGGAGGGATGTTGGCACAAGATGGTGGGGATTTCCAAACGGGACACGTGTGCATGTTAAGCACTGTGGAAATAGTGGCGAAGTGAGGAATGATTACTCAGGTGATTCTGAGTAATTCTGGAGGCAAAGAAAGAAAAACACCCTACTAATGGGGATCTAAGACGCTTTGGTATTAAGATGATACAGCATCTGTCAGTGGCTGATTTCATCATGTTTTTATTCCTAAGGGCACTTTATTTTAAGACAGGTGATGAGGAAGCCAAAGACCAGCCATTCCTCTTGCAAAGGCAGCACATGACAATTGGGTTAAATATTCAACTGAGAGAACATGGGTTAAATATTAAGGAAATACTTACGCCCTGAGACACTTGGTATACCACCCCAAGACAAGTCATTCTGACGGAACTGTGTCACCTGACGGTCCTTGCGGAAGACGGCAGGTCCTCCACAGCTCCTAGTATCTCAGGGCACCTGCTGGATTAGAGATGCAGAAGAGACTGCTGTCCCCACCCCTGCCACAGGCGGGGTCCCTGTTGGCTTCACCTGGAAGTAGAGGTTTCCCAGCAGGGCTCTTGCGAGTGACTCCAGAAGCACAGGCAGAGAGGGCCCAGCTGGGAGGAGAGAGAGGCAGAGGGAGAAGTCCCCACAAAAACACCCAGGGGCATTTTGATGGTCGCATCCAGATGTGGGGTGGGCGGGAAAGCACGCCCTGTGGTTAGAAGACATTACGAGCATTCTTAGCAGTCCCCTGAGAAACTTGGACTGACCCTCTTCTGAGCCGCAAAACTGTGCCATGAGTAGACCTGTCAGCCCAGCATGGACAGGGCCTGTGTGTACGTGGCAAAGAGCTTGGGCTATGGCGCCAGAAGCCTGGGTTTGAATCCTTAGCTCTCCCACTTACTAGCTGTGTCTGCCTGGGCAAGTTACTTGGCCTCTCTGTGCCTCCATTTCCCCATCTGTACAATCAGGATGAAAATTATACCTACTTCCTAGGGTTGTTCTACAGATTCAAAGAATGAACGTATGTAAAGCTCTCAACACAGCGTAAAGCCTGGCATGTGGTGAGCATCCAACAAACTTTCACTGTCATCATTACTACATATTAATGTTTACAGAGAAAGCACCTTGCACCCCAACTCTATTTGATGTGCGTTCTGTAACTTAAACCTCACAGTTGCCACACGTGACGGTCACTACAAGTAAATTACAGAGCGATGAGAGTACCTCAAAGGTCACAGGTTAAGTGACAGCTAGTATTTGAATTCAGCCTAACTATAGATCCTTTGTCCATATGTGTGGGATCTGTGCAATTTATGTCTTTTTTTTTCTGGTGAAGAATGTACACATAAGAAAATTTCAGACAGAACTAGGGGTGTATAATGAAATAAGTCCACTGCTCACTCCAGTTCTTTCCTGCAATATTCAATATCTTTGAAAAGTTTTTTTGTAAGTCCTTCCAAAACTTGACTATGCACATTCAAGAATTTTTTTTTCTTTTCCCACAAACTGGGTGCATACTACACACATTCCTTTCCTGTTCGCTTTTTTTTTCATTTAGTAATGTACGTTCCATTTCAGAACATTCTGATCCACTCATTCTCTCGAATGGCTCCGTAACATTCTGATTCATGGATGAACCATGACGTATTATTTAGTCCTTCTATTGATGGACATTTAGGCTGTTTCCACCACTTGCTACGACAAAATCTGCGGTGAAAATCGTTTTACAACGGATCTGTAGTGCATGTAGAAGTGGATCTAAGGGTTGTATTCCTAGGCAAATGGACGTGCACTTTTGGTTTTAAATATTGCTCTCCCAAAAGGCTGCCTCGGTGTCCACTTCAAACATGTAGCAGTTTTAGCACCTACCTTTGCAAACAGGGAAACAAAGCATTCAGAAGGTAAATTCAGAGGCAGGCTTAAAGCGACAACAACAAAATCAGGCCTCTTCCAACTTGCAGCAAGGAAGGGAAAGAAAGTCTCCAGAAGTCTGGAGGCAGATTTAACGCAGGCTTTTCTGTAACTCACAGAACAAAGCTGCCAGAACTGAAGGAAGGAGGAAGCTTACATCAGCCCCTGGGCGTGGACTCCTTCGGGAACTGGGGCCGTGTGCCTACCCCGATGATGGCCCCCTAAGAACCCAGCCGGGTCGGCGGCAGGTCCGGGCTCGGCCCTGGAAGCACCTTGGCGGACAGTAGGTTCATAGCAGGACGCCAACGCCTATGCGTGGTAGTCCTGGGTTTCAATTACTCGTTTTTTAAAAAGTGAAACTCCACTTCTCAAAAGGCTTTAAGACGACCCGTGGAACTCAAACATAAAGCACTGAACAATTTTAAAAATTAAAAAACAGAAAAAAGAAAAAGAAACTTGCTAGATAAACAAGCTCCCACGGTCCTGAGTTGCGAACACTGAAGTCCCTTCTGGGCTTCCTGACAGTTAGGGCCAAGTGCTCAGCGCTTTGTTACAGTTCATCTTCGGTCCGTGTGGAGAAACCCACCCAAACCTTAAAAACCTCCCTTCTACGCTCACACCAATTGTGCAGACATTGCAAACCTAATGTGTGAGGCACAACTGCTCCTCAAATCACAGCGCTGACAAATGACCACAGGGTGAAGTATCACGGCCGTGTCTTCAAAATCAACCCTCTTTTCATTCAAGTGGTTTGAGCGACTTTGGGTTCTTGGCAAACAAATGGCCCCAGAATGAGACAGAGTTAACTGACATCCGTGTTGAGCTCGACATCCTTTGGAGTCCAATCCAAAAACTGTGTCCTCCCCTTGAGGAAGTAAGCAATATTTCAGTGTTTTGTTTTTTTCCTCTTTTCTTTTCAAGCAGACCTCCTGACAAGTAAAAAGTCCTCCTTTTCCTGTTCAGACAGGCCCATATCAGAGCGTGTGACTGTCGGGACTTATCTGTTTGCCAGCAGGAACTCCTCGTTTCCCAAGCGCCACCCTTTGTCACGCTAAAGGCTGCAGCCCTTTCGGCCCAGCGGGCTCGGCGGCCGGAAGGCTGTGGCTGTCCCTTCCTCAGTGTGGGGACACACGGAGGACTTCACACAGCAGAGTCCTAAGGCCTGGTTAGTGTTTCAGCCCCATACCGAAAAAGGCTGCCTTGAAGTTGGATTTATTTAGCTCTCCCCACGACCCCCCCCCCCGGCCCCAAGCAGATTCTGACTTGGTAGTCTGCTCTGAGAGCCGTTCTGCACGTCTCACAAACTCACCAGGTGAGTTTAACGCCAGAGTCCACAGGCAGGTCCGGCAGCCTCAACCTGGGGAGCTTTGAGGAATCAGCACAGCAAATCTGTTACGTGCGAACTGAGGGAGGCAGGGGAGGCCGGGGCGTCTGCGCTCCGGTGCGGCAGAGGCTGAGCTCCCCCATCGCGCAGGCATTTTAAGCAGAATGGTTGGGTTGACCCAAGGGCACGGAGGAGCGGCGGAGCAGTGATGGCTAAGGAGTCAGTCACCTAAGTACACAGGTAAGGCCAGGATGACAGGTGCGTCGTGGGGGTTGTACCTTACCTTCTCTGCCCGGGTGAGGACCAGCGAGAGTTAGTGTGCTATGCACGAGGAAAAATCTACCGTTACCTAAATTATTACTAGGAATTTTACAACCCACTTGGTAATGGAGCACAAATAATTTCTCCATTTGTATCTAAGGGGAGCATGGGGCATAAGGGACTACGGCCGTCCAGCGTGAGGTTTCCCATTGAGGTTAAACACCTGTCAGTCCGGCTCTTATTCCGAGAATTAGAACACAAAAGGCAGAAGGTTCAACATCACAATTCATATTTCTATGAAGCGACTAGCTCACATCAGTTTATTTTCCAAAACATACTTTGTAATAAAATGTGAATCAATTACTACGCACCTGAGACCTTCCCACAAAGTCACCGAGCAAAGACAGTCACATCTTATAAGGAATCACTTCAAATGACAGTTTTCCCTTCTGTTTCAGTCCATTTGAGCTGTTATAACAAAAATAACCACAGGTTTTTGCGGCTTAAACATTTCCTTCTCACAGTTCTGGATGCTGGGAAGTTGAAAATCAAGGCACCAGTAAATTCAGTGTCTGGTGAGGCTCCTACACAACAAAAAGACAGTGACAATGTGTGCCACAAAAAGATCCTCAAAGCTTCGCTCTGTGAACAGAAACCTTATTTCAGTCGACCGTTACTACAGTGAATTTCCTGTAAAGGTGGGATTCTCTCTGGATGTTTTATGTAAGAATGAGACTTGAGCTACAAGGATGAAAGCCCAGAGCCTGGACTTTCCAGGACAATTTGGATGTTGTAGATGTTTGTCTCTGGATGTCTCTGATGCATATACAAATCAGAAATAAAGTCCTTTGTAAGACCAAGTGCGCCTCACACTTGGTCCAGAAGCATCCTGTTCTCCCCTTCAGCAGATCACCAAGGGGCCCTTCTCCCTCACCCAGAAACCTAGGCAGGCTTTTCTAAGATGATAATTTGCAAATCTAACTGGCTTCCAGAGTCATCCACCCGGCTCCCTCCCTGCTTTTAAAAGAGCTCTCAAGTCTGTTGGTCGTGTTTATTAAATATGTAGATAAATATGGAGATTGCATGGCTTTCCATGGCCTGGAAATTCAACAATTGAGCCATCTGTTCAGTTTCCCCTCCTCCCCCGTCCAGTTGCCTGTCTGCGGGAGTTCCAGGTAGCTGCCCAGGATGTCTACCAATGCTCACGCAGGAGCTTACAGTCTGTGGTCTTTTTAGGTCTTCGGGTTCCTGCTATGTGGTGCTTATATTCTACATCATGATAAACTGGCCTCAGACTCAGTCCCTCTTTCCATTTCTATACATACACTAAATCCTAAAGTCTTCATAAATTCAGGATGTGGGGTGCAAGGAGACAGAGTGGCTGTCAAAAGCACGCACACAAAAAAGCACACAGCATGAAATGGTTCCTCAGGCGCAGCAGGTTGCTCAGTGCCTGCTTCAGCCACCCCGCCTCCTCCGAGAGCCTGGGACGGCGTCGTGGCACTGACTTTCCTTCCTCACTCATGCTAAATATTGAAGAGGCTCTCACTGGCCCAAAAACAGACAATATGAGCACCAATAAGAAAATAACTGCAAGGGATGAAAACACATCAAATATGTAAAATCCAGTTCATAACGATACTCTACACTTTATATTCTCCACCCAGCACTAACAGATTTCTGTAATGACAGAAGCGTCTGTCTGAGCTGAGCCTTCCTCCCACAGATTCCCACAGCACCAGCTCCTCCGGCGTCAGGTCTCCTCTCAGTGGGTCCCTTCCCATCCTCCTACTTAAAATCGCACACTCCCACGCGCACCTGGCCCACAGACACTCCTCCATCTCCCCTCGTTGTTTTTCTCCACACCTCTGATCACTGACTAACCTACAACCAACAAAATGCACGAATAGAACGTCATCTCATCTCCCAACTAGAAGGTAAACCCGAGGACGGGAAGGATTATTTTTTTCCTTGAATGTTTTACGCATTTTGGTATTTCCAGCACCAGCACAATGCCTGGCTTCCAGAAGGCATCAACAGATCTTAGCTGAATGGAAGAAGGACATTTGAAGTTATCTCTCGCCTGTTCTGTAATAATCGCTCACTGGTCTCATTTCTTCTATGAAAAGTCATTGCAGTTGTTCGTGTTTTCCTGGTAGTTTAGATATAGAGGAATTAAATCAAAAGGCCCTGGGGTGACTCAGGATGGAGAGAGGACATTTACTGCAGGAGATGAGGAGGCAGTGGGGTCAAATCGCTGATTCAGAGTAAGAAACAGTGATGAGACTATCAGTCTGTGCCCTGAAATTCTCAGAAGGATTGGGCAGTGGCGGGGGTGGGTAGGAAACTGCCTGCACAGGATGAGATGGGGGCTACCGTACTCTTAGAAAGCTTTTAAAAGAAAGATAACTGAACATAGGATGCAGGAAGATGCGGAATTAGAGGCTGCACAGAAAGGGGGACACACCCCAAGCACCCAGAGCTGATGTACGCAGAATGCACAGGATGATAGAAATGTCACGAGGCAGAAAGCAAACCTGTCCACGTGGCCAAAATGTTAGCAAGTGCTCCATGGGGCAATCTGCCTGAAGTTCACTTCTATTTACATACGAAGACGCTGAGGTGCAGAGTTGCCTAGTGTCTTGGGCAAGGTCGCTGCCAAGCCCAGGACTCGGGGCTGAACTGGGTCCCCACCCGCAGTTTTTGCTCCATCAGGTGCCAAGACTGGCTAGTACACCGCTGAGTGTATGAGCCTACCTCTCCTGTCGACTTGAGGACTAACTGTCAGGAAGACTGAAGCAGCAGGCGGAGCAGATCAAGTACCAGTGAAGAGCCATCGGGGAGGTGCTTCAGCCCAGAATTCAAATCCCAGCTGTCAGGTCCCAGCTCCATGGCCTTGAAGAAGCTCATCCAGTCTCAGGTTCCCCTGTCTGTCAAAGACATAGGACAATACCTATTTTTACCTGCTTCATAGATGCTTGTGAGGATTCAACTGGATGACATTTCATTGAAAACACTTAGCAGAGTCCTGACGCGCAGCAAGCACCCAATAATTGGTACCTTAACATTTTTGCAATCGTAGAAGTTTTGAATTTTTGTTTCTTACACAAAGGCTTGAAACTGTTCTGTTACAACACCTTAGATTATCTATTAAATCTAACAGCTTTTTAACCAGTTGAACGGGTTACTTTGTGTTGTTCATTTTTTCTGCATTAGTCATGAAGAGTGGATGTCAAAGCACTCATTCTTTTCCCCAGCATTTCTCATTGTAAAATTTCAATCCTGTGGCCAAACCGAAAGTCTTCTACAGTGAACACCCCAACATAGATCCACCCCAGCTCCCACCATCAATATGTTACTGGACTTGCTGTAACACCTACCAGTTCGTTCTCCATCCCTCCCTCCCACCATCCTTCTTTCTTGTTTTGTTGTGCATTCACCTCTGACTCCTTCAGTGTACCTGTCACTAATCAGTTGAATGTTTGTTTACATTTTTTAATCCCTGGATTTCGATCTAAAAGGTACATTGGGGACAATTTAGTCCGGCTCCCTTCTTTCACAGATGTGGAAACTGACCAGTACATGCATTTTCCGGAAGGGGCATTAGTTTTGAGTGATGCTCCCAAGCAAACTTCATAGCCATGTTTTAGGATTTTCTCCATTTCATATTTTTTAAAGTGTCTTTGTTTCCTTTCTTTTCTTAAGACTATTTTTTCAGAACTTGTTTTACAACAAAGTTGATGCACCAACTGGCTTAGTCAAGTCCTGTGGTCACCTCTGCACCAGGGGTAGCATCATACAGTTCCCGGAATGGAAAATACATTCTCCATGGGAAAGGAGGGAGGGGGAGATGGCTGTGGAGAGGGACCGACACGTATGAGAACTGCTGAGCTTCCCCCAGGGCACCGGCCCCTGGGCTATGGGGTCAAGGTGTGCTGAGGGCCAGGCCGGCTCTCCAGCCGCGAGCTGCCAGCATCCGCTGCACAAACGTGACCGCTTTCCACGTCTGTGGAGCAGGAGAGGGTCGGGAAGCGTTCCCGCCCCGACCTCGTCCCCCAGCCATGCGATGCTCTCGATCCCTGGAAGCCATTTGTTAACCGTTAACATCCGCAGGCCGTCCTCTGCGGACAGTACGACTTCTGTGAACCACTCTCCTATCTTAAATTTCCGTTTTCAGAAAAGGTTATGGAAAAACTAGTCCGGACGCCACCTAACCCACATCTGGGTCTGAATCTAGGCTGCAGTGCGCACCAGCTTTGACGGCAGGAAGGGCTGGGTGTTCTCCTGGCCTCCCCGGGGGGTGGGGTGGGGGTGGGACCTATCTGCTGGGTCTGACTGGAAAGGACGGGGTTCCCATGGGGGCTCTGGTAGGCGAGTCCCGGCCTCAGCCTGGCTCCTGCCCCGGCGCGTTGGAGGGAGGATGCGCGCCGAGCAGAGCCGCAGGTGCCGGCGCCTGCTCTCAGGGTTACAGCGCGGGGCGGCTGTGGGGGGTTGTCCCGCGCGGGGCGCGCAGCGTGGCGGTGGTGAGCACGCAGACGTGGCGGACAGCGACGACGGGGACAGAAAGGGCGACCCAGGGTTCCGTTTCCTCCCGTCTCTTCACCCAGCCCTTCCCGCAGCAGTCATGGGGCCTGGCTCTCCCTCACCCCTCGGCCTCCATTTCCCAGGCCCTGGTGGCGGGGAGCTGGGGGCGAAGCGCACGTACGGTGAGAAGTCTGGGCTGGGAAATACTGACGGGCCGGGGCCGGTCGTGGACGGGTCACCCGAGGTCCCAAGGGCTCCAAGCCCAGAAGGGCCCGTGCTTGGTTTAACACCGCGGGAGCCGTCCGACAACGGTAGCAACTGCACCTGGGGACCTGCGCGCTGTCGGCGGGGCCCGGGGGTCAGCGAGCCTGAGCGCGCGCCACGCGGCGTGCGAGGCCGGCCACCGGTCGTCGGAGGGGCTGACCGCGCCGAGAAGCCCCGCTTTCCATCCGAAACAGAAGGAAAGCAATGACATTCTAAGAAACAGGAACAAGGAACCCGTCCGGTTCTCTCCTGCTGTTCGCTATTTCCCGGCATTAGCCAACTGCTTATGCTGACGAGGATGACAGAAGGAAAGGGACAGAAAGGCGGCCCACGGTCCCGCCTCCTTCCAGCCCCTCCCTCCCTCCCTACTCGGTGAGCTAAAGGCAGAGCGTGTAGGTAGGATGTGGGCACGCTAAGAAGTGAAAAAAAGCAAGGAAACATTTTACTTTCATGCAGTGTTTCCACTGCTCTAGGAAGAACAAAACACGCGTGCGTGCACAAGCCATGGGGTAGAAAGTGTGTGATTTGGGTGGTTTTGTACATGTTCCACGCTGTGATGTTTAAAACTGGCACTGCACAGTACAAAGATGGATGCTAAAAATTCATGCTATTCATTTTAAATTGTAGTTTTCTTTTAAAGAGTAAATAAGAAGTAGAAAACACCATGACATTCAACAGAAAGGAAAAGGCTTCCCGTTTTAGTGTCTTTCGCAGTGATTTTCCCCTGGTTTGTGAAGCACCCCCCCAACCCCCGCCGCGTTACTTGGCATGCCCTGACTTCGAATTGCGGAGCCTAGACACCCAAGTTTGAAAGTCTCTCTCCAGGAGTTACAGTGACAACAAGGCTGCCCAGGGCTCTCCCCGGCCTGCCCTTCTCCTTTTGCCAGTAGAGTCCTGAGCACAAAGAGTCTCTGAGCACAAGTTATGTGCTTTGCATAGTCTTTCTCCCTCAAAGAAGACCTCAGCTATTCTTCAAGCTGCGTCAGTGTTAGGCATACAGTTGCCCAGCTATTCAGAAGGGCGGTTTTAAAAGCACTACGTCCTGACTTCAGAGGCTCCACATTCTTATTCTTTGGAAGTTTCTTTCCTAATTGCTCTCTAAACGTCCCTCTGACGTCTAAATCTACAATTAGTCAATTTCCTAATCAACTTCTGATCACCGACAGGTTTTCCTGGAGGGGTTTGTCCTCAACAAGTCCCTGAGGCCCTTGAGGGGCTCCCCTGTTTCGTCTCCAAAGAACATCACACTTGGCTCTGGCAGGACTGGCTCCGTCTCCTCCTGGAACCCCCTCACCCGTCTTCCCCCTTCCCCTCCCTGACCCTGCAACCTCTTCTCAACTCTCATTACTTCTACTTGAAGCAGAACACTTGCACCCTCCAGTTGAATATTTTAACACAGACTACTCTTCCCTGAGCTGAAGCATCATTCCTAAAGTTTATAATCACCCTTTGGAAAGTTTTGCCCAAAGAAAGGGGTCATTTCATCACTTTGAGGCCGCTATATTAAACTTTTGACTTGCATCCTGTCGCGCGGTAAACTTTTAACTTGGGCTTATGACAATCAATATTTTAGGAGACTTTCAAACAACCTACACCGCTATCAGACCTACACGTATGAGTATTTATGTCCTTAGAAAGTTAGAGCTTTTAGAGGCAGAACAGATCATCTACCCCAACCCTGCCAGCTTTACAGGGGAGAACACCAGCTTGGAGAAGCTAGTGTGATGCTGGCCTGGATATCACTCTCAGTTCTTCCCAAATTAAGCTCAAAGCTTACCCTCTCGCATCAGGCCCCAGCTTCGGTTGTACAGTTGCTACCCAGCCAGGTTTATTTTGCCCCACACCCAGCCAGCCAAACGCCTAGATGCCAAAATCCACAGCAGAGAGAGGGTTTATGCACAAAGCAATCAAACACAAAGAAAGAAAGAGAAACAGGCCCCCCTCCCAGAAGGGAGGGGATGGGGTATTTATGGGATGAGCTGGAGGCAGGCAAGGGGAGCGTGGGGAGTGCTGGAAAGGTGATTGGAAACAGGTGTATCACGGTCCTTCTGCGCAGGCGCAGCTCAGCCATGGGCCTCTGCACTTGCAAAATGGATCTGAGGGTGGAGTTTTTGGCCCTCTGACGTCAAAAGGTCACTGGAACGCATTCCCACTTGGAGGATCGGTGGTCCTATCCAGTCATAACTGGTTCAGCTCCAACTAGGCACAGCTGACTCCAGGTTTCTGGAAAACAACTCGGGCATGCGTCTCCTTGTTTGGGCTACACAGGCCTCAGGGGACATGCAAGGTTTTTGCAGCAACAATCAAAGCGAACTTGACTAGTGAAAGCAGGTTGCAGGTGAAACAGATTAAATGACCCCCACTGTCACCCCTCAGGGTCCTTGGGGGACTTGGGGGCATTGGTTTCAGGACCCCGTGGATGCTCGCGTCCCTTACGGAAAATGGCCATAGTACCCTGAGTAGAGAGAGCCCTCCTTATGCGGGGTTTGCATCTGGGGATTCGGGGGCCTCGACTGTGTCTCAAAATCACAGAAGGCAGGAAGCTTCTGGATTCAGGAATGCATCCACGTGCGCGAGGAACACCCCAGTTCCACGGAGACAGACACTGCTGTCCTGGGGACCCTCCCAGACCTCGCCCAGCATACCTCTTCATCTGGCTGTTTATTTGTATCCTTTATAATCTCCTTTATAATAAACTGGTAAAAGAATACAAAAGGATAAAGAAAGAAAAGAGGAGAATAAAGCATGAAAGAAGAGGAAAGCTGAAGGAGAGGAATTTTCCTTGCGTAGCTGAGGAAGGAAGCAGAAGCAAAATATCCAAGAACAGACCAAAGAGATTCTAGCCAACCAGGTATTGTTTCTGGTAAAAGACAGAGATATGCGATAAATATTCTCTGGAGTACAAGACAGATGAGGACACTGAGGTTTGGAGAAGTACCTTGAAGATGTTAAGAGACAAACCCAGTTTTCTCTTCCCATCTAAATGACCCCTAAAAGTCCTTCTACCTCCAAGAATAAATGAAAATATTTCCACAGTCATAATAAAGTTAGCATCTTTCAGAAGAACTAGGGGAAAAAAACATGTCACAAAAGGCAAAATGAGATCTCTTCAGAGTATTCCTCTTAAGGGAGCCCAGAGGGCGGAGGAGAAAGCACGTCAGAGGCCCCGGAGTAACTACGAACCAGTGTTACTTTGCACTTTGCAGGAATGATGCCAGTGGTAAAAATTCAAACAGCTAATTTGAGATGATGATTACCTAGTCTTCAGCTTAATGGCCACCACCTTCTCCCGCCCACAACCCGTTTCTGAAGCCTCCACTTCCCTTTTTGTGTGTAACACGCTCAGAGGGAAGGCAGCCGAGGCAGCCTTCAGGACAGGGAAGGGAACTGAACAGCCGCTGTCCTGAAGGCAGGCTGCAGCGAGGGAAGGACAGACAGGGCCAGGGCCCGGCAGGACAAGATCAAAGGCTGCCTGGATTAGGGACATTCACCTGCTGGGTGGCCATGCCAGGCAGGACTCTGCACCTGGCCAGGTGACGGTGGGTGTGTGCAGGCAGGTTCATTCCAAGGTGCAGCAATTTGCAGCTCCGTCTGCTTTGCTCTAAAACTTGTAAAGCGTTTCCACTTTGTCACTTTATTTAATCCTCTCAACAACCTTGAGACTTAGGTTTTACCTTTACCAAACTTAGAGACGAAAAAGCGAGGCATAGAGATATCAAATAACTTGCTTGAGGCTCCATAAGTTCAAATCACTTTTATCTGTGCCCCCAGTTCTACAATACTTCCTGATGCAATGTTATAAAATAAAGCATTTTTTTAAAAATCTGTACACAGATGCCTAAAATCCTGGAGACCAAAACTGTATGGGCCTTCAAAGGGAAACAAAGCGCAAGGACTAGTACTCACTTGTAACTGAGTGTAGAGAGGATGAGACGCCAATAAAAAAATTGTTTTAATTAAAAATTCTTTAAAAGACTGGCTGTTATGTAATGTATCACCCTTCAATATAAGTGTGCCTTGGTGAGGAACATTGCCACGTCTGTAACTCAGAATTCCCAGTCCATTGCTGGATTCCCAGTTAACCTCATTCATACCTATTATCGGAGTGATGAACAGAATGTAGTGCACTTGGTAGCTGCCTTGCTGACAAGAGTTCCCCCAAACTGAACTGTTTCTCCCGGTTACCTTCAGCATCAGGCCAGAGACATTAATTTACATACTCGTGTCCATGTCCTCCCAAATGCGGCGTAACAGCCCTGACCTTCCATTCACAGAGATCTGAGTTACGAAGAGGGACACCCCGACCTGTCCCTGTGAGTTTGTGACACCAAGTATTCTCATGGAACACGCCCTTCAATGGAAGAAAACACGCAGCTGTGAGAACCCAGAGGACAGCCGTAGAAACAGGAAGGCTGAGATTAGAGTCTGCTTTCCAGTTCTTTTGATGTTCCCCGAGCCAAGCCGGTGAGGCTCTGATTGCTGATCAAAGGTGCCTCTGCAGGTTCCAATTTACAGGGTGTTGGCGAATCAGGGCAGCACCTGCCTGCCAGCAGCAGCACATCTCACCAAATCAAGTTAATCTTTGAGTCAAGCTTGGAGGTGGCAGTCCTTTTAGAAAACGTACACAGGCCAAGTTTATTCTTGCTGTATCTTAGGTCTCTGAAGGGAAAACCATGCTCTGCTTTATTTTCTTCCCATGGAGGTATTCATTTATTTTAAAGCTGATCTTTGATCCACGGTGTATACCATTAAAACCTCTGGCTCTAATCAACATGCCTGCCTCATTTCGCAAAAGGTGGACGTTTTAGGGGTTGGAGGAGAGGAATGGGGAGGCATCGCATAAATCCTCGCTTGTCTTTTAAAACTTCAAGTGTTATTCGCTGAAGCTATACCTTCATCCCAGAGCAATCCCTCATCTCTATTTGGGGAAATAGAGCTTAAAAGACATATTTCAACAAAATTTTATACAGAGGAAATTGAAAGGAGCAACAAGGAGTAACTGTAGCCACTAGAATAAGTCTAAAGATGCTCACAGTCAAAATGAAAAACAGAAACTTCCTGAAAAAAGGTAGCAGCCCAAGGTCGCAGGTTCGGAAAGCAGATACTTAGAAAGGGGAGTGAAACGCACTGAGGAACAGATTAGGTGTTAAGACACAGAGAAGATACACCACAGAGTTCTTGGCATTGGAGAGCTCATTATTTCAGGACCTGGCTGGTCATACGATTTAGGAAATCAGGAGGATGTGTCAAATCGTGCCAGTCTCCCTGAGAAGCAGATGTGGCTGAAGAGAAAAGCAGGGGGAGGAACTGATGGCAGAAAATTAAGTGGAGGTACTTGAAAGATAAAACGTGTGCGTGATCATCTGCGAAAGCAACCATCAAATCTTTACCGAACAGTCTGATAAAAATGGGACGGTTCCAAGTTGTTTCATTTCAGGCATAGCATGCGCAAAGTGTGAACTTGCCGAATCACTCAGGGAATGTGGGCTCTGTCCCGGCCGGTGACACACACAGGCTGAACTCGGAGGAGCCCAGTTTCCTCAGCCACACAAAGGGAATAACGTCTCTCACCAGGGTGGTGGGGACAGGGTGAGACACGCACCCACAGTGTCCAATGACTGTTGTAGTCATGATATAACAAACAACAGTGTTCAATAATTATCTTGTTTCTTTTCCAGATAAAGCTAACACTTTTCGTTTTCAATTTACAGACGCTACCAGAAACGTTACGGTTGGAAGACCTGCTGATGAGAGAATCTAAAATAAGTGATGTTCCAGGCTGTGGAGATTTACTGCACAAATATGCTGGGGGGAAAGAAAAGTTAACTCATGTAAATGTGCACATTGGCTTTTCACAGAATCATCTGAAGAAATCAAATTTCAAAATGAAAATCCCTGGAAAGAACTTTCAAGCAACAAAACATTAGTGATCAGATTTAGGTAACAAGTCAAAAGGTAACAAAATCTTACTTAATGGGTTATGTTAAAAGTTAGATGATTATTTCAATCTATTTATAGTCTCTAAAAGCCCTATTCTCATATTAAAACTTATATGAAAAATACATGCCTTTAGAGTATTAAGTATATATATAATTTGAAACAAGATAGAACAGCTGAATTTGTCCTAAGATCATACATTTAAGTGATCCAATCAAATGCGAACATGTTCAAGTTTCAGAAACTTTATTTATAAAGACAAGTTTGGAATATTAAAAAACAAAAAAATGAAGCTAGCAAACTTCCTAGGATAATAACTTATCTTTTAGAAAAACCTCTCTGTGGTTTCATTTTCCTTATCGGTGTGCTATTGGTTAAATGTCTGTTCTCGTCAAGTCTGAGTAAATTCCCAGTACGGGGTTTCATTCCATTTGTAAGTCACTGACTCAGTGCTTCAAAGGTTGTACATTCTATTGGTGTCTAGAAAACATTTCATTCAAAACCTGCTTCCTTGACTTTTGGTGAAACCCCTGTGGTCCCTGCTGCTGTCTTCATCACTTCATCACGTTCGCCTCATCGTCAGCTGTCCTATTGTGACCATCAACCTTAGGTTACTGCTCTTCCTTCAGCCACAAGGTTGAATATTTTCTGTTTTCAGTCTCTGCATCATAAATAAAATTCATCTCAGATGGCAGTCTGTTTTTAGTTTGAGATCAAAACCTGACACATTCTCCCTTTAACGAGACCTTTAAAATTTGATCTCCGATACTGCTTTTTACTCTCTGGTCAGTTTCCAGAGATAAACTTTTTTTTTTTTGGCTTGATATAAATGCATGTTTACCTTCCTGCAGTGTTTGGTCATTTGTGAGTGGCTTGGATTTTACCCGTTGTACGAGCCGTGTCTACTACAGTATGAGCCCAGAGCCAAATTAAACTCTCATGGGTGAAGTTGCACTGGGTGATAATTCTATGAAAAATTGCACTTCTTTTACAAAAATTGTTGAATGCCTCCAAAAAAGAGTACAAAAACAAATTTTTTAAGGTCTGGAAAGAGAATGATTTGTCAACTCCCAATGTTCTACTTACAAAGAGAATCAATGGCTAATTTAAAGAATAATTTAGGGCAGTGGTTCCCAAATTTGTGCGTTAGAATCACCAAGGGATCTTTAGAAAAATTCCTAAACCCAAGCCACAGTTGTTGTTTGTAACGCTTTCCAGGTGATTCCAATGTACAGATATGTCTGAGAACTCCTGATTGAGAGTTTAGAAGTAACTAGAGGGCTTGTCATCCATGCCTAAAAGAAGGGAACTTCAAGGGGGTGAGATGTGCAAGTTTGTGCCTTGATGCTTGGGGGCACTTCTCATCCTTCGGAAGGCTAAGGGTGGCAGAGAGCTACAGCCTTAGTGGCTTGAGATGTCAAGGACAGAGTTGGGGCTGGCAGAGCAGATGGAAAGTTAGGAGAGGAATCCTGGAAAGGAAGGAGCTGCACAAGGAACAAACCTCAAACTTAGAATTGAAATTCTGTCCAAATCCTTGGTCAGCTTGCGCAGGGAGATCCCAGGGCGTCCACAGAAAGGCAGTGGCGGGAAGAACTGACTGGAGATCTGAGCTCCTCTCTGCTGCAGCGGAGACAGGAACTGAGGCCAATCCAGCCAAATGAACTGGCTGCCAGAACAAAAATGAACATTCTCCAGAGGAATGCAGCAGAATCCAGAGTCCTTACTAACGTGTCATCCATAATGTCCAACATATAGTAAAAAAATCACCAGACAAGCAAAATAGTGGTAATGTGTGACGCCTATTGCCGCAAAATGCAGTCAGACATTTAAGGAAGCCATTAGAAATAGCTTAGAAGGAAACATACTCATAATTAATAAACTGAAGGGGAATCTCAGCAGAGAAATAGCAATGATATAAAAAGAACCAACTGGGAATTCTGCATGTGAAAAATACTCTAACTGATATCAAAATTCACCAGATGGCCTCAAGGGCACCTTACAGACAGCAAGAGTTAGGGGACTAAAAATTAAGACAAATTATCCAATCTGAGGGAAAGGAACAAGATGAAAGAAAAACAGGGCCTCAGAGACACGCAGGACAATCTCAGGTAACGTACTATAAATCTACTGGAGTTCTGGGAGAGGAGAAAACAGAAAAAAAGTTTTTTTGAAGAAATAATGGCCAAAATTCCCCAAATTTGGTATAAAACAAAACAAAACATAAACCCACAGATCCAAGCTCAACAAACCCCAGGCAGGATAAATACAAGTGTACCTCGGCACATCGTAGCCAAACTGCTGAAATACAGAGATGAAAGAGCCAGAGAAAGACACTGCATGTAGGAAAACAGTGACACAAGTGACAACCGGTGTCTCATCAGGAACAATGGAGGCCAGGCAATAAATGAACGCCTTTCAAGTGATAGGAAAAACCCAGAATTCTATTTTTAGTGACACTATCCTTCAAAGATGAAAGTAAAATAAGTCATTTTCAATGACCCAAAATAGAGTAGTCCCCAGCAGGCCTGCACAGTGCTCAAGAAAATTCAAGCTGAAATGACTTGCCTCTTGGATGCACAGGGAAAGAAGAGCATCAGAAATGGTAAATGTCTAGCAAATGTAAAAGACTGTCTGCAGGCGCACCTTGTTTTATTGCACTTCGTTTTATGCAGATGTTGTGTTTTTTACAAATTGAAGGTTTGTGGCCTCCTTGTGTCACAGCACGTGCTCACTTCGTGTCTCTGTGTCACATCCTCACAGTATTTCAGTCCGTTTCATTTTTATTTGTTACAGTGATCTGTAATCAGTGATCTTTGATGTTATTAAGTATTGCAAAAAGATAATGACTTGCTGAAGGCTCAGTTGATGGGTAGCATTTTTTTTTGCAAATAAAGTATTTTTAAATTAAGGTATGTACAGGTTTTTGTACACTTAATATACACAGTATGATGTAAACATAATTTTTATATGCACTGTGAAACCAAAAACCTTGTGACTCACTTTATTGCGATGTTCACTTCATTGTGGTGGTCTGGAACCAAATCCACGGTATCTCCAAGGCATGCCTGTATACGTTTTCTTTTCTCTTGATTAAAAAAAGAGACACATGCCTGTTTAAAACAAAAATTTTAACATTGTACTGCTGGATTTATCAGGTAGATAGCTGTTACATATGAAAAACAAAAAAAGGAGAATAAATGGAACTATACTGTTGCGAGGTTCTGCATTTTGTATGAGGCTATATTTTAATCCCCCGAACAACCATTAAAAACAATAGTTTATAAGCCAACAGAAAAAAAAATTTTTTTTACTTGAAATATTCTACTTACCAGAAAGAAGGCAGGAAAAGAGAAACCCAGGGAGGAAAAAGCCCAAACGGTAAACTGAATCCAAACATATCAATAGTTACATTAAATGAAAGTCACACACCAAGTAAAAGGCAGAGATTTTTAGGCCAGATAAAAATTTAAGACCCAACTACATGGTGTCTTAAAGAGATGAACTTTAAACACCAATTAAGTTAAAAATAAACAAACGAAAAAAGATACAGCGTGCAAATACTAAGTATAAAAGTCATTTCTATCTGACTTCAATTTGAATACTTTTTTACATGTGCTTTTCCAATTATATTCATTACACACCAGTTATTCATCAAGCAGGATGTATTTGAGGTGTTTTATTTTTTTAACCTCTGGGTTTCATCGATCCTTGACATTTTTCTTTTAAATCACTCATGGCTCCCTCCTCCCCACTTCTAGTATGATTAATGAAATGTCGTATCAAGGGAAGCCTTTCAGGGTTTGCCGGCCTCCCTTATCTGTCCTCAAAGAATCCCAGCCTTTGATCAAGCTATTAAAGCAAGTAATGATTCTTAATCACCTTTTTTTTTTCATTTTTGTTTTAGCCCTTTTATACACCTTATTTCATTTTTGGTTTTGTCTGTTTCTGTGACTCTGAGGGGGGGCCAGTCCACCAGGGGCTGACGGGTCCTTCAAAGTTGCCCCATCACAGGCCAGAGCACCACATTCTCCTCCCTCGCCTTTCTTCCACCTCTTGGTTGTCCTCAGCAGTTTTTCTCTTCCATTTAAAACATCTTTTGAGTTTAGCTGTTTCTACAGCAGGGACTTTCTAAACAGGATTTCAAAATTAGACAAACTGAAGTTTGGAAGAATTTTTCTATATTCTTTAAACAATAGTGACGCTCTAACGCTCCCTCAGACTTAGACAAATCGTAGCTGGGGCAGGGCTGGAAAGAACATGGCTGTAATAACACCGAAACCTCATACTAAGCATGACTACAAAGAATGGTTTTGTGGCATGTGACATGTTGGCTCAACCACGTAAGTGAAAGGAACACCACCAGTTCCCTCCCGGCCTTCCCGGCTTCACAGCAAATCGTCCGAGCCGGCGGACAACACGTGTGTGTGGCACCACTTCTCACACATGGTGACCTCAGAAAATAAACCTAAGACGCCGACAATCCCACAGGAGACAGAACCCTACTGTTTTCATCACTTTAGAAAGTGTTTGGAAAGACGGTTTTGAATGTAAAGGCCAACTGTACATCTGAACAAAAATTATTTTGAGGGTCACATGCACGGGAGCAGTAGGAGGACTGCTTACTCCTGCAAACCTGAGCTGTCCTCAGGTGCCCGAGAACTTCCTTTCCAACACCGGTTGTATCTTAAAATATGCAGGACAGCTCACCAAGGGATTCAGCGGTGAGCTAAACACCAATGGAAGTGATTCATTTCCATCTGTCATGCAGTTTTAAGTAAAGATTTAAGGGCCTGCTCTGCCTCCTATCAAGAGTAAATATCACACATCCTGTTTATACAGACTGGCTTGTCCACAGTTCTTCAAAGAGCTGGTGACACCCCCCAACTCACACTCCACCCCACCCCCAACTTCCTGCTCATTGGGGTGCTATATTCCTACTCATTTTTAAGAAGCATCTCCCTCAACAAAATACTCTGCATTACAGTCATTTTTAAAGAAAATACTTTATTACGTCATGAAAAAAAATGCATCAATCAACTAGATTCATACCTGTTTGGGAAAAAACTGAGAATTTATTACACAGTATGTGGGCATCCTGTTCCACACGGGAATGAGAAGATGCTATAGGTTCTCTAAGTATTGCACAGTCTGAAAAAAACACCAACCAAAAAAAAAAAAAGAGGGAAAGGGAGGGGGGGGAAATCACATGATCTTGGGAACCATGTCACATTATGAATAATCTACCAAGAAACATTTAAAAAAGAAAACCCTTTGTTTCTACAGTAGCTTTGAGTTTATAGTTCTTGGAATGACTATATTCCATTGAAGACATCTCAGTAACAGGAAGCTTCATTTTAGCAATCCCATGTGCAAATATTAATAAAAAAATATATAAAATAATGCAATTCATCTCTTGCCATCACCCCGGCAATCATAACATCTTTGAGAACTGTTTTGCTTGAAAAAGGGGTTAAGCCGTTAGTTTGGCCTGAAGCTCCATCTCTGCAGCCCGTTTGAGTGCAACGTCTACAAGAAGCTGAAAGCCACTGAAGTCTTGGTTGAGGTCCGGCGGAGTCGGGGGAGGAGTGTTGAAAAGACCACTCTGTGTATTTGTACTTGGTCCGGATTTACACGAGTCCTCCGGGTACATGAGGGAGGTGTCTGTGAAGCTGCCGGCTGCTATCTGCTGTATATCTGTGTTTTGTCCCACGCCAACTGGCTGGCAGAGAGAGAAAGGCACATCTTTCAGCGCAGTCACAGTGGTATGACAGATCACTGATGGACGAGCCAAAATTGATCCCGGGGATGATGGCTTGGGAGACAGGGGCCTCCCCAGGGCTGGGTTTGGTCCAGCTGTACAGGAATGAAACGCGCTCTCCTCCAGAGCCGGTGCGAAGGCTCTGAGAGCCACCGCTGACTCTACAGAACCGGCTTCAGCAGTCTTGGCCCCACGGCGGGAAATCGTGAACTGATTTGGATCTTTGCCATCCTTTCTCAGCATGTCCGGGAGGAGCCTGCGACGGGCGTTGATGAACCAGTTACAGACCTGAAATCACACGGGGATGCTTTAACCCTCTGCAAACACGGCCGAGAACCTTCTCAGGGACGCCTGGCTGCTCTCTCTCTCTGCATTAAAGAAGCCATGGGAAGGCTTATCGGAACCTACAAAGTTATCTCAAGGTATCTGAGTCCAGCCAAGAAAAGAGAGCTGCTTCCTGTCATAAACCTTCCTCTTCTAATACAAATTCCCTTTTTTTGGTCTCTCACCATCCTTAAAACTTTTCAGGAGGAAGAAAGAGAAAAAAAAAAAAGGCAGACATGCTCAAATGTCTGAAAATGACTTTAGAGGGAAGTTTACCTGTTAACTCTCCCCACGTTAACCTGTTATCTGCGGCCCCAGCATCTAAGTTAATCAACTACAGGAAAACCTTTCCTGGATGAAAAGGGCCACTCCTCCCAGTTACTGATTTTTCCCAGTTCAAATGGCTGTGTCAACAGACAGAACACGAATTACCTCACTGAAGCCTGTTCTTGTTTAAACATCAAACCAGTTTCCTGGGCAATAGAGTAAGATTTAACCTTCTTTTTATGTGCGTTGCATAAAGGCAGACTCTTTTAGGCGTTAGAGGAAATGCTATTTGACAGATGACTGTCAAGAGTTTCTGTTTCTTTATCTAGCCAGTTATTAACTGTTAGCACTGTAAAGTTTACAAGAAAAAGATACCCCCCCTTTTGAGTGGGGAGGTGCTTAATGACTTGCTGTACAGGAATGCTATAAAATGACTTTGGGGGGAAAGCCGCCCCCCCGCTGTGCAGAGCTGGTGCTCCTCTCCCTCACCTGTAGTGTCGATAGGTGTGTTTGCTGGGACAGGAACGCTTTCTCTTGCTCGGAGGGGTAGGCGTTGTACCGGTGCTCATACAGCCAGTCTCGGAGGATCTGAACGGACTCCTTGGGCAGATTGCCCCTTCGCCTTCTCTTGCCTGAGCCAGCGGAAGAGGAGAGGTCCAGGGGGCTGTCCATGCTGTCATCATCCTCCGTCTCACTGCCGGACGCGGCAACGACACCTAGGAGAGGACAAAGACCAGCCGTCAACTGCATTTATCAGCAGAGCACCTACTGCAAAGCCCATCTCTTGATCACTGAGCACAACTGTGTGTTCTCAACTCCCAAGAGTGAACGAAGGACCGCTGTTTTCTGTCCTGAAACACCAGAGCTCATGTGAAATTTCAAGAGTAGCTCAACCAGCAGCAGATTCTAGATTCTCAGCCCACCGTCAGATTCCTTTTCGGACCCACTTTCGTCTAGGATTCAGCGTCTCACATTCCTTTTGAATGATGCTCAGGAAGTCTAATCCAGCAGGTGAGACAAAGCTGCACCCAAAGCGAGGAACTGGCCACGTGTGAAACAGGAAAGGTGCTCCAGCAGACGGATGTGTCCGACAACCTGTCTGTGAGGTCACCGCTAACTAGGAGAAGCAGTCCGATAGCCATCCTAATGTACATTTAAAGCGCTGTTCTTCCTCCTTTTTCCATGGAAGGTTTTGAAATAAAAGGGAAGATTTGTACATTTTTTCCACTGCTGTAAGGCAGGAAAATTACACACTTAACCCAGTTAGTTTTCTACAGATGAATGTATGCCAACATTTTCTGCCAGTTCCTTTTCTTTTACTTTTCATTGCTACCCCCATTTACTCAAAACTAGAGCCCTACTTCTAAGGGACAGTACATCACCTTTTACAAAATACAACCACTGAAGTTCTGTTTCATTACACAAAAATATTTTTCTACTATCACTACTTTAGTAAGAGGTCAAAAGATGCCTAATACTGAATAAATTTTAAAATTTCCATAAACTTCAACTGCCAAGTTTAATCTGAACCTAGAACTCCATATCAATAAGCAGAGCTCAGCCTTACATTATTACATGACAAAGAAAGCTGAATATGCAACCCCCAGAGGGAACTCTGTTTGTAAGTACTTTAATCCTACCAGAAATTTAAAAAATTCACAAGCCATAGAGAATATTTAAATCACACATAGACTGGGTTCCACAAAAATTAAACATAATTTTGAACTTTAAAAAACTTTAGCAAATGCTATAAATCCCCCTACTTTCAGAACTATAGTAGGCTACTCCGACTAAAGAAACACATGCTCATTTTTGAAGACAAATTTGAGGTTTTTTAAAATGAATTAAAAACCATAGCATGTTTGAAAATACCGGTATTTTTATATAAAGGAATTTAATTAAAGTGGCGTGAAACCTAAAGGTAGGCATTCTTAGCTTTGTTGACAGGCCTCAAGCGGCTTACTATGATAGGAAATAAAAATGGAATTTTCCATGGTGATAAACCATTCAATGTATTTTAAAGGAATTTTTCTAAAAACCCATCCTTTTGAAGCATCTTAACACATTGAAACTCAAAAAGCTACTGATTCAAAGATTTGTTCATGAGATAACTGTCAGTTAACTGAGTCTCTTACTTAGTGACACATTTTCAGTTTTGGACTGCAGGGGGCAGAAGGGGCCGGAGGGAGTGTCCACAGAAAAGGCAGAACTTCTAAAGACAAAGTAAAGCAAGTTCTAACAAAAGAGCAGGATGATTTTGCAAATTCACTTCAGCTCAAGGCTTAATGAACAAACAGCCATCAATATGAGGCCCAGGAACCCTAAGTTGTAACCACTGCCACATATTTGATGCTTCTCTAACCCAGAAGTTTTCATTACACTGCTTTTTAAAAAAGTTTCTAAAAAAGGAGGCACATTTAAAACTGAAAGTGCCTTCACTGTTGAGAAGATGAGAAACTTTTAAAATTCATATTGAAATCCGGGTGAAGAGCAATTCATAAATTTTAAAAACTGAAGGAAGTATAAATGTTCCTGTTTTACATTTGCTGATAAAAAAATCTTAACTTCTAAAAACATGTCAAGTAATTGAATTAACTAAAGCAACACTGAATAAAGCAGTTTGTTCAAAATCTCTGAAATGCTAGACATCCTTCCCAAGGCTTTTAATTCCCCTCCCTCCTTTAAATCTGGAAACAGTGTGAAAACGTGCTCATTGAACAGTGAATTCCCAACTGTAAACTGATAATAAAGAGTTTGAAACAAACAAAAAAGCCATGAAGCCTGCCCTTTGATCTGCTTACTTAGTTTGACAAGAAGCCTGATCTTTCAAAATAGGTTACTGACACAAAAGCAGATTCCAGTTAAGCAACACCCAACTGCAGTGCGACTTTACTCAGTTCTCAGTTCATTTAAATAAATGAGTGCCAGGCCTCTGGACCACTTAACAAAAGGTTTCCAATATGCGCACAAAAGCTTAAGTAACAGGAAGTTAAGACTTCAGTTCCTTGGCTGCACCAGCTGTTTCACTGCAGCAACCACACTTGCTGCTGTCAGGGCTGTTTTCATGAAAACTCTCCCTCCGGATTGTGGCTCAGCTTGGAAAAACAAAAAGACTTTTCCACGTTACTCATTTCCTATTGTAACAGAGCTTTTGAACACTTTCCCGGTTACGACTTGTTTCCAAACGTCTTGCTTTGCTCACACTTTAAAAAATGTGGGGGGGGGGATGAGGGAGGTTCGGGGATCACAAGCCTCTTTTACTCCATCCACATACAAGGAAATGTTGTTTAGAAAGCCACAAGATGGCCTATGAATCCCACAGCCCTAAAAAGCAATTTTCTTTTTCTTAATAGGAACCGGGGGAGGAGGAAAGAATGGTTGTGAAGTTTGACTTTTAAAAAAAATCTAGAAGAGGCTAGAAAAGGACCTGGGAATAAGAATAGAAGGAAACGTTTAAGCGTGCAATTAGGGAAAAAGCGAACCTAACCTGACAAGTTTTCTGAACAGAACACCTCAGGAGAAGCGACAGGAATCGTGCTTCACACCCCAGGCGCTAAATCCCAGGAGCGCTGGGCTGACCCAGGCACAGCAATTCTAAGGCAAGAATTCCAGTCAGAAACCGGGAGCAAAAAGAGACTTCGGGGATTTTCCTCAACGCATTTTCTGCTTCTTTTAAAGTCATTTGGGGAAATCCTTTTGGCATCCTCAGCCTTCTAAGACGAGACACTGTTATCACAGAACAGTCTTAACAAATCCCCAGCTCCGCGACTGAGTTTTAAGTGCTTTTGTTTTTAACAAAACTTGGAAAGATTGTCACAGACTTTTACAAAACAGAGAGACAATGGTCCAACGCGGCGAGCCAGGCGGGCCAGCTCTCTTCCGGAGTCCTCGCGGGGGCCACTCGGCGCGCCGGCCCCCAGGTGGCTCCGGGCCGGGGCGGGGCCGCGCCGGACGCGCGGAGGGAGGAGCCCGGCCCGGCGGCTTTTGTTCCGCCAGCTCCGCAGACCCCGCTGAAATAGCCCCTCCGACCGCACGAGTTAGCAAACGCGGGCCTCCGAGTTTCAGGTTACTAGAAGAAACTAGAAACCGGGCCGTGAATCTTAGCCTTCTGAGGGGCCTGCCCACCCGCAGAGGATTTGCCAGGAAAACCTAAAAAGGGAAAGAAACCCGGGCAACCTCGGCAGTCTCCGCTCCCCCGCACGAGCTCCCAACCAGTCGCAAAGTTTCCCCTCCAACACGTCACCTTTCATTGTTTCCAGGAGTCGGCGCGCAGGAGCGGGACCTGGCGCCCCAGGGCAGCGCGTCCCGAATATTCCCCAGGGGCCGGCGGGTTCCTGCCGCGACCCTCTGCTGGGGGTGGGGTGGGGAACGGGGTCGGGTACCCGAGAGTGCCGAGGGGGGATAGGGGTGCCGGGGGAGGGCACCCGAGAGCCTTGGGGGTGTTTCGGGGAGGATATTCATTGCCTCCCCAACCAGAGTCCGAACAATGGGGGCAGCCCGCCCCCGCGCAAGTCCAGCTTTGCTCTCGGATCATCAAAAACCCCCAAACTTATACCAGTCAGTTCAACCACGAGGGCGAGGACGCCTTCCAGTGATGATCTGAACCTGTCAGTCCTCCACGAGTCGACACGGCCTCTAGAGGCCACCCGGGCGCTCCCCGCGCGCGTTTTCTCCCCGAGCCCAGTTAAAACGCCCAAACCTCCGAGCCCCCGGGGAGGGGACGCAGGGAATCCCGTTACAACTACCCATGCCCGGGTTTTACTCTCGCCCGGAAAGCAGGAGGTGGGGCTCCGCGTATGTCAAAGTCACCAGCCCAGGATCAAACGAACAAAAGTCCAAGGTGAAAACGTGGCCGAGGGAACCCTCTCGGGTTCGAGGGTGTCCCCCTCTAGCAGGAGCCCGTTTTAACTGTATTCGCCGGACGACTGAAAGAATGTGAAGTTGGAGAAACTCTGGACGCTGCTGGGCATGCGCAACAGCGCTCCCCACCCCCGCTCCCCGCCCGCGCTGGCTTCCCCCAGCGATTAACTTCTGTTTTGAACCACTCGACATAAATCACAACAGAAAAGCCAACTCCGGCCCACGACGGAACGTTCAGGGGTACCTCCCAGGCGAGGACTCAAAAGTTAACTTCAAAAGGGAGTTAACATTCTTTGACCTTTCGTGGTGGTGTTTTTTTTCTTTCTTTTTTTCTGTGTATTTTGTTTTTAAACCAGACTGACGGCAAATTTTAGTTGCAAGGCTTCCAAAACGCTTCGTGGAAACAATGACACTCACTTTTTGCATGTTACATTTGGACTCATTCTGACTGCACGCCGCTTGCCCTCAGTCCTAACTCTTCCTCTTGCCCCAAATTCATTGTGGGAAAACTTTTAGAGACTGGGAATTCTGAAAAATCTAGCTTTCCAAAAGTACCGACGCCCGAGGGCGATCTGGGGGTCCAGAGTCGCATTCCTCCGATTGTGAAAACACCCCATCACTAGCGAAGAGCTTGCCCGGCCCAATCCGGAGTGAGGGGGGGCCCAGACGCTCAACTTTCAGACAAAGGCGCCTCGGCTCCGCCGTCCGGGCCGCCTCAGTCCCGACCGGGACAAATGGGCCGGGGGTGCCCCGGACCTGGACCCCACTCTCTGCCGGCGAGAAGGAGCGAGAAGCCACGCGGCGGCGTGCGGTGTCGGCGGAGACAATGAAACTTGGAGGCGCACAAACAAGGCGGTCAGCGTGTTTCTTGACAACGTGCCAGCAGCGTGGAGAGGCCCGTCTCCCCACAACAGCCCCTCGTGTTGTGTCTAGAAGGAAGACAGCAACTGCCTTTTCAGACGCAGCCTCAACAAAGACAACGGCCGCCGCTCCGGCCTGCGAGCCCCGGGGCGGAAAAGTCCACCAAGTCACTCTCTCCCCAAGCCCGGCGCCGCCCGCGAGCACGTTTTCCCCGGACTCGCGCCCACGGCGCGCGCAGCCCGCGGTCTCTTACCTTTCTTGCTTTTCATTCTGGAGCTCCGGTTCCAGCGCGAGGCAACGCTGGGTTCTCGAGGGGGGCCAGGAGTGAAAGCGGAGGAGCCCACCGATTGTTCTCCTTCCCGGCCGACTCTCCCGTAACTTGTAGGACGCGCTCCAGCCGTTATTGCTAAACAAGGCTCTCGGATCCCAGGCGCCCGCTCCTCGGGCAGAATTCAAGTGACACTTGGGTTTCCTCCTGGCGGGACCTTCTGGCAGCCGGGGGCTCTCCCTCGCCCAACTGGCTCCCCTCCCCACTCGCTCCTTTGTTCCCCGCTCCTGCTCGGCGCACCTCAGCGCTGTCAGAGTGAGCGAGGCGAGGAGGGAAGGTACAGGAGGTCCTGCCTCCGCCCCCAGCCGCCCGCCCTGTCCCCCGCCCGCCCCGCCGCTCCTCCGCCCCTCCCCCGCACCTTCCAGCCAGGAGTACGGCACCGAGCGCCGCGGCCGCCTCACTCCGCGCCCCCTGGCCACTGTCACCCGTCCCTCGTGGGGGCGGCCGAACCCAGAAACGTGATCCCTTCTCCCAGCTATGCGCACGCCTCCTGCGTCCCTGGCTCCGCGGCGTTGGTGACACCGACCGAGTGCCCCGAGTTTCTCCTTTGGGCCTTTCTTCCCGGGGCTGGCGAGGGTGCGTTTGGTTATGAAATTGCAACAGATGGAAAAAAGGCCGCCCTCTCTTTCCTCTCCTCCACCCCAGGGAAGAAAAGTCTCCTCTTTCGTTTTTGACAGCTGCCCCAACTCCACCGTCCCAGCTCCAGCGGCTGTAGAAGTCAGCCGCCGCTGATTCAAGGGGCGGGGCTCCGTAGGAAAAGTATTCGGGACAAGAACCAACTTCTTCCAGAATGCACGGCTGCCATTGACATGCGGGCGCGGCGCGGCGCACCCTTCTCCCGGAGCTCTTCCTCGAACAGCGACAATGTGGGGCGGGAGGGGAGGATGAGACACAGACACCCCAGGCGAAAGTCTGTTCCCCCGGGCTAAAGCTGCGAGTTCCGAACTGGATTGCAAGGCAGTTTCGAAATCTAACACGTTGCGGACAGACACTTGTCATGCTCACATGCTCTTTAAAAGTCTCTGCCTGGGGACGGCGCAGAGCGGACGCGCGCCCGCCCCGCTGAGACTCAGCCTGACACCCCCGCCCCCGGACCCCGGCAGCTGCCGCCTTTATGGGAAGGGGGCTCCCACACCCGGGGCTGCTCTTCCGTTTGAGTAAATAGAGTCTACTTTTAGGACTCAAATCCTGCTAGCGGACCCCTTCTCCCCAACATCCCGGAATTTCAAACAGAACTAACCATTAAGTAAACACATGTTCCTGTTGGTTTATTTTGGTTGAGAGGAGGGCTCCAACAGGAGTTCCTAGATGAAATTACCCTTTTAAAAGACCAGATGGCTGTTGGGCTGATTTCAAGAAACGCATGCCCCCTCCCCGCTCTCTCCTCCGGGTGAAGTTTTCGCGTGTGTCTGTCCTGTTGTTTTGAAGTAAACGAACTGTCACATGCCACAGTAAGACTTTCCCCATCACTTAAAAAAAAAACCACACACACCTAAACGTAAATAAACCTAGTAGAGACGTCAGCGCCTGAGTCTGCCCACAGTTTGTGCTGTTTTTGTTTTGTAACCTCGATGGAGAATCCGGCAGAAGCTCCGTGGAAATAAGGTTCAACCAGGGGAGGAATAAGGCAGCCAAACGATGACTAACTAGACTTTGGAGCCTCTGTTTTAGGATCACGCTGAAAATTAAAGCCAGCCTCCCACCCACTCACCCTCCCAAAAAAGACACCCCCGCCCCTAAAGTGAATTAAGGCCAGAGTTTACAAAGCTTGGGTGGTTTTTCCAATTACAGGACTTAAAGTGAATATACAGGGAAAAAGCCTCACTAAGAAGGCGGCAACCTTTCGATTTTTTTTTTTTTTTCTGTGGTGTGCCGACTGCTCGGCACCTAAGAGAACACACATCTGAAACGGCAAAGGGGAAAACACGGTCCGGGGGGAAACCACCAGCCCGGAGGCTCCCCTGCAACTTGCTGGAGCGCAGTTCCTTCCCCGGCCTGGCTGGAGATGAATCAGCGGCTGCGCCCGAGCGCAGGACAGATGTGGGGCGGGGAGAGGGTGGAGGCCGCCCGTTAGAGGGCCGCTCCGACCTCGCATTTGAAGGGTTGTTTGTCGCTGGGATTGGTGGCTCACATCCGTTGGGACCGGGAGAAGGGGGAGGAGGGACGCAGGAGGAGGAGCCCGGGCGGCCGACGCTGCGACTCCGCGGTCTGAGTGGCAGGAGCCTCGTCTGGAGCCGGGCGGTTACTGGGGAGACGCTTTGTTTGCTAACTTCGAAAGCGGCTTCGGCTGCCTCGGCCGCTTTCGAAGCCACTCCACCAAACACGCCTTCGGGTCGACTTAACCCTCCCCCTGGCCGCTTTCATCAGCCCGAGACCAAAATGTTTCCTTCTTCCGCGTGGCTGTCCTCGGCCACGCGGTGGCTCTCACTGTGTACACAAAGGTATCTTTTTCTTCCTCTCAGTGAACTTGGCGAGTACTGCGATTCTCAGGCCACCGACATGGAAACCGAGAGTTGAAGTGAGTTTATAGCTAGAAAACAAACTGAACGGGGTAGGAGGAGGGGCGCAGAGAATTAAAAGCCTCTTTCAGATTGAGACGAGGAACAAGTCGAACTTTCAATTCTCTTGCTGGTGGTCCGGCTGGATCCGGCCAACGCTCGCCGTTTGCTCGGGCAAATCGTATCGAAGGACGCAGTTATTAAAGCTGGCGAGATGCCCTGGAGAGGAACGCTGGCATCATTCTGTGCGATGGCTCCTCTGGTACAGCTCCCCCCCACACCCCCCCCCAAGGCCCGTCCCAAACTTGTTGGACCCTTTGGATTGTTGATCCTTTCTGGGAAGAAAGTGCCTGGCGCCCGCATAACACAGGCAAGGA
This sequence comes from Vicugna pacos, assembly GCF_048564905.1. Taxonomy (NCBI): domain Eukaryota; kingdom Metazoa; phylum Chordata; class Mammalia; order Artiodactyla; family Camelidae; genus Vicugna; species Vicugna pacos. The sequence goes on along the minus strand of NC_133010.1, from coordinate 22,804,300 downwards.
AGACAACCCAGAAGAGTGGGCTCGAAAAACCAGCAATTGCTTAGGATATTTTTGTTTGTTTACTTTTCTCAAGGTGGAAAAACAAGTTTCAGTTCTGGCTCTCTGAGTCCCTTCATGTCCCAGGCAGGGCCTCTCTGTAAAACCCATCCAATGACTTAAGATTCTTTCCAGTGCTAAGGAAAAAAAAAAGTGGATTCACATTTACTATGTATTACTTGCTGAATTCATATGAATGTTAATTATATTGGAAAATTGCACCAGTGAAAAGTGATCTTCGGTTTGGAGCCTGAGAAAGGCGCTGATAACGTTCTTCACCATTATTTTTTTCCCTCAGGGCACACATCATTCCATTGCTGTCTTATCTTCTCAGGCTGCCTCAAGGCCAAGAAAAGATACTGAGTTGTATAAGTTATTTTTCCTAGCTACAAACCCTTCAAAGGCAAACACTCAAAAAGAAAGTTGGAAAGGCAAATAGGTCAGGAAAGGGTATCAATACATGCAGTCATTATTATCATTATCATTTTGATACTAGGTCCATCAAGTGACTGGAGAAAGTATTTATTTCATTCTGCTCAACGACCACTGGTAAAGTATGGTTTCCACCCGGCACTGTCTTAAGGGGAGGAATCATGACTCACACTCACTGGATCTTTTGCTTCTGGTCTAGGGGAGAGATATTTTTATAAAACACACAGACAGCCGGGCCCCAGGCACTGCACAAGGGTTCTATAACCAGCTCTTCACATCTCAGGTCAGGGGGTCTTGGGCTGCTTAAGGAGAAGTTGGCCATTGTCTGTTGAAGGGCCTGGGGCTGAGCTGCAGCCAGCTTGTGGTTTTATCCATCCCATCAGGAGGACTCTCCCCCCCTTAGTTACAGGAATAACGCTGCTGGTGCTACTGCTTGTGTTTGTCATCACTTTTCTCCCTGCTTGCACTTCCCTTCCCCCTCCTTTTTCCCTCTAGCACAGCCCTCATTTCTCTTTACCTAGAGGGGATTTGAACTCAGGGGCACAAAGCAAAAAGATAATTTGTTGAGCGCGGCCTTGACTCTCTTTATTCTCAACACCCTGTATCCGTGTTGTGCTTTACAGTTTATGAAACCCTTAATTGAAATGACCTCATTTAATACCCAAACTAGTAAGGTAGGTTATTATTTTCCCCTAAAGTCAAGATAACTTAACACATCCAAATGTAACAAAGCTAAAAGGATAAAGCCAAGTACTGGACATAAATGACCTGGCTTTAAATCCAGTGCTCTTCTCTGGCACAGTTTGGTGGAAAGGCGGGTGGACATGGAAGGCAGTGGAAGGCAGAGACTGACCCCAGATTCTGACACCAGTGCCACCTGGACACCTGCAGATTGTTCTAAAACCTGTCTCTTCTCTGAAATCTGCCTGGAGTTTTACAAAAGGTTCTCTTCCAATTCGCCTGCTTTTTGTGTTTTCCTATCCTCTTTTTTTTTTTTTAAATTACAAAAAAATGGGTAGGTGGGAGGCTGTTCTCAAAAACCAAAGCAGGAAAGAGGTATACAAAAGGAAATAGGAAAGACCACTTCGCCGAGCCCTTCACTCTCCATATGCACATATGTATACCACGCGCCAAGGGAAGGGATTTATCACTGCTATTTGTTGTTTTCAAGTCTGCTCTCCCCTCAGTGGTCCCGCAGCACCAGCTGCTTGTCTGCCTGTTTCTCACCAGTCAACATTTGACCTGAATGTCAGTTTCTCAGCGGAGTCTTCTGTGACCACCTGACCTAAATTTAGTGGCACCAATGCCACTATTTTGTTCAGGGTTTCTCAACCACAGGCCTGTTTGGGGCTGGATAATTCTCTGTTGTGGGGACTGCCCTGTGCGTTGTAGGATGTTTGCTAGCATCCCTGGTGGCTAACCAGTTCTTGCCAGTAACACCTTCCCCCCAAGTTGTGACAAACAAACAAAAGCTCCAGACGGGCCAGATGTCCTCCAGAGGGGACGGAAATGGGAGGGGGGACACCTCTGGTTGAGAACCACAAGTCTAACTCAACCCTTTCTTTCTTTCTTCTGTAACACCACGAATTTTAGTTCTTTTGTTTATTTGACTCTCATGTTTGTTTTCCTTCAATTCTCCCACAAAATGTGTGCTCATGATTAAATCTTCATACATTGTAGGTACCCAATAAATATTTATCAAACAAAATAATGCATGAAAATGAGACTGTAAGAATCATTAATAATAATATAATCAGCTATTGTATATAGCATGCCAGGCAGTGTGTAAATAAATACTTTACATGTTTTATCTTATTTATTCCTGAAACATTCTAAGAAGCACCCGTTATTATCCTCAGCCATCAGATGAAAAGGAAGGGGAGTGAAATAATTTGTCTTGCCGTTCTGACCCCTGGTCCATGATCCAAACGATAATGATATTCTGCAGTTTGCTTTTTTTCATTTATGTAAGTTCCTTTAGTGCTAAGCATTTAAATAGTGTATAATTTGTAGCTAAGCACAAAAAGAAAATGCAACTTATTTGGAGTGTTTAACAACGGATAGAGCAGAGGCACCAGCCAATGCCAAGGAGCTCTTTCTGACTATAAACTTGGGCAGAAAGAACCAGTGGGTCTCAGCAGAATGTCAGCTGTGTGCAGGTCTTTGGGGGTGTGTGTGAATGTATCTGGAGGAGTCCTCAGAAGGTGGGCTAGCTGGGTCAAAGGTACACACGTTCAGAATTTTCACAGATATTGCCAAATCCCCCTCCAAATCATTTTATCTATTCAAAAATCCCACCAAAGGTACATGAGAAAACCTCCTTCTCTACACCCATGCTAACCAGTGCTGCCTATTCTCAGTCAATTTCATACTCGTCAATCTCTTAGGCAAATAAATGACACTTAATTTTTTTTAAGGTTCACACTCCTTTGAGAAGGTGAGCACATTTTGGGGGCTTTTGTGTATTTATTTATTTATTTTTACCTATCCATCACCTTTGTCAAATTTTCTGTTGTGCTGTTTTTTCTCTTCTTTTTCTTCTTTTTCAAATGGTAAGTAAGAACAAGCTTGTTTTTGTATTAGCCCGAAAGTTCACTTGGCAGAGAACTAAAGGAATAGGGTTAGGTGGACCAATAATGAATGCTGGGAGGTGATGTGTCCTGATTTAAAAAAAAATACACACACACACACACACACACACAAACACATACACATTGTTTGGAATAAGTACCATGTTTATGAGGTAAAACTAAGATCTCCAGAATACTGTACTAGTTTTTAATTTAGTCCTTTTCTCCTGTTTCCATCAAAGGGTTAATCCACCCATATGTTTCCACTTACCAGCATTACCTCCTCCCAAAGCTGTAGAGGAGCTATTTATAAAGCAATAAAACGATGAATATCTAGGAATAAAATTAACAAGAAATATGTGCAAGTTTTATGAAGAAAACTTTAAAACCCTACTGAGGGACATAAAGGAAGACTTAAGTAAAATAAAAGATATAATTTATCCTTTCCAGCAAGATTCAATAGGGAAAGCATAAAGATGTTTATCTTTCCCAAATCAATCTTTAAATTCAAAGCAATTTCTATTAAAATACCAACAGGATTTCTTTTTTAATTGCTAGAGGTCATCAAAATTAAACATCTCACAACAGCCAGGGAAATTCTGAAAGATGTGTTGGGAGTTGGGGGAGGGCAGAGGAAGCCCCTTCAAATATTAAAGTGTGTTTTGAAGTTGGTAAAAATTAAAACGCAAGTATTTTGTACTGAGAATAAATAAAGAGGAAACAAAGAACAATGAGACAGTTGAGAATATGATAAGGACATTTAGATTTTGGCCAAGGTGACTTTTCAGATCAGGGCTAAACTAAATTGGGACAACTGACTACCTTTAGTTAAAAATCAAGCTGGATCTCTATCTCACTCTTTTAGCAAAAATAAAATGAATCATCTGAATCAAAGATTGAAATGACAGAGTAATTAAAATCTCACCTCTGCGTGTTCCAGAACAGAGGTTCTCCAGCCTGGGTGTATGTGGCAACTTTGCCTCCCAGGGGATATGTGACAATGTCTGGAGACATTTTTGGTGATCACAGCCAGAGAGGAGGGAACGCTACCGGCATCTAGTGGATAGAGGCCAGGGATACTGCTGAACGCTTTATGGCCCACAGGACAGACCGCCATAGAAAAATCATCCCGTCCAAAGGGTCAGTTGTGCTGAGGTGGAGACAAGCCAGTCTGGAAGGAGGCCTGGATATGATCTTGGAGTGGGGAGGGCCTTTCTCATCATGACATGAAATTGAGACACGGTAAAAGATATACATGTGTATAAGCATTTTCTATTTTTAGAAAACTTACATTTGAGGATAAATTCATAACATTTTCAAATGCAAAAAAAAAAAAAACTAGGAACAAATACTGGCAGCACATGTCAGGCATAAGAGCCATTTCCTTAACTGATGGAGTGCTCATACAAATCATAGGAAAGAAGAACCCTGTTTTTAAAAAAAGTCTATAGATAGGCAGTTTAGCAAAAAAAAAAAAAAAAACAACAACAACCAAATAAACAGAAATATGAACCAAAAAAAGCATGAAAACTTTATTTTGCGGTCATTACAACAACAAAGTAAATCAGGCTGAGCTGGTATGGGAAGATTAATAATATATATTGATGAGCTGTTTTTAAGCAAGGAATGGAACACTGTTGTATCATCCTTTTTGCAGAAAAATGCTTATGCCTGTATATTTTTTGAATGATATTCAAGGAAACATGAACAACGGCTACCTTTGGAGGAAGAGAAGTGGGGAGGGAACCAGATGCATGATAAGGAGGTTTTGTTATCCTTCTATTTTGTGCAAGCCTGAGATGAGAGAAACAGAAAGTGTACAAGATGGAGCTGGAGGAGGCAAGGGCCCAGTTTAGACTGGTCATCATCAATTTTATTTTGCTTTCACACATTCCTTCTTCTGAGTTCTTCCTTCGCCTGTGAAGACTGAGTTTCTGGCCTGTATTATTTTCCTTCTCTCTGAAGAAATTCTTTTCACAGTTTCACATCTCTTACAAGGCCATTATCATCGTTTTTAATAACTAACAGTCTACAGTAACTGTGGATAAATTCATGCACCAATCCCCACTTATGGGACACAGATTTTGTTCTGGTTTGAATGAGAGGGGATTTTTAAAGAGCTTTTGGAAACACCTGAGCCAGGGTCTAAACCAGGACGAGCTGTACCAGGGGGCTTTGGATGCTGGCTCTGAAGTTCAGGAGCCATGGCTGGTTAATCATTAGCAAGTGTGAATTACCCTCAGTGACACCCTGGGAGTTCATTATTCACTGCTATTTACAAGAAATAGTATCAAAGGCTGTCAAACCATTTACACCATTGAATTGCTTAACCATTTCTGTAAAACTGGAAAGGTTAATCCTGATGCAAGTAATTTTTATAGAAAATTTGGCCAATATATGTAAAAATAGAGCCAGATGCTTTCCTCAAAAGGAATTAATGAGTGTTATCAATGTATGGATGGAGTCAGCACATCTCCTGAAAGGCCTGGAACATTTAAGTCAAGGCTCTCTTCTACTGGCATGTTTGTACAACGGACAATCTGTTATCTCCCAGAGTGTTTCATCAGGCCTCCACAGGCTGTCGTGCCAAAGCTAAAACAATGATCCCATATTGCCTTAAAAGGGAGGAAAACAAATCCACTTCTAAGCTACTTGGATATACTTTATTTTTAAACCTTAGATATATTTTATTTTATTTTTCCAACCCATTTTGGAAGCTCGCCTCAGCAACCCACTTACAGAGTGAATTAGCAGGGCGACGTTAACGTCTAAATCAGCCCGCCTCTGTCTCTCCCCTTCTTGTGCTTGGCAACAACTGACGCACACGTCTCCGAGCCTGGAATAAATTTTCCTTTTAAAAAACCTTAAAAACAGCCAGATGACCTCAGAAACAAAGGCTTTGTCCTGCCCAGAATGTCTCGTTTTTGTTGTTGTTGTTTGTTTTTGTTTTGTTTTTTTACTTTTTATGACGTAAAAATGTAAATAGATCTACTGGAGAGCCTAGCGTGATACCTCCCAGGTCCCGCCCCCCAGCGTGTCTGCCCCGGGCCACCCCCTTCACGTCTGGGTCAGCTCTCAGTCCACACTCTGCCTGGTCAGTAATGCCTTCCTCCCTAGACTAAATGGTTTGTTTACTAAAGGCGCTAAGAACTCCCAGAATTATGCCCTATTGTATTTTCCTTTCTAGCTATTTCTGTTTCTATGGTTAAACATTTTCTTCTTGTCGGAGAGAACAATTACCTTTATCTTGAGATGGGGCTTTAAGGCTTTTAATTCTACTAGCCTCTGTTAGACCAAGAACTGAGGGAAACTTTCTCTTTTGGTAAGTCCTACCCTCAAACATTTGCATCAGTTTCTCCTATTTGAACTTGTCAGACTATGTGCTCTGATTTTTTTTTCTTTTCTTTTCTTTCTCCCTTTTTTTTTTTTTTTTTGTTGTTGTTCAGGAAACATGTTCACCAAATCAGTAGCTCACTTTGAGGCCTCTACAAATATTGTTTTACTTTACTGACTAGAGAAAAACATCACTTTAAAAAATTGATGGCTACAAATGACTTCAAGGCAAATTATTTCCTCGTATGTGTGTGTGTGTGCGAGAGAGAGAGAGAGACAGAGACAGAGACAGAAACAGGAAGACAGACACACAGACACAGAGAGGAAGAGAGGCATAGGGAGAGGGGGGAGTCAAGTCTAGAAAGATTTGATACACCCAGTATGGAGTTATCTTCAGCCAGAACAGCCAGATGGTAACAAAAACAAGTAGGCCTTATTCCCAAGTTTTAAAACATAACGTTCTGACTGCTGGATTTGAAAAAAGTAGAATCATTGTAGCTCCTCTGACCCCTTTTCCTTCCTTCCTTCCTTTCTTCCTGTCTCTCTCTCTCTTTCTAATTTTTGGACACATTCTACATCGTTGGAAATCACAAATCTGTGATTAGTCCTAAATATTTTGTACTTCACAAGAATCCCATTTATTTTTTAAAACTAAGCAAACCAGCTGTTCCCAACATGGGGTCTAGATTTCCTGAGCTAGGTAACTTTGCCTTCATCTAATAAAATATGTTCATCCTAGCAGCTTTTTTTACAGGAAAGAATACAGCAAAACCCACCAAAACTTCTGTTGGATTAGTCACTTGTCACCTCTTACTTGTCTGATTACAAAGTGCATTTTCCAAATGGATTAATGATTCTGAAACCACAATCTTTGCCTTCTGCCATTTTTTTTTGAGCCTCCAAGAATTCATAAGACACCCCACCCGAGTCTGCAGTACAAGCCCCTCCATATAACTTTGAAATCCAATTCATAAAATAACCTACCCGTTCTTCACACTAACGATGCTGTTTAGAAAGTTTCCTCTCATGTAACTTAAACACACACTCCCTTTTCCCAAGTCTCCCTCACCTACCCCCAAAATACTTCTTACTATTTTGCAAACTGTAATCAAATCATTTCTGCTCAGAAAATGCAAAGTCAACTTTAGTCCCGGAAAAAAATAAAAATAAAAACATAGATTTTGTTAGTTGGACTTTGAGTTGTGTTAAGATTTAAGTAAGTTACTGTTAAGGAATCCTTATCTGGTAACAGGCTGTCTAAGCCGGTGAGGCGTGGGAAATACCCACAAAACAAACACTTAAAATACTGGCACGGGAAGCTGACACTCACCCGTCACTGATTAGCTGTGGGATTAGAATCCTCCACCTGTGCTCGCTTCCGCAGCATATATACTAACATTGGAACCATACAGAGAAGATGAGCATGGCCCCTGCACGAGGAGGACATGCAAATTCGTGAAGCGTTCCATATTTTTAACAGATAAACAAGAATATACTGTATAGTACGGGGAAATATATACAAGATCTTGTGGTAGCTCACAGTGGAAAAAAAATGTGACAATGAATGTATGTATGTTTGTGCATAACTGAAAAATTGTGCTCTCCACTGGAATTTGATACAACATTGTAAAATGACTATAACTCAATAAGAAAATGTTAAAAAAAATAAAATAAAAGAATGCCTCCATCCACCGCCACCACCCCTTCACACAGGGCAGTTGTCCCAGTTATCAACTGTTATCAACCCGAGAACTAAAGCTGAGAAGCTTCAGAGGACGTGCAAAAAGAGTTTGTACTCTTTCTTCCGGGATAATGAAACTGAAGTTCTCCTTTCTTTTACTGGAGTCTCTGGATCCACGCTCTAACCTACATCCACCCCAGACCATTCTCGGTCCCTAACAGAAGTCGAATCACACAATATTTGTCCTTCCGAGTTTGGCTTATTTCACTGAGCATGATGTCTTCAAGGTCCCCCCTCGCCACCCACTTATAGCACGTGTCAGAACTTCATTACTTTCTCATTTACCTTTATTTTGGAATTTTTAAAATTTTAATATAATTTCAGTGGTAAGAATAGTACAAAGAAATCCCATGTACTCTTTCTCACCCAGATTCCCCAGACTTGGGTCATCATTTTACACACACATCATTTCCCACGTGATCTTTTTTGCCAAGTTGCAGGTGTGTTGCCCCTCAAGTCCTAAACACCTCGCCGTGCGTTTCCTAAGAACAAGGACACGCTCTTGCACAGTACAAATACCAAAATGAGGAACTAGCACTGACAGAATGCGACTACCCAACATACCAACCAGATTCAAATTTTGCTAGTTTTCAAATAATTTCCTTCAAAAGAAAGCAGACATTTCTAGACGAAGAACCAGTCTCGGATCCCACGCCGTATTTTGTCAGCGCATGTTTCTAGTCTCCTTTAATCCGGAGCTGCCTCTTTGTCATTCTTGACCTTGGCATTTTTGAAGGGTAAAAAGGCCTGTTGTTTTACAGAGTGACCCTCACGTGGGCATTGTCTCCAGCTACTTCAGTTGGGCAGGTCTATCGCAAAAGTGACAACATACTCTTCTCAGGGTGTCCTATTAGGTGGCAAGTGATTTCAATGCTCACTTGTCCCCTCACTGGCGATGTTACACTTGATTCCTCAGTTGAGATGGCCTCTGTTGGTCTTCTCCAGTAAAGAGTTGTTATTTTTCCTTTTGTAATTAATAAACATTCAGAACAAGGTAGATGTCCAGTTCATAACTTCTACCCTCAATAAAAAAAAAAATATATATATATATATACATATATATATATATACACAAAAAATTCTGTTACTTTAAAATCCATTAATTTTTTTTTATACTTTGGTTGTCTCTTTAACCCTGCAGGATTTTGTGCATTCGGAAAATAATGGTTCACTGAAGTATGACCATCTTCCAAATGTCACCACATTTCACTGTGCAGTCTCAAAAATTACTTGGTTTAATATCATCTCTGACCCCATTAGAAAAGTCTTTACATATTAGGCACCTGAAAAGCCCACAGTAGTGGATGGAACTTTTCCAAAAGTCTAGTTTTGATTTGAACGTTTGACTTTTACCATTAGCAACACACACCATCCATTACTTTGATTGAAGAGATAGGCCCGCCTCACTCATATCTGAGAAAAAAACTGTCAAATACCCATGTATGTCAAATACCAAGTATGTCTGTCAGTCGTTCTTTCAAGTAAAAATGGTGTCCCAGGGAAAAGTGGCCCATTCGGCCTGTGACTCAGACAACAGCAGAAATACCCCTCCTTGAGGTCACCGCTCTCCTCTGGGCGTATCAGAAGTGCTTCGTGTGTCCTTACTATTCAGTCACATGGGACAGTAAAGACACACTCAAGTTTGATAAAATTACTAATTTTCATTGCTTTATCAAGAATATTCTTTTTTTTTTCCTTTTGGCAGAGGGAGGTAATTAAGTTTATTTATCTGATTATTATTATTTTTAATGGAGGTACTGGGGACTGAACCCAGGACTTCATGCATGCTAAGCATGTGCTCTACCTCTTGAGCTGTACCCCCCTCCATCAAGAATATTCTTAGAGGAAAGTATTTTTTTTCTTAAAACCAAGAGTGCGTGCAGTAAAGAGTACTTGTCGCAGCCTTGACTTGTGGGGGCTCCTGCAGTTTTGTCCCCACTGCTCTGCACCATCAGTGCAAATGCCACTGCTCAGAAAAAAGGCAAATAATGGCTCAGTGCTATTTGGAAAAGGGTTTTGATCTCATGGAGCACCTGAAAGTATCTCAGGGACCCCCATTTGAGACCACATTTTGAGAACTGCTACCATTAATTTTTTTTTTGTATTTCCCTTTTTTCACTTAAGAATATATTCTGGAAATCACTCTATATCTGTTTATAGAGATAATTATTATTTTTTAAAATAGTTCCATAGTATTCCACCATATGGATAATACTACAGTTCAATTACTTTCTTATGTTGGGCATTTAAACTGCAATGAGAAGCAATGTTGCAATGAACAATCTCATGCATATGTATTTGCATGCCATTGAAGGTGTATCCTGGGACAACTCCCTAGAAGTGTAATTGCTGTGGTCAAAGACAAACACGTGTATGATTTTGTTGGCTGTTGCCAAATTCCACTTCACAGTGGTTGTACCAATTTGCATTTCTACCAGCAATGAACAGGAGTTTCTGTTTCTCCACAGCCTTAGCAACAAAGTATAATACAGAGGACAGACATGTAAATGAATCATATATTAAATGACCATAAGGTACCTGTGAAGCTGACATCAGTCTTCTCTGAGAACTTTGTCCTCCAATATCATTCTGTGGGTTGACTGAAGTAAGTGGACCCTAGTCAAAACTGGGCCAGATTCCCTGTCCCAGGAACTCTAAAATTAGGACTGAGGTCCTAGTCTGTCTCTGTTAGGTAATGATGTAAAAGTTGAGATATGTTTAATCATATTTGGTTATATACCAACCAAAGTCTCGAAAACCAGTTTGCAGAGGCAGAGATGAGAGGACACCTCAGTTCTTGATGGCTCCTCTAATTCCTATTTTAGATCCTATAAGGCGCAGCTGAACTTCCAGCCTTTGGATTACAGTCAAGACTTGTTACATGTTATTATTCGCTGATACTGTTCTTATCACTAATTAGCTACTTACAATAAAAAGAATCACAATTAAGAAAAATTGTTATAATACAGTGAGATAGTACACTTCATCGTAAACCTGCATAAATTAGGTTATGAGCTTGAGTTGCTCTAACAAAGACCCAAATCAACATGAAAAAATTTTATTTCTGTGTCACGGTCTAAACATGAGCCCTCCAGGCTACTTCACTGCTCCACCGTGGCCACTCCCTTGCCACCCAAGAAGGCTGCTACAGCTCCTACTCCCTATCAACCTCTTGGCCACTGAGAAGTGAGAAGGGAACAAGGGGAGGCATGTCTATGTCTCTTAATAGCCCAAGAATATATGGTATATATGATTTCTCCTCACATCCCATTAGCTAATACCAAGTTACCTGGTCAAACCCAGATGCTAAGGAGGCTGAGAAATAAAGCCTTTGGCTGAATGGCCATGTGTTGATCTAAAATTCAGGTAATTCTGTTGCCAGAGGAAGAGGGAGAATGCAAACAAGGAGGCATCTGGCAGTCTCAGCTACAGTCCACCCCCTGGTCACTCAAATATTTACGCTCACCCTTCTTCCTACATATAAAACACACTTTCCCCTGCTCACGTGAAACAACACCAAGTTTCACCTGGCCACTGCATTCAGTTCAAAGTCTAGGACCTCTAAATTACATGCATTTCCTTCCATCAGGACCACCTGTGACTCTTTCAAGTGAGCATCTGCTGAAAAACAAGTTATCTGTCCTTCCAACCTCCACCCACCAAAAACATAGTGGTAAATAAGGAACAGGATCACAAAAACACTCTTTCAAAAAAGCAAGGAGAGGGAAACAGCAGTCCTCAGACCACTGCAAGGACGTAACGCCCGCTGAGATGAAAGGCTCCCTATCCCGGCAGTGAAGTGTGTCTCTCCATTAGACCTTGGCTCTGCCAAGGAATCTCCTAGTTCATTACCCTCTGTGGCCTTTGGCTTTGCCTCTGGAAGGTTCTTCCAACAATTATCCATTGTAACCACATCTCCGGAGTGTGGTACTGAAGTGTATGATCTCACGTAGGATCGGTTGTGAGGACCTGGGGACTGCATTAGGGGCTAAAGAATCACAGGTTCTTGAAGGATTCTTAGTATGTTTCTGGTATATTTCCTTCTATTCAGTTCCTTGGTCAAGTAACCACAGCCATACATCTTGTCTGGGAAAAGTTCTTAAGCCCGAGGAACCTCTTTTATTCACTGGCTGGTACATGGCACAGACCCACGCTTGAAATACTAAGATGGGTACCCTGAGGCCGTGTGAAGCAACAGGCTTTGGTTGGAAAGTAACCAAACTTTATTAATCTGTCTGACTCCCATTGTCAGGTAAAGAACACTCAAGAAAGACTTTCCAAAACCTCCTTAGTGGAAATGTATTCCATTCCACCCTGCTTTCAAATTGGCTAACTCTTGCCTAGACTCATCTCTCACAGAACTTAGCTAAATGCATAAAAAGCAGCCAACATACACAAACATTCAGAGTTTTCTCAAGCACTTTTGCCACAGTGCTTTTGATTTCTACCATTTCCTTTTGATTCTTTCTTAGAGCTTCCATCCGTCTGCTTATATTCCCCATCTGTTCTTACCTGTTGTCTACTTTCTGCATTAGATCTCTTAGCATATTATTCATAGTTATTTTAAATTTCTGGTTGGATAGCTCCAAAATCTCTGCCAAGTTTAGTGGCCCTCTTCAAAATAAGGAAAAGGAAAAGGAGACAAGTGAAATTAACTTTAATAATATATATTACTTAACCTAATAGATTCAAAATATTATCGTTCAACGTATATTCAATATAAAATTACTAAATTAAAAAAAACTTTTGTACTAGGTCTTTGAACACTAGTGTGTATTTTTTTAAATTATAGCACAGCTCAGTTAAGACTGCTCACATTTCAAGTTCTCCATGGCCACGTATGGCTAGTGGCTACCATGTTGGACAGCTCAGGTACAAGAAATCCCTATCGGTGATTCTGAAAGCACAAACACTGTGATGAGACTTTTTGTTTCTTAACTTTCAACTGTGGCAAAAAACATATAATGTAAAATTTACCATCTTAACGATTTGAAGTGTACAGTCTAGTGGTAAGCACATTAACACTGTTGTGCAAACAGTCTCCAGACCTCTTTTCATCTTGCAAAACTGAAACTCCGTACCCATTAAACAGCAGCTCCGCATTTCCCTCTCCTCCCAGACCCTGGTAACAACATTCTACTTCCTGTTTCTATGAACATGACTACTTTAGATACCTTATATAAGTGGAATCATACAGTATTTGTCTCAGAAGTGGGATTTCTGGATCACATGGTAGTACTATTTTTATTATTTTCTGAGGAACCACTGTGCTGTTTCCCATAGTAAGCACCATTTAACATTTCCACCAAACAGTGAGCAAACGTTCCAATTTCTCCACATCCTTACCGAAACTTTTTTTTTAAATAGTAACCTTCTTACAATCAATGGGTAGGATGTGCTATAAGGTAATATCTCATCATAATTTTGATTTGCATTTCTTTAATGATTATGATGTTGAGCATCTTTTCATATGTTGGTTGGCCATTTGTGTAGCATCTTCAAAGAAATACCTATTCAAGTCATTTGCCTATTTGCAGAAAACACAATCAGAGACACATCTAAAGTAGGTAGTCCAGGATGGGAATTAGGAGATATTATTTGGATCATTAGTTTTATGCATTCTATTTAGCAACACATAAGATCAACATAAAGAAGACTACTTCATAACAAAGGATACAACAACCAAAGAAACAAAAAAAACAAAATAGAAAGCACTCTCTTGACCTAATACAAGCATGGCCCTCAGCATGCGGTGTTATGATTTGCGGTTCTGGCTGAAGGCCAATGAAGAGGCAATCAGCCTCAGTAAGGTACAGAGATCGGTGGAACGGGGAACCAGCTGAAATAGAAGGCATACAGTCTGACAGCCGTTTTCGCTGGTACTTCCCCTATAGCACTTGCAGTCTTTAAGACGTCTGGAATATATTTTGTTATTTAATCTAACTTTGTTTTTCCCAAATGGTTATCCAGTTCTCAACATCACTGATTGAATAATTCATTATTTCACGCACCCTAATTTGAAAGGCTTCCTTTTTTTACATGCTTAACTCTTATATGAATTTGAGCAGGTTTCCAGTTTTCCTAGTCTACTCCATTATTTATTTATTCTTGTACCAGCATCACAGTATTTTAACTCTTGTAGCTTTATAATATCTGGAGAAAGAGTCTATTAATTGATCCCCACTCTTCATTCCTCCTTCCTTTTAGCAAGAATCCCTTCACCCCAAATTTTAGCTGAACACGGATACGTGGCTGAGCTCTGGGAACTACAGATCAAAGCCTGCTCTGCAGATGTGTGTGGTCATGTGACTAGGATGAAGCCCATGATGAGTGGAAATGAAGTGTGCAACTTCCAAGCACTCTCCTTAAAGACAATTCTACTTGGTCTGGACTCTGCTGTGGGCTCGAACGTGGATGTGGAGGTTGGCCAGCTGGCATGCGGAAAGGACAACCACCTAAACACTAGCAGCACAGGGAGAAAGAAATCGAGACCCCCTAAATCACGCTGTGGCATCCAGCGTCATGGTAACACTGGACCGTCCGCCTCTGTATGGTTTTGAGAGATGAAAACAAATCTCTCTTATTTGAGCCTTATATTTTGTGTCTCTTTGCCTATAACCTAAATAACAAAAGGCTTTTAAGAATAACAATTTTTTTTCTATTTTAAAAGTAATATATGTCATTTGTGGAAAACTCAGACAACCATGAGCAAAAAGAAGAAACACACCATATTTCTTCAAAACTACACTATAAAGAGGTGGATATCTGGGGATAAGTATTTCTGTTTTCTGTGGAGATTTCTACAGTGATAGAAAGATTTATAGTCACACGGTTATATAGAAATGGGTATATCTATATATAACAAAAATGGGACTATACTCCACTTTTTAAAAATTAGGCACATATATATACTCTACATTTTGAGTTGTGATACACTATTTCACCTAACAGTGTATTTATGAACTTTTTCATATTATGAAATATTCCTCTGGATGTAGTATAATTTATTTAACAAACCGACCACTGTTGGACATCTAAATTGCTACACATTTTTAACCACTGTAAATAATACTGAAATTTCTATTCATCCATGATGATGAAATAAATGTTCATCCATGATGATTTACTTAGGATAAATTCCAACAAGTGAGATTTTGGGGTCAAGGAACATGCAAAATTCTATGGTGTTTTACATGTGTCATCAAACTGCCTTTTAGAAAGAAAATAGAAGTGTCATGTAGAAGGGCACCGATTCCTCCTTAGCCTGTCTGACATTAGGTATTGTGGGGTTTTAATTAACAAAAACACTTGCCAGTTGCTCATTTTCTTTGTTTTTAAAGATATTTCAAAGGAAGCTGGGAGAAACTTCAATGGAGTATGTTGGTAAATCTGTGAGCTTAACTAGGACAGGGTCCTGAGGCCTAAAGGGGACACGGAGATGAGCCACCTCTTCTTTTAAATTTCCTTGTAGAGCCAAGAGGCCATTATTGGAAGCAGAGTCATAAGGAAGCACTAGATAAGATCCAGGGTGAACAGAATCATCAACCAAATTGGGGCCAGACTTCAAGATGAAGGCTGGCTACAAAGACAGGAAATTTCGGGGAGGCGGTGAAGAAGATCTGAAGCATGTGGATCACGCCAGAGTGGTATGGAACATGCCAGAACAGGCTAGAGTAGTTCCTGAATTACTCATGTGGCTGAGAGCATTGATTCTAGACTCAGACCGTCTCGGGGCACAGTAAACGCTGGAGATTATTGCTGTGGTTACTGCAGGTGCTGACAGCACCACACGCTCACGTCCGCTGAGGGTATGTGGGTTCGGGAATGTTTAAGAGACAGTAACTGATATTTAATATTTTACTATAATTATGACTAGTTCAGTGCAACATGAAACAAAAATAGGCATAACCCTTGGAAAGGAGTAGATTAAAAGATCATTTTGTATAAATGATTTGATTGTGTATCTAGAAAATACAAGCGAATTAATAAGTGCTCAGTAATGAACTGTGTGACCTTGGACAATCACTTAATCTCTCTGAACTTCAGTTTTTTCATCTTTAAATTAGGATAATAAGGTTAATTAACTTACAGGGTTATTATGAAGAGTCAGTGGGAAAATATATAAACACACAGGACAGTGACTGCCATCTGGCAACTGTCAGTACTGCTATAATTTCACTACCTATTATTATTTGTATTATGGTAGTTATAGAACGAATTTTTAAAAATCAGTAACTTTCCTGTATATCACCTATAAATAGATAAAATACAATGAAGGGAAGTCTCACTTGGCAGTAAGAAAAAAACCCTCATAAGAATTGAATAACCTTAATAAAATAGATACTAGACTCTATGACAAGAACTCCAAAATGTACTCAAAGAAAAACAACTTGAATAAGTGAATGAAACTACCATCTTCCTGAATGGTAAGTCTCAGTATTATAAAGACGTCAGATTTCATTTTTCCAAAGAGGAGTTGCAGATGGCCAACAGGCTAATGAAAAGATGCTCAGCATCGCTAATCATCAGGGAAGTGCAAATCAAAACCACAGTGAGATCACCTCACACCTGTCAGAATGGTCACCCTCAAAAAGAACACAAATAACAAACGTTGGTGAGGATGTGGAGAAAACGGAACCTGGTACACTGTTGGCAGGAATGTAAATTGGTGCAGCCACTACGGAAAACAGTATGGAGGTTTCTCAAAAAACTAAAACCAGAACTGCCACATGATCCAGCAATTCCACTTCTAGGTATATATCTGAAAAAAACACAAACCCTAATTCAGAAAGATAAATGCGACCCCGATGTTCATAGCAGCATTATTTATAATTGCCAAGACATGGAAGCAACATAAATGTGCATCAAGAGATGAATGGATAAAGAAGGTGTAGTACATACATACAAAGGAATACTACTCAGTCATAAAGAAGAATGAAATTTTGCCATTTGCAGCAACATGAATGGACTTGGAGGCCATTATGCTAAGTAAAATAAATCAGAGAAAGACAAATACTATATGATACCACTTATATATGGAATCAAAAAATACAACAAAGTAGTGAATATAATAAAAAAAAAAAAGAAGCAGACTCACAGATATAGAGAACAAATTAGTGGTTACCAGTGGAGTGGGGGCAATATAGGGGTGGAGGAGTGAGAGGTACAAGCTGTTGAGTGTAAGACAGGCCCAAGGATGTACTGAACAATGCAGGGAATATAGACAATATTCTGTAATAACTGTAAGTGAATAGTTTAACCTTCAAAATTGTATAAATTTTTTTAAAGTAATTTCTTTTAAAAGCAGAAAAAAGGAAAAAATAAATAAAGATGTTAGGTTTAACAATTCCAATCAACTTCCAGTTTGGGGCAAGAACTTTACCTAATGATGCTAAACTAATCTCTTAGGAAGAATGAGTGGCAAACAAGATGACTTCAGGGCAGTAATCAGCAAACTTTACTGCAGAAGAGCCAGGCCAAGGAGAATAAAATGTCCACAGGCTACATTTTCTTCTTTCAACATGAAAAGAGTTGTATTGATTTCGTGAAAAAAAGAAAAATTCCTATTTTTTCTAATCTAAAGCATGCCAATGAGAAAATGAACATTCCTTTTTGATCATTCCTACAGTATTAATACCTGGGTATACTGAAGAACTAGAAATCTTTTTATTCCCTACGTTTCTGAGTTCACCAAGGGACATTCCATACATTTTTTTTTTCATACTCGAAAAATCCTTGTAAGGTAGGTTTTAGGTATTATCAGCTGACTTGGGCAAGGAAGCATGATCAGGTCAAAGGCGGAGTCACTGGAAAAGGCCAAAATGAGTCCATTCCCCTCAACATAGCACTCTGAGACCCTAACAAGCCAGATCCCTGCTGGACGCCGGGATGCTGACTGCGGGCCGAGGCCACGCCCCTCTGCTACCTGGGTCCTTCCAGACCGGGGCTCCTCCCACCTCTGCGGACCCGATGCTACAACCCGGACCCTGGTTCCCTCCACGAAGGCCGGTCTCTTCCACCTGACCCTGGCCTTTCCCAGCCGAGGCAAATCATCGTTGTCCGAGAGACTTCTTTGCCCCTTGCAGCTGATAAAATGTTTTTGAATGATTCCTGGTGTGCTTCCTTACGATAAGTCAGTTTGTGCTTCCTGAACTCTTTCTCCGCCGGGGCAAGGGCAGGAGTCACCTCGAGAAGAAAGAGGATGTGATGAAGGGGGAGGTTCCTTCGGGCAGGAAGAGGAGGGGCGAAGCCTGCCTTTCCCCTGAGGTCACTGCGGGGACAGAGTGGAGCCGGAGGTGAGGGAGTGGACGGTTAGCTGGGTTTTCTTTGGGGGCAGCAATGAGGTCGCACACTGGCTGTGGCAGAGAACAGTGTTTCCCAGAGTGGCCAGAGCTTTTCTGGCCGATCTATAAAAACGTCTGTGTGGTTCTCCATCAGGATTTAACACCACATCACATTTTAACTCTTCTGAGACTGTACCCTCCCCTATTCTAGGTAATAATCCTTTGTGTTTTTAGAATAATCTAGATTGTACATTTTTAGTCTGATTCGAAGTTAATCTTGTGATACAGGGAACAAGATACCATTAGCTCCACTTCGTAAGTGAAGAAACTGAATCAGAGAAGTGCATGACTGTGCAAGGTTGCAGAGGTGTCCGCTAGATGAGAAAAGTAACGAGCACACCCAGGTCTTCTGAGTTATTACTTAGCCCAGTGTTTATTTCATAACACCAGTGGTTTTCAGGGAGTTATTTCTGGAACTTTCTTCCCCTCCCCAAATATAAGACAGGATAGGATTAGCACTCTAGTTCCAGTGGGGGTGAGGTGGGATCCAGAGTCCTGGACCCTCCCTGTCTCCACCTGGATCGCCTCCACCAGGTGTCTGGGCAGCACCCTATATCTCCACCGAACATAGTCTGAAACCACTGCCCTGCGCAGGCTACACCCAGACCACCACCCCCTCCCCCATTTCCAGCCATGATCACTTGGTGTTGAAAACAGACAGCCTGTCACCAGCTTGTGGGACAAGTGATTCTGGGCATAGAGTAAATCACAAAAATGACAATATGGTAAGAGGAAACATGCCAGCTAAACTTAAAGGCAGATGCGGCTTAACTGATCTCACAGGACATGACCGTTACTGTCTGGACACTGCTCTGGGGCCAATTGATGGCTGAAGTATTATGACTTTCCGTGAGGCAATCCCTGAGCTGCCCAGTCAGAACTGAAAGGCTACGGAGGACGACTCCCTGGGGAAAGCGTCCTTACCCATCGCGTGCGCACATCCCAGTGACCGAGCCGGGCGGGCGGGAGAGGGGATTCTACCAAAGGCGACAGCAGCCTGGCTGCCAGCAGACCACACGTGCTCGGACAGCTGTCCAGAGGATTATGCCGATGAAGAGAGGCCTTTTGTCAGAGCCCAACCCCATCCAACCATTTTTAAAGCTGCCTCCAAAGACACGTCTGACTGGAGCTCTGCACCATTCCGGGGACCCCACTCCTGGACAAAGCAGTTTTACAAAGGAACTCTTTGTAGGAGGACCCCATCCGACATGTATATCCTGCTCTGAAAATATAACCTTGAAAGATTTCATTGTAGGAATACATCCCCTAAGTTAAAAAAAAAAAAAACCCGCATAGTACAGAAAAGCTAATAATGAAAAGCACTCCCACTTGAAGAGGGAAAATTCCTTTTAACTATTTTAGTCTTTTTTTTTTTTTCCTGATGGTGATGGCCTCAAGTCTTTAAATAACATGCTAATGTTGCTATTTCTTGATGTAGTATTTTCTGACATTATCTGTTGACTTTCTCCTAAGATGAGGACTGAGCTGGCTGACCCCCCCGCCCCGCCCTCGCCTCTTCTCCCAACAGAGTTCTGTTCCTATTTTGAGTTCCTCTCTCGTTACATTTATAACTTTCAACTAGCATCTTCATTTCTTACATCCCTGTTGACATTATCTCCTTCCACCTCACCCAGCAACCTAACAGGACCCTGATTTTTTTTTTCTTTCCTCCTCTATGTGGCCATAAATTTCCAGAGGGGGCCAGCTCCATCTTCAGAGAGAGTGGATCCAACATGGGCTAGTCAGTGCTTCTCAAACTTGGGCATGCATCAGAGTGACCTGGAAGGCTTGCTAGACCAGACTGCTGGTCTACACTCACAGCTATTCTGACTCAGTCAGTCTGGGGTGAGGCCCAAGAATTTGCATTTCCAACAGACTTCCAGGTAATGCTGATTCTGCCGTAATGGGGCCAGTACTTTGAGAACCACTGGTCTCAGTGAAGCGTGGCCATTGTGGTAATTAGTATATTGCTCTGGTGTTTTAATTGTGATCAAGATGAATGGACAAAAGTTTATTTCCCCATGACATAAAATTCAAAACTAGTAGGAGTGTAAGTGGGGAGCATGGCTCAGCTTCATGGGAACGCCTTGGGTCCCAGGTTCGTTCTTACTGTTGTCATCCCTTGGTAACTGCCCTCATCTTTGTGTTTGGGGCTGACTCAGTACCACCAAACCTTCAGGCTAGCAGAGGGGAGGACCTGAGACAGTGGAGAGCTCACTTCTTTCAAAGGAATAATCCAGAAATGGCACGCATCATCTCCAGTCACATCCCGATGGCCAGAACTTAGTCACATGGCTACACCCAGGTGCTAGGGAAGCTGGGAAAGGAGGCTCCCAGCTTGGTGATTACATATCCAGATAAAATTCGGGGGAGGAAAGAAGAGAGTGACTATAAAGGGGGCAATTAATAGTCTCTGGTTCCACCCTCCTTCCCAGCAGTTGTTTGGAGGTGCACATAACAGTTTTAGCCAGTCAGGGGGTGTCTGCTGAGGGCTTCCGGGGTTTTCCTCTCTCCAAGAGAGACACAGTATCTTCTTCAGGGTTGTGTCATGCTGGATGTGAAACCTGAAAGCACAGTGGGGCATCTTGCTACTGTGAGGGGAGCCAGCCTTTAGACAAAGCTTACAAAGTAAAGACGGCAGAGAGAAAGATGGAAAGGACTTATGTGTTGATGAAGACCCAGAACCATGGAATTAAGTTAGCCTCGAAGCTTCTCTGCCTCTGGGACCCTTGTTATGTCAGATAAAAAATTTCTTATTCTTCAGGCCACAGCGAATTGTTTTTCCTGTTTGCAACCAAATCATATTAACAGACAAGGTGCCTTTTTGTCTTTCTTTCTTTTTATTTGTGCATTGCTGGCCTCTTTATATTATCCTAATACCTCAAAGTTAGTATGAGATTTAGGAATACATGACCCCTTCCCTTTTTCCCCCAGATGCCATCCTCTGATTGTCTCTTGCTGGCTGGCTGGGTTTGCTGCAAGGCTGTCACCCGAAGACTCCCCTAATTACTCACCTCATTTGAAACCGTTTCCTGGATGCCAGTGCCTTTCTCCTGGTTTATCCCTTTGTCTTGCTGAGCATAGCACCAAGTGACTTTCTAAGGAAAGATACACAGGAAGTGAAGTTTCTGGGTTCTTGCTTGTTGGATTCTGCAGGCAGACTGGCTTCCTTCTAAGCCATGGCCTCTCTACCACCCTTCAGGCTGGGATAGCCCCCGGGTGTGTTTCTCCAGTTTCCACTTCCTTCTCTGTCTTCCAGAAATTTTTTGAGACTTATAGATCACTGAGGGCCTCTTCCTCATCTCTTGATTGCTCCTGGGTTATACCTATTTGTTTCTTTACTATCATTTCGGTGGGGTCTCAGGAAGAAGATCATATAAACATGTCCTTCCTCCATCTTGAACCAGAAGTTTTATCCCCTTTTAGTAAGAAATACATAATTCAGATTTTGAAACTGAGTCATTAGGTTGGGTAAGTCAATTTTAATACTCTCTGAAAGAACACCATCTTACTATTTCTCAAAAAGAAAAATTTCTTAAACACATGCAAGAAGTTAAGTAGAGGAACAACCTTTGCCTCTGCCTGGGAGTGTTCACCCCACACCTGCCACGTGGGACGCTCCCTTTCCCGAGCGTTCTTCAGACTGCAGTGTCCGCGGCCGAACAAAACTGTGGAGCATATAACAGGAGAATTGGTCTATTTTCCATTAATTATGAAAAATTCCTTTTTAAAAATCATTACTGTCAAAAGTGTGACTAAACATCCAGGTCCCTAGAAATTAACTGTTGTAAAAGAAGATTATCATTGAAAAGAAAGAGATGTTAATTTTTCATAAACATGTTAGTGGATGGAAGACTCCCCCTTAGAATGGGGATCCCACATAAGGAGGGTTCTTGCCTGCCGCCTAGAAAGAATTCACAGCTGAGGCAGAGAGACAGTGAAAATGGCTTTCTCAAAAGAGGAAAAGGAAGGAAGGTGCTCGAGCGGAGAGAAGGAAAGAAGAAGTGCTCGAGTGGGAAAGGAAGCACTCAAGCAGGGAGCAGCCAGCCAGGAAGGCCAGGAGAGGCAGCTCCAGCCTGAGTGGGGCCACGTGGGCTTTTAGGGGAGGTTTCTGCCACTGTGTCCTCCTTCCAGGTGTGACAGAACCAGTCAGTTCTTGTACAAGCTTTTCAATCCTCGTCTGGGCTTTTCCAGTTATTGTCATGGCAACCATCAACTGTCATGGCGCTGGTGGGCCTATCACTTAGCATGCTAATACATTACAATGAGCATATAATGAGGCTCGAGTCAAATCCTCCGCCATCTTGGGCTTCACTGGTTCTAACCAGTTTTGTTTCTTCTTTTTTGCAGCTGCCTCCTGAGACTCGGATAAGGGTAATTGGTTCCTATTCGAGGGAGGGGCAAGGGTATGATCCCTGGGGGCGATAGCTTTGGTAACAGAAGGAAAGTTGCTTTTAATCAGAATGCCGGCAATCTAGTGGGCCCAGGGTTCCCCACCAAAAACGATCTCTGAAACTTCTCCTCAGCCCTAAACAAGAGGCAGGGGTTGGGGGGCCTTAGTTCCTGCAGAAGAATTTAAATATATTGTTATGTATATTCCTTGAGGAGGAACCAGGACCCTGCCCTGAGGCTGCACTGTGGTTTGACTGCTCTTCTCTTGTTGGTGCACTCCCTCCCTTCCCAGATTACCAACTGTTTGAATCTGCCCTTTGGGACTCAGGGAAGGTCAAGGAGGCTGAATGAAGCCTATTTCCTACAAACGAGAAAAGGGGAACAAGGAAAAATTTGTACCGGGGAGGATTCTATAGGGTCCTGCTTGGTTATCAAACACATGAAATAAACATGAGACCAAGCCCATGTCCACAATAAAAATAACACCCAAGTGACTGAATATTAATGGACCACTTAAATGTGCTCATATGTAACAGATGCAAATTAGCATTTGAGAGTCTATGTGCCTCATAACTTTCATATATTTAATAATCAATGCCCCTAACAACCTTCTGAAGGTATTATTTCTATCATAATGCTGAGAAAACAGACTAAAGTAATTACCTTGCATAAAGTCAGACACATTAGAAGTAACAGAACTACATAAAGAAGGAATTGGCTGGGTCAGGGTTAATTTCCACCTGGGCTGAACCCCAAACTTGGTGCTCTTTGCACTTCATTGTCCTGCAAAATAGGGCGGTCATGCATTCCCACCTGTTTTCTAGGGCTACTCTACTATAACAGAGCACACAGCTGGGTGGCTTAAGACCACAGAAATGCATTGTCTCGCTTCTGGAGGCCAGACGTCTGAAACAAGGTGCTGGCAGGGCCATGCACTGTCAGTCTCCCAGAGAGAATCTGCTCCATGCCTTTTCTTTGCTCCTGGTGTCACAGGCAATCCCTGGGGCTCCTTGGCTTGCACTGCGTCACTCCAGGCTCCGCTCCTGGGGTCACATGGTGTCTGTGTGTGTGTGTTCACATGGCTGTCTTCTCATAAGGATATCAGTCTTAATGGATTAGGGGCCCCCTGCTCTAGTATGACCTCATCTTAACTAATTATATTTTCAATGACCCTCTTTCCAAATAAGGTCACATTCCGAGGCCTTGGGAGTTAAGACTTCAACATATCTTTTTGGGGTGACACAATTCAACCCATAACACCATCTTAATTGGGTTTCCTTCTCTATAAGGGCTCTATTTCAACCACTTTCTGATGAATAAAGGTATTGTTAGCTAAAAATTCTCAGCATTAGCTTACACAAATACACAGTATCCTAAAAAGATGGTAAAATTTCTCTTAAAGGAAACCTGATTTTTAAAATCTTGAATCTGCATTAGAATCATATTATTGATATATTTTACTTCAATGGATGATTTTTATTTGAGTTAAATTTTTTCACACATTAAAAAATTCCCAGGAGTTATCGTTATCACATTAGAAGTAACAGAACTACATTCATTCCTCAAAAACAGTCTCACCAAAAGCAATTTCAGAGTATTAAATAATGCACTGTGAGGAAAACTGGGTCTTTTTAGAATGTGAAGAGTACCTTCGGAGCACTA
This sequence comes from Vicugna pacos, assembly GCF_048564905.1. Taxonomy (NCBI): domain Eukaryota; kingdom Metazoa; phylum Chordata; class Mammalia; order Artiodactyla; family Camelidae; genus Vicugna; species Vicugna pacos. Next base: position 22,779,791 of record NC_133010.1, on the reverse strand, counting down.
ACCTTTTTGTAGACTCTGAAGCCTAACAGTGACTGAAATAAGTGTGGGGCTCATCTTAATGCCGAATCTAATTATTGTCACTTAAATATTTACATTACTATTGTTTCATTGCTGATGGTTCTTCCAGAACATCTAAACACTCATTAAGACTAGGTGTATAGTGTACTAATGCTTTATTTTTTTTACTAGACAGTAGGTTAAAAAAAATAGACAGTAGGTTATATTAGAGCTAGAAATAGGACTGTTTCAGAAATGCAAAAAATTAAAGGCTGTTTTGGGTGATTAAGATACCTACTGTATTCTTTACAAAAATGCGTGCAGACAGAATCTAAATTCTGGCTGGAACAACGATCTGTCTAGGCTGTAGCCCTCTGCCCTTTTCAAGTGTCTAAAATCATCAAGAGGGGACGAAATTGTATTTGCAGAAAGGCACATGTTTCCATGGGACTCATATGAATCACTCTTCTCAAAGTTGCAGTTCTGTTACTTCTGTGGTTTCATTTCCCCTAACTTACTATCCATCACCGCCCCCCCCATCTTCCACAGAGACAGTTTTAGTGTGAGGCAGTATCATTTTCTGGTTTTCCATGTCAGCCTTCTAAGATTCAGGACATATGGAAGTTCATTCCTTCAACAAAAGTAACCCGACTCGGTCCCAGGCCCTTCAGCTTTCCATTGCGCTCAGGTGTGTGTGGCCGGGGGGGTGTGGGGGGTGTCTGCGCACACACTTAGGCTTGCAAGTGATGGTGAAAGAAAACCTGCACAGGCTGCTGAAGCTCCCCCTGCTTGTCGGGGAGTCCATGCTCCTCCCCAACTATTGCCAAGCAGCCTTTGGGGTGGGGAGGGGTGCGAGTGCTGGATGTCACTTGTCACCTCCTTCCCCACCTCCAAGCTTCTCGGCTCCTCGGTCACTCACCTCCTAACTTCCCCATGCAGCTCCCCTTACCCTCATCTCTTCCCCTCTCACACCACGTACAGAGCCCTTTCTCTTATTTCCCAGAGGCTGGAAGGCAAGGCTGTCACGTTGTACCGACTTCTTCAAGGTTAGAAGCTCCCAAACACAAGGGAATATTTTGCAGAAAAGGGAAACTTAAGGCTGCATTATCTACTGTCACTGTTGGGGGCAAGCACTGGCCACACCCTGCAGTTGAGGTCTCCTTGGGCCATCTGTTCTCTGTGCCCATCTGCCCCCGTGTTTCTGGGGCTCAGTTCCTCCTTTTCTACTGCCTCACCTCCACCACCTTCAGGTAAAGGAAGCAGATATCCCCTAACAATGAAAACAAAACCAGCTGTCTGCTAGAAACAAAGACCCTCCACTTTTACATCATTGAAAGACAAGTTAATAACTGCATTACATTATTAAACAGCACCAAGCATCCCATCCCAGTCCAAAATGTGTGCATTTTGGATTGCTTCTTTCCAGAGAACAATGGACAGAAAGGACTCAGGAAAGGTCCCTCCTAGAACGGAATAAAGGTCTCATTCCAGCTTCTAGGCAGGACGCAGACACTGCTCCACTTTTACAGCAGCACTTTAAAATTCTTCCTGCTACCAAAATCTTTCAACACTACTGAAGACCTGTCATGGGCTATGAATGACCACGTCTATGACGGCAGAGATCCTAGAGGACAAGGACTTGTCCTGCCTCCCGGCGCTCCATCACCTGGGGACCGCTCACTGAACACGGTTCCAGTCCTGGTTCTGTCACGTGTTCGCTATGTTCCTTGGACAAGTCACCTGAATCCTCCCACCTCTATGATAGGAAGAACCCTACTGGCCTTGACATGCTTTCAGGATTTTGCTAGAAGTGACAACATCTATAAGAAAGTAAGTACTTAGAAAACTGTTCACAAATGCACGTAGTTCTTATTACTAAATCTTAATCCGTTCTGAGAGTCTTGTGATGAGCAGACATCTTGTGGAAAGCACTTTTTTATGGATTCCAAGATGTTTCAGGAAGCTGGTTGGAAGCTGGAAGGAAGAAAGGCTTTTGAATGCAGACTCCTCCGTGATATTCAAAGTGATTACTGTAAGCTCCTAGGCAGACAGAGGTATCATCATAAACTTAGAAAAGGAAGGCCGAGGGGTGAGCTGTAGAGGTGTCTCCTGGAAAGGAGTCCAGTCTGCTGGGTTCAGAATCTTCCACTGACACTTCTAGCAGCAAGACCATGGCAGAGATGCTTCAGCATTCTGTGCCTCAGTTTCCTCATCTGTAAAATGGGGCTATAACAGCTCCCATTTCAGCGTGTTTCTGTGAGGATGACGGAAGCTGACCACGCAAGGCCTGAGGAACGACGCACAGGAATGGCTAATGCAGCACAGAGGGACCACTGTTCTCTCTGGAGAGCCCACGGAGAGAGCTCACCCCAGATATGAAGAGACTCATCTACTTAAGTTGGGAACGCTTAACAGGAACAGCCAAGTTTGACAGCTGCACTTTACGGCTCTGCTAACGTGGTGTGGAGCCACCCCCAGAGCGGCCCCGTCTCACTGGCCTTTGCTGTTTCTTTAAATGTCAGTCCTTGTACATTTACTGGTTCCTGCTGCACTTCCACAAGACATCTTCGCTTTGCTGCGTTCTCTCCTTAGAATTTGTTTTCCGCATCTCACGCTATCATTGTGGTTCTCTTTACAACAGTATTCCCCTTGTGTCTTCACTAGAGGGGACCAAAGAAAGAGGCAGAATTGTCTTACAAACAAGGCGGCTTTCACTGAACATTCTCCAATGGTGTGTGTGTGTGTGTGCGTGTGTGTGTGTGTTCTGTTGCTTTGTTGACTCATATCCAGCTTGTGGTCTGCTTTCTTCCCTGGTTCCATCTAACCAATGGTTTCCCAGTTTCTGTTTATGGAATTTATTTCCTCTGTATCCACAAAAATCCACCTCCGTCACCTCAGATGTATGTGGGTGTGCCTGTCAGGGACAGACAGGCCGAGGCGCTGTGTCTGGGAGACACCCCATGTGCTGTACGTGAGATCCCAGGACGGTTTCCTTGGGGCCAAATGTCAGTTACCAAGACAAAAAGCTGGTCCCTTAGTAGAAAGATCTCAAAACTCCCTGGGGGGAGGAGATGGGAAAGGTAGGTGGGCCGTTTCAGGTCAAACCTGTTTGGCTTCTTTTGCTGCAGCCGGGCGATCACATCTAGGCTTTGCTTTCTCTGCTCCCAAGGTGCAGAGCTTCCCTCTGAACGCGGAGGGGCATGAGGTAACCGGCTCACTTTGTCCAAACAGGGGCTGCTTTGTGAACCAGACAGCAGCCTAGTATCCCAGCAAGACGGGGCGTGTTCTCAAGAAGACAGACAAACTGGGAACGCATCGCCCTCCCTGTGCCAGAGCCTGGGGAGCTTCTGCATCTGAGTGGGCTCTGTACGATCCCGACAAAGGGAGCTAACTCTGTTATCCAATATTTTTACCAGGATGTGAGAACCTAAGATGTGTCTGTCTGCTCTGGGATCGTCCGCCTCCTGGTCGGGTCTGAATCCTCTCCTCCAACACAGATGCAGAGAAGTGGATATATATATATACATACATACACATACACTTTATTTTTGGCTTCCTTTCCTGTTTCTAGAACTCCTTTGATTGGCACTTTCCAGGGCACTTCATGTATTTTTTCCCCCTCTCTTCAGTTTTAACTTCATATTTCCTTCTCATCATTTAGAAATGCACATTATGTTCCTTTAAAATATGATATATTTAGAAACTTAATCTTTTTTTTTCCCACTTAGTATATTTTGGGCATTTCCCCAGGTTATTACATTTTTTTGGACATAAAGCTTTTGATGATTATATAATATTACAAGTTATGTACTATGATTGCTTAATCATTCTCTTTTGGACATTTGGGTTGTCTTTTTTCAATACTGCATCTAATTCAGACGTTGGCTAGCCCTCTCATCTGTACGGGAGGACTCTGGGCAGTCCTCAGTGAGGTCATATTAGCTGCTAACTTGGTAAAAGCATACCATTCAGGTGCGTCTGCTGGAGGGGAGGGAAAAGTTTTTCCTCTGTCCATCTTAGGTTCATCGTGGGGCCTGCAAATCAGACCAACAAGACAGACTAACGAGAGGAAAACAAACAGAAGCTTATTAATGTGTGTGCCTCATGCACACTGGGAGCACTCACTGGTGAGTGACTCAAAGCAGGTGCTTAGAACTTGGGCTTATACAGCATCTCAACTAGAGAATGATAACTGTGTAGAAAGGTGACAAGAAACAGGAAGACAACTGAGCTTCTCAGGGGGCAAACTGCGGGGAGGCAAACACATGAGGGCCCTCAGGAAGACAAGGGCTCACTGGCAGAGTTTGTTCTGCCGATTCCACTGCTGTTGTCTCGGGCAGGTAAGGGTCTAGCGTCGTCTCTGGTGATTAACTTCTGTCCTTCCCGGTACAGAGGGGAAGGGGGGACACCCTAACGAGTTTATGTCCTGCTTATAAAAGCAAGTCGGGGTGGGCAGAGAGCTCTTCTTGGGTCGGCTTCTTCTCAGTAATCTTTAGCTCAGAGTAATCTGGCATATTTTGGGTGGCGTGTTCCGCACTGTTTAAGGCTAGTCACCTTCACTAATGCTTGCATCCTATTCTGAGGGGACCTCTGCCTCCAGTGGCCACTGCTGTGGAGGCCAACTTCAGGTGGCATTATTTGAACCTCATGAGCCCTCCTGGACAACTGACTGGAGCAGGGTGGACACTGACCCGAGAGCAGGCCAGACACAGTGGTGTGGGCCAGCGGGGAAGGATGAACTGGGACAGACTGAGAAGCGGTGAGAGCAAGAGGCCGTTACCTGCAGGAGGCAGGGACATGAAGATGCAGAGAGAAGCCTTGAGGGAGAAAACAGTGGAAGACAGACAGACGGGAGGCTGGAGTTCCGAACGGCTCTGCCCTTTGATCCTGAGGAATTTACTTACCTCCTTTAGACCTCCTTGTTCTCATCTGTAAATTGGAGATAATCACACTTTCCTCACAGGGTTTTGGGGAGGATTAGAGATGGTGTATGTAACATGTATATAACATAACAGGACTTCGGATCAAATGGTAGCTCTGATTACACTAAAAGTATTTTTTTAAAAGGAAATCAATGCAGTAAAACCTTCTAAAACCATCACTTACAGTAAAGAATGAAGTATATGCAGGAAGTAAAGGATTTATACAAGAGCTAGATTTTAAGTTCTTAAGACTTAGCCTGTTTTAATCATCCATGTTTAGACTTGGTACTTAGCCCGGTGCCTGACAAATCTTAATGCTCAATACGCGTGAACTGCTTTCTGTGAACAGCTTCAGAGCAAGACTTGTCTTTGACTTGAGTGCCGCTCAGATACTTGGTTGATGGAGCATGTTTACCGATGGAAGAGCCTTATTACGACTTGCCTCAGTGGAACTCACGGAGCCCGCTGTGTGTGGGACCAATTTCACTTGGAAAGGTTGGGATTTACGAGGCCGTTTTCCACCAGCCTTTTCCCCTTTTCTTGTTATTTCTCACTTGCCCTTCAGTGTCCACCACATTTCACCCACAAGCAAAACAAAAACAAACAGAAGACCTTTCATAAAAGTAACTTCCCACTGTAACTCCTCTCCTGAGCTACTGGGAAGACAAACACAATCACGAAAGAAATGAAAACACAAGCCCACGCAAGTCTTTGACGGGAAACAAATATTGATATTTAAGCAAAAAGGTTCTGAAAGGTCCTAGAAATAATCCTTAACCAAAGTCAGGATGAGCCACGGGAGAGAAGGGAACACGGCCCGGCATGTTTCCACACCAAAGGGTACGAGGTGTGCTGGACGTCAGCACAACACCCCTCCTTACACTGGGGGCTCGGTCTTCATAGAGCCCAGAGGGTTCCCATGGGACTGGCTACCGGGCTGGGTCCACTGTCCACCCTGTCCAATCCCGACACCCCAGCCAGGTTTGTAAAATACAGTTGGGCACTGACCCAAGCAAGCCCAGTCATATCCCTTCCAAGAGAACTGGTGTATGAAATACTGGGAAAGAGAGAGTCTCATATTTGTACAATGAATTTTAGGGTTACACATAGGATGGGGGCTACCAGTAGCCATATTTTCTGCCACATATAATGAGCATAGTTGTATTAGGAGAGAGTTGGGCCACATACAGAAAGGAAAAAAAGAAGAAAGCAGGGACAAACACAACCTGAGCGGAAGAGTGGGAAATACGATCTCGGTGACATCATTCAAGCAGCTGAATGCACCTGTGACTGAAGCCTTTGTTTGGCTGAACAGATTGTAAGAGTGGAAAATGAGTTCCAATGTCCCCACCCTACTACACATCCAGCTCCAGGCTTGGTAAGTCGGTAAGAAGGTTTTAAAGAAAGGGAAATTCCTGCGTAAAAACACAGGGGAGGAATTTGTTCCTGGGGCTGCCATCCGGCGTGGATGGGATGAGAAGTGGGAGGAGGAACAGAGAGATTGAAGGAGGTGCCAGGCCACAGCCCGGTGATGTAACCCCTCCTCATAGCTCTCCAAATCTTAAGCATTTTCAACTGAAAATCACTATTGATGTCAGTTGACTTCTTGGGAAAATCAATTTTTTAAAAAAGGTATATAGTCTTATAGGCTCACAGTCTTACATCTATGAGCATATGGAGGGAAACAAAGACACAAAACTTAGTTGATATGGTGGGTCTTTGGTTTTCTATAGGTCCTGGGATTGGCTGGGGGCTACACCAGTTATTTAGATCTTCAAAGGGCCAAGAGCCTTAGCTAACATCTGAGTTACAGAAGTGAAAAGAAATGAGGAAGAGCCAAAAAAAAGAAAAGAAAAGAAAAGTAAAGAAAAGACACAAAGAAGAGTCAACACATACATAACAGGTAATCACGGAGAATTTTTTTAAAAAAGGAACAGAAGAATTTTCCAAGAGTTAATAAAAGGAGATTATCCTGAAAGAAAAGATCTAACTCTTCAGGTTAAAAGAATGCATCAAGAAAAGAAGTGATGAGTTCCACCAAGGTCAAGACATGTCCCTATATAGCCACTGAATTTCAAAAATGAAAAAAAGTCTTACAAGCATCCAGGCAGAAGACACTTTCACCTCTAAGGGGAAATGGCATATACCAGGCAGGCTTTAGACTTCTACCCACAGCTACACTAGATAAAGAAGGTAACGCAGCAATGCTGAAAGAATCTGACACAGAATTCCTTACCTAGCTAGGATATCTTTCCAATGTAAAGGCATGAGACATACTTTCTTAAATATGGAAGAACTTTGTGAGCTTAGCATTAATAAAATCTTCCTGAAAAATCTACTTGAAATAATCCTGTGTGTGAAAGAAGAATCTAATTTAGAATGTATAAGCGGAGAAGTTGTGATAGTGACAGATTAGCAATATTGTATTCTGCTAAACAGAATAATCATTATAACTATGGTACCTGTTGCTTCTGAATAATGTAATCATTATGACTTTAGAGAGAAATGTATTATTATTATTATACACAATGAAAATATAGTGATTTGGCAATAATAAACTGAGATTTAAAAAGAACCCAGAACATGCCAGAAAAAGCAAAAGATATGGAGCTGGATCATGATGGCAGGCTAAAGACATGTGCTCCTTCCCCACCTCGCAGGTTCCACTGACATAATAGAAAAGGAGCCAAAAGACAATCAAATAAATGGCAAGAGTGCTGGAAAGCAAGGAAAGACAGTGGCCCACAAAGTTTGCTGTAGTCATAGAAGACAGTGGAAGAGTTTGCAGGGACAAAAAAGGGGTCAATACCGCAGCCCCAAATATCAAATGTAAGAGAGGTTTTCCCCAAGGAGGCTCCAGGGATGCTCTTAGCTCAGACAACCATCCACACTGAGAAATGACATCACGCCAGTCCCAGGCTTCACCTTTAGAAGACTAGCGGCTTTCACTTTCTTCCCCTTGAAATCCTTGGAACCCAGCTGCCTCTCGGAAGCCAGCTGCCACCCCATGAGAAGCACAAGCCACGTGGGAAGGCCGAGTGAAGCTGCTGGAGTCAACAGCCCCAGCTGAGCTGCCAGCTGGATAATGCAGCCCCAGGGAGGCCCGGATGCGCACAGCTCAGCCCTCGGCTCATGGAGCAGAAGACGGACCCAGCAGAGCCCAGGTAACTGACAGTCACTGGAGACCGCAGAATAGGATGTAAATGTTTAAAGCACTGATAATGAAAAACAATACTATAATCAAAAGCACTGAGAGCTGAAGAGGGAAGGGGAGGAGAGAGGTAAAGTATAAAGCCCTCAGCCTTAATGGAAGGAATTAGGACACAGCAATAGAATTCCAAGTGTTAAATGTAACCACCAGAAAAACAAAACAGAAAATCTTAAGTCATTTCGGGGAAGTGGGACTTACGGGTAAGAATAATTCAGAAGGCATTTATACTTTCTGTTTTATACTTTTCTTTATGTTTTTATTTTTGCTTTTTTTTTTGCCATTAGACTTACTTCCTTATTATTTTTTAACAACCTAGTTAAAAGGTTATATTTAAGAGATAAAAAATAAAGGAAGGAAATAGAACAAAATATTATCATTTCCCTCTGAGTAATAGAAATGAAGGGTTTTTCTTTTTTCTTTTTTACGTTATCAGTTTCTTCAAAAATATGTATGTAAGACTGATTAGATTAAAATATAAAACCCAACCACATGCACAAGAGGCACGCTGACAATAAAAGACTTCAGAAAGAATAAAAATAAAAGAATGAACAAAAGTGTAGCCATTCAATTCAATAAAAAGAAAGTAATGGTAAGATATTTAAGGCTAAAAGATGTAAATTGGACAAGGAGGTCCACTTAGTAATAAAAAGTATTTATACACAATCAATATATGTGTCATGAAACTTTACGTGTCAAATAAAGCAACAAAATATATGAAGCACAAACTTCAAGGAATAGAAGCAGCAACAAAAATATAAAAACTGAAAAATGAATACTCTTTTCTCAGGTAGCATTAAGAAAAACTGAGAAAAGAGGATAAAATAAATAATTTAAAATATGTATGTGGTAAAGGTTATGTATGAGAAAATGGAAGGATTCTTTCCTTGCTCTTCACAAGAGTTTGGGGAGAGGGGTGGGGACATATTGGCTTGGCATTACGTATCTTTACCGCATTGTCATACTTAATCTAGCAAGTACTTTGTAATATGAAAAACATCAAATAGAGAAAATTTATAACAACTTATAAACCTGGATAACATTTTGATATTTATATCCAGAACACACCTTCTTTGCCAACACTAATAGTTACTATAATTTACTGCAAATATTTCACCACAGAGAGCATCTCAAAAATATCCCCAAAGAGTATAACCTACCTTTCTCTGATAGCAATGTAATAAAAACTGTCATAAAAGAGAAAAATCAGCAATAAAAGTGAGGAGGCAAAACAAACCTCTACAACTCGGACATTTTGTGATGACTAGTAGAAAAGAGTAAGATGATGTTAATGATGATGACACAGATGAAAACACAAGAGGCAAAGTTCAGGTTACGCTGAGAGAAAAATTCATGACCCTCAATGCCTTCATTCCTTATCAAGGAAAAAGAATTCCCTGAACAAACACTAAACAAGGTTTTTAAAGAATGACAACAATATTCTAAAGAAAGTAGGAAGAACAGCAACAAAACAAATTTATGACTCAGAAGATTATTAAATAACTAATCAGTTCTTGGAAGACAAGAACTAAAACGAAACCTATTCTATAAAACAGAATAAATGCTAGCTAGACTGGTCGTGGGGAAAGATGGAAAAAGCACAAAGGGACAAGAAACAAGGAAGGAGGAAACCCCAGACTGGTCCCTCTGTGCCACCCGACTAGTCTGTGACTCATGGTAGGACTTCATTCCTTCAGGTGTTCCATTTGTGAAACTTACAACCCAGGAGACTCTGGCACTGACCCTGACAGGTGAAATTTTTGAGAGGTGAGCAGAGACTAAAACAACAATCATACCGATAGGAAGCCCTCAGGGCAGGACGTGTCTGTGGTGCAATGTGAGGTCAGGCGACACACAACAGTTAATAAAAAGCTCACTCCAAGCAACAGGTTTCATCATGGAGAAAGATCAAATCCTCACTTGACTGGCTGTCAATCAGGAATACCAAAGTACCATTTGAAACAGTGGATGAAGTGACAATTGATCTGACTCGGCAATAGATAAGAGGTGTCTCCTCAGAATCAAACAAAAAAATAGAAACCATGGACAGGGTTGGGAAGCAGAGGTACCTGAAGCAGAGAGACCCTGCTCTTGGTCTACTCGAGGCTCTGTTTTCATAATAATGTTCTCACGATGGGAAAGTAAGATTGGATTCAGCCTCATCTTGGCAGGGTTTTCTGTTCATTTATTGTCCCGTCTCTTCTATTTTTTTATCACTAATAAATTATCTGGCATGTGTGTGTCCATAAGCAAAGTGCTTGCTATTTCATTTCTTTTCTTTTATTAATTTCAATGGTCATGATGATAAAGATCAGCAAAAACCACAAAACCATTCTAGGAAAATGTCACTTTCTTCTATGAGTAGCAAGCTCAGTTACATTTTATAATTTCACTGAGGCCAACAACAAAATGTATATGCTTCTCTTTGTGGGATAAAACCAGTTTTTCTTGTATCATTGTAAAACTAGGTTTGAGTCAGCTTGTGTGTGTGTATATAGGTTTATCTATGAGTAAAAAACACTAGAAGGAAATTAATTCTAGAATCTGGATCGTTTTTCTTATATATAAGGCATCTCCATGTAGAAGTACATTTCTAGTTGAAATTCCAAGTATTTTGGTTATTTCAAATTTAAAATTTCATTACTAATATTTTGTTAGAGCCGTGTGCTCAGAGAATGTGCTCTATATAATTTTTGCTCTTAAATTTTCTTTGTGGTCTAATAACAAATTCTGTTGACGTTGAAAAAAAGCATATTATCTATGTGAAAGATGTAACAGCCGATATGCAGCTATTAGGGTAACTGTCAATTTTATTATTGAGCCTCAGTAATCTAGCTTGTTTGTTGCTTGTGTGATCTGTGAAAGGCTGAGAAAGGTGTATTAAAATATCCTACAGTATCAATATTATACCTATTAATTTCTTGTTTTGATGTCTATATTTGGACACAATCTTATTCACAGTTTGTAGGAACATGAAATGTACCCTTTATTGTAGCTGACAGTGGTTTCCCTTCAGGAGTAGGACTGGGTTTAGGCTGGAACAAGGGCCAAGTTAAACTTTCAGTTTTATGTTCTATACTATCTCTGCTTCCCAGCCCTGTCCATGGTTTCTATTTTTTAAAGATAGAGAAATAAGCAAAATGTAAAGTAAAAAAAATAGCCATTTGTATCTCACTTAATGCTTTTTGCCTCAATCTCAACTTTGTACGATACTAGTGTTATCATCCTTGCTTTTTGTATTTATTTTTTGTTTAGGATTGTCTGATAAATATTTGGCTGCCATTTTCTCTTAGTATTTTTTTCAGAAATTCTAGGATCATTCAATATGAGAAAATCTATTCCTATAATCTTATAGTATTAAATAAATGAAGCAAGGAGGCCACAGGACGGAGGTGTCAATAATGCCACAGAATCTGTGTAAGCAAATCAGGCTGGTAAATGCCTCCCGGTTACAGAATTGCAACCTAAGGACAGCCCATTGCAACTGGGCTTTGGGCCACAGCTCATCAATAATTTCCTTTCTTTGCTTTCACACTTTCGCTATGTAAGTCTTTCCTTGGCTCCTGTCGTGGAGCACTCCTAACCACTTCTTGTTTAGTGCTGTTTGATTTTAATTGATTTTTTGCTCAAATAAACTCTTAAAATGTTTAATATGCCTCAGTTTGTCATTTAACAATATTAATAAGTCCAATAAGTCTTTTAAGAAGCAGTATATGCTAGAAGGCATTCAATAAAATTCAACATCTATTTACCTAGTGTCAGAAAACTAGGGGGGCAAAAAAGAATCTTAATCATTTAAACTTTACGCTTTTCTGTGGCTTATTTTGTGGGGTGTGCCTAGAAATCCCTTCAGGTTGGAGCTGGATACTGTGTTCAAATTCAGTCTGAGAATCTTTGTCTTTTCATAGGAAGTTTGTTCTATTTATATTCCTTGTTGTAACAGGTACAGTGACCTTTCTTGTGTTTTTTTTTTCCATAACTTATTTTTAAATTCTACTAGTGATTATCTTTAGGCTGTACAACAAACTTGCGTTTGCATTGAACAAATTTGCATTTCTCTAAATGACAAAGCCGAAAGCTCCTCTCAGTGCCCCCGCCCATTCCAGGTAAGACGACGGCAGACTCACACATTCCTAAACCAAGTGTTCTCTGTTCTTTGTGTCTTTAACAAATCCAGATGACTGCTGAATATTTTTACTTATCTTTTCCTCAGTATCTCCATGAACAGAGGTGTAAAAGTTGTTCTTAAAATATTAGTAAGTAGAATCCAACAATAAACAAAAAGGGTAATATATCATCATCAAGACATGCAAGAGTGGCCTGGCATTGAAAAGATGAGTCACCGTAATTCACCATATTAACAACAACGCAAAGAGGAGAAATACCACATAACTATTTCAAGACTCAGAAAAAGGGGCACCTGTTTGATCTTTAGTATAGTCCCAGTGACACCTGAAGCTCTGGTTTTCATTTGTTTTTAGTCTATTTTCTCCCTGTTGTTCAGAATGGTCATTTCTTTTGTTCTGTCTTCAAGTTCACTGAATCTCCACTGTCATCTTCATCCTGCTATTGAGCCCATCTGTGACCTTAATTTTGGTTACTGTGTATTTCAGTGTGACCAGCTAAAATAACAATACGGGAACGAAAAGACTGCAACTCGCAAGGACAAAAGGAATGGGAGAGGAGCCAGCGACAGACTACAGGGACCCATAAGTATTTACAACACAAGAAGCTTATAATGGGGTTTTCACTGCCTTAGCAGAGAAAGGCCTTCTAATCACAGCAAGGAAGGTTGTTAGTGAGAAGCAAGATGATTCTTTCTTTGGAAACTGAGAGGATTGTGTCTCACAGGCACCAACCAGGTGAGGTCCTGGAGAACGTGGGTATCTTCAAGCAGAGCCTGAGAAAAGTGCTTGTTGCAGATCGTTTGTTTTGGGAAGTGATTCCCAGTAGCAGGAAGGACTGGAAAGAGTGAAATAGGGTGACAGTTGCATTTTCAAGTTGTTCCGTGCCCTAGGGGACTGGACTTCAAGCCTGCTGGAGAGTCTGTGAGGAGTTGTGTATAAATGAAAGGGTGGTCAGGACCCTTTTACTAAAGTTTTGTTAGTGCAATTTCTTCCAAACTCTTTATTCTGAAAACTTTCAAGCCTACAGAAAAGTGAAATGACCAGCACAACGAACTGCCATGTGCCCATTTCCTTGATTCACAAACCCCTAACATTTGGCCACTTTTACTTCCTCTCTCTGAATCATTCTCTCTGAGTCATTTGAAAGTAACGTGCAGACATCATGACACTGTATCCTTTGCCTCAAGGTTAAGAAATCAAAACCTAAGAACAACCAGTCACAAACAGCCAACAAGGCTCTCCAAAATAAGGCGCCCTAAAGCTGTAGCCAGTCAGAAATCCCCTTGCTTTGCTTCTCAGCTTCTCTATTAATAGTCCTGCCCCCAGCTCCGGTCCCTAGGGCAATCCTAACGCTTCCCACATGGTGCTGCTTGATTCAGAGAAGTTTTGCTCAAAGAGACGGTTAAAAATTTTAATATGCTTCAGGTCATCTTTTCACAGTCATCTGGTCCTCAAAGCAGTTTGTGTAACTTATAAAATACGGATTCATAGGTTTAAAATAGATCAACAAAAGTGATGGGATACAGAGGAAGTGTTAAAAAGTAACTTGTATTCCAAATGAATAACCTTAGTTCATACTCTTAAAGTTTCCTTCTAAATCAATATTATACGATTTTGCAGTGACTGGCAGTGACTGCTACTGGGATTGGTCATGTAGCTGTCCACTTAGCTGAATGAGTCACTGACTGACACACGAGACGATGATTTCTGTTACATTCTGTGGTCTAAGTGGTGACTGAGTTGTAGGCAATGCGTGAGAACCCTGTAAGTGCTGAGTCATGAGAGCAGTTGTACAAACCCTTGTAATTATTTTAGTAATACGAATATTTAAACATTTAATAATAAACTTTGGGAAACTGCCCATTTATCCACTTTACATTTGTTTTTTGGGGGGATTTGGGGAGGTACTGATTTCTCAGTGCATGGAGAAATAAGGAAAAAATAAACCACTGTCAAGAGAAGATTTTACTTTAATGACACCATTGCTGAGTGCACATGGAATCTTTTCACTATGAAAGTTTTTTGGAAAATCTGTCTTTGCTGAGATGCTTCTGAATCTAAAATCTCACTCTCTGAAGGTCTGTTTAAGCTTGAAAAGGTATGCTTTTGTTTGTTTGCTTTATTGTGGTAAAATAAGCATAAAATTAGCTTTTTAAACCATTTTTAGGTGTACAGTCCAGTAGTATTAAGTGCGTTCACATTGCTGTGTGATGAAGAAAGTCTGGCTATACAAAAACTGCAGCAGTGATTAAGAAAGCCCAAAATCCTTCCCACCCCAAACTCACAATATGGAAAGTTGTTCAGCCTCACAATATTAAAAAAAAAATAATAAAAATGAATGTTATGTTAAGTGCTAAAAGCCAGTGTCAATATAGGTTTACTGAAGTGATATTCTCATATTACAAAGGAATGTGAAATTAGCAGTTATTTTAGCAAGTAATACAGATATGGGTATTAAAAGTCAAAAATACTTTCATACTTTACTCCAACAATCCCAAAGAGAAATCCAAAACATAAAACTATATTTACAAACATCTTTGTTATAGTATCATATATTAAAAGAAATCTAAAAAGTTTATTGAAAGGGAAATTTTAAATACATTACAATGTAGCCACTTACAGGAGTGTCATAAAGCAATTTTTAAAATTTTAACATAATCATCGTGGTAGGCAGAATAATGACCTCCCCAAAATGTTCATGTCCTGTCCCCAGAACCTGTGAAATGTCAGGTTCCATGACAAGAGGGAATTAAGGTCGCAAATCAGATGACTTTATAATAGGGGGATTATCCTGGTTATTCAGGTGAGCCCCAGGTAATACAAAGTTGCTGAGAAGTGGAAGCCGGAAGAGAGAGTGTCAGGTAATAACATTGCGAGGATACTTGATTGGCCAGAGCTGGCTTTGAAGATGGAAGAAGGGGCCGTGAGCCAAGGAATGTGGATGGCCTCTGGACGCTGGAAAAGGTGAGGAGACAGATTCTCCCCTAGAGCTTCAAAAACAGAATGCAGTTCTGCCAACCTCTTGATTCTAGCCCAGCAAGACCCATTTGGACTTCTGACCTCCAGAATATAAGACAATAAGTCTGTGTTGTTTTAAGCCATTAAATTTGCGGTAATTTTTTACAGCAGCAATAGGAACCGAATACAATA
This sequence comes from Vicugna pacos, assembly GCF_048564905.1. Taxonomy (NCBI): domain Eukaryota; kingdom Metazoa; phylum Chordata; class Mammalia; order Artiodactyla; family Camelidae; genus Vicugna; species Vicugna pacos. The sequence continues at coordinate 22,764,387 of NC_133010.1, read as the reverse complement.
ATCTTGGGTGGGAAGATGCCAAAAGTTTGCCCCATGTACCTAGGCTGCGTCCCAGTTGAGTTTTCCAAGTGAACACAGTCATCCTGTACAGTAGAGGGCATGAGTCAGGGAGGGTATAGCTCAGTGGTAGAGTGCATGTCTAGCATGCATGAGGTCCTGGGTTCAATTCCCAGCACCTCCATTAAAAATAGATAAATAAATAAACCTAATTACCTCCCCCCATTAAAAAAAAACATAAAAATATACAGTAGAGGGCATGAGTGTTTAAGAGTTAAGAGAGGGGAGGTTTTGGATGGGAAGACAGCTGGCTCCGGGGCTCCAATTTTATCTTCTGATAAATCCCCCAGATTCCTTCCTTTATGGATAGAATCCTTAGGTTGGCAGATAATTTGGCTTTTCAGATTCTGGCTGGCTTCAGACAACCAGAAAGACAACAATTTTGGATTTCCTTCTGGAGGCAGAAAGGGCGTCTGAAAGGAACGCTGTGTAATGTCTTCCCTCTTTTCCTTCAGAAGGTCCTCCTTCAGCTAAATTTGTGCCTTTACTGTAGCTCTTTTCTGAAGGCTAAAGATGTATACAACAGCTTGAGTTTTTCCTACTAATGTCACAAATGCTGCAGCCTCAATACACAACACACCTCACTTTAACCAGCCATTCTGCTACCATGTGACAAGGATGGCCAACTGCCCAGCCCAGAGCAGTGGAGCCGGTACCGTCTGTACTGTCCAACCCACCCCCAAGCTCACCCAGTCCCACATGGAAGGTCTGCTGCCCACCACTCTCCATTGCATTCACTGATGCCAAATTCTGTAGAGATTACGGTTCAACTAAGAAAATATATTAATTCAAACTATCTTTACATAAACACATATATGTATTATATATATTCTTTATATACATAAAAAGAACCTACATCTGAGGGACCTTGATGATAATAGAGGTGACAATACAGATAAATATGGGGACAGTTCCTTCCACAGGATATAGGTTTTTTTAAAAAAAAACATTTTTTTATTGCGTTATAGTCATTTTACAATGTTGTGTCAAATTGGATATAGGCTTTTAAAATAAATGTTTCTAAGACAATTGATCATCCATGTGGAAATTAAAAAACAAAACAAAACAAGGCCCTACTTCATACCACATACAAAAAGTGAATTGCAAGTGAACAAAACCTAAATGTGAGAAAGCAAAATTTTTACATTTTTCAACAGAAGAGAGAAGAATTTCTTACTTAAGATATGAAAATAATAAACCATAATGGAAAAGAATAATACATTTGATTTCATTAAAATTTAAAACTTCTGTTCAACAAAAGGATATTTTTAAAATATTTAATATATGGTTTAAAAAAATAAAAACAAATCACAACACGAGATAAGATCAGTTCCATATAGTTAGCTTACAAAGAATTAGTACACAGAGTACATTAAAAAAAAAAATCTCAGAAATTAATGAGAAAACGACAACAAATCCAAAGTAAAATGAGTAAAAGACGTAAGTAAAGAGCTCACAGATGAAGAAACCCACTTGACTGATAAACATACGAAAAGATGTTCAGCCTCAAGGTTGTCCTGGAAACACAAATTTAAAATCACAAGATCCATTTTATGCTTGTGGAATTGGCAAAAATTTTGGTTCTGATAATACCAAGTGTTGGTGAGAGTGTGGAGCCACTGGAACTCTCATACCCTCTTGGAGGGTGTGTAACTTTGTAAGACCGGAGTCTGGAAACAGGGGTCAAGGCTGAGGGTGGGCGTAGCCTACGGCAGGCACAGGGATTCTTCCTCTCAGCACATGAGATGAATGGTGGCAGAAGCTGGGCTTTTGTGCCTCCATTTTAAAGTCAAATGGTAGGGAGTGGTACCCAGAACAGAAAGAAGACCTCTTTCTTCCATTGTCTGTTTATAAATGTAGGGATGAACTCTGCCACGCTGCCTGAGTCACATGCCTTCTCCAGGTATGTTACCAGCAGGGTGAGGTTGGTATTATCAGCCCGGTCAGGGTCCCTTTGACCAGAGATGGAGAGGATGTGACATCACCTCTGACAGTTCCATCTGGACCACCCAGAATCAGGGAGAGGCAGACTCCCAGAGGGAAAAGGTGGGTTTTGAGCAAATCCAAATCGCAGATACCCACTGCAGGATCAAAATGAGCACGCTGATTTGTGATCTTTTTCCCTTTACTCCCAGCTAGTATTACACAACATTTCTTGGGTGGGGGAGATATACCTTTTTTTTTTAATTGAGCTTGTTGGGAAGGAAAAACTTTTCTTCTACCCTCCTTGGTTCAGTAGATAGGGACTTGTGAATTAAACCAACAAAAGGTAGATTAACAAGAAAAAAGGCATACAATTTAACATTCACATGCACAGAAAAGCAGTGAAATTCAAATAAGTGGACTTAAATACACTTTTTAAAAGAAAGGAAAGAAGGTCTGGGCTTCAAAGGATGATAAATCATGGAGAAGTGACTTGCAAATATATGGTGGTAATAATAGAAGATGAAGGGTATTTTCAGTAAGGTACATTTATGCAAATTTATCTCAGTGCCCACTCCTCACCTACAGTAATAAAAGAGTCCCTCTTCTCTTTCTGTTGGAGGGGAGGAAAGACACCTTCACAAAGGGTCTTCACAAATTTGTGCCCTGCTTTTAGGTGAGTAAGGGGAGGGCAAGAACTCTTCTTGCATCTGTTGTTTCTCAATTATCTTTAGCTAAAAGTAATCCTTATGCCAAAGTGGCATATTTTGATTCCCTTCAAGGTATAATTGACTGACAGTGAAATTCATCATTTTCACTTTTTAGTTCTGAGTTCTGACAAATGCATACAATGGTAACTACCACCACAATCAAGATACAGAAAGTTTTGGAGGGTAGGGCATAGCTCAGAGGTAGAGCACACACAAGATCCTGGGTTCAATCCCCAGGACCTCCACTAAATAAATAAATAAATAACCATCCCTCCACCAAAGTTTTTTAAATGTCATCTTAAAAAAAAAAAGTTTCAATACCCTCCCGCTCCAAATTCTACATGCCCTATAAACAACCCCTGGCCACATCTCTCAGGAGAACTTTGAACAGAGCATTTTCAGTTTGAGAGAACTAAACTGTAAACAGACCCTGTTTCTTAAATCACCATTAATTTTCCTAGAAATAGTCACTAAAATTTAAATTAGAAGCATGAATATAGTCAAATACTAGAAACAAGCATAAAAACCTAATTGAGCTAGATCTAAATCAAATTCAGCTTAGTGATATGACGTGGCCTTGTGGAATCAGTAGGTCCTGCCTCCCTTTGCAATTAGCATTACTGGTGGGTGGGGTTCCCTGGTGACAGTATCTCCTCACTCCTGGGGGCACCTCAGGGGCAGCTAGGTGCTGGGACTGAGGCACCCCCAGAATGATCCACGCTGAGTAAGGAGAGAGTGTTCTCCCAAAGGCAGGAATACTGGGCAGAGGAAAGTTACAGCTTCCATGACAGCGTCCAGGGACACAGACTTAATGTAAGTAAACTTGTAAACTTGAACAGGGCCCAATTTTCTTATTGGTAAAATGGTGAGAAGTCTAAACTCACTTTAAGGAGGATTTATCTAACATGCATACATCTTCAAATCTGACAGCCTTTGTGAACTCAACTAAGAGAAACCTCTACGCCTATGTCTTACTCCAAAAAATGCCCCACCACTCTCTCATTAAGAAGTTACAATTAGAGGAATAAATATTCTTATGTTAATCATCTGGGGACCTCTGGCTATGATAAGGTGGTGTCCTAAAAGGTGAATTTTATGGTAAAATTCTGGTGTTCAGTACAGCCCCCTGCGGAGGACCCTGGCTTGGGAGGGAATCATCACGTGGGACCACAGCAGGCAAGCTGCAGCAGAGGGGTGTAACCTGAGCCAGACGGGGAGAACCCCGGGATGAAGGCCACCACACACACAGTGCCCCTCTGCCGCTCCCAGCCCCATAAGCCTCCGGTGATTCAGACACCCCATCTTCACGGAGCCTTCCAAGACACTGGGCAGGGGCATCCATCAAGACTCTTCCCAGCTTGCGCAGAGCGAGGGTGCAGGAAGCCCCCGTAAAAGAGGAGTTCAGTGGCTGTGTCCCCAAGGAGGCTTTGCGGGATAAAGAAAGAGCCTGGACACCGACAGCTTGCCAGGCTCTTTGCTTTGAGCATACAAAACCCTGGACAGCATGCAGACGGCAGTGACTCGGCTACGTGGATTAAAACCCAGTTCAAAGCAGTTTGTCCAAAAAAAAAAAAAAAGCTTCCGGGAATCCGGAAGCCAAAGACAAATCTGGACATCAGGACCCTGAAAATGTCATCACGGCGCTCCACACCCCAGCCCACCCCATGCCTCCCGCTCGGGCCTCCCCTCTGCAGGGTCTCCTCCCGTGGTCAGGAAGACAACCGCCAGTCTCCTCAGATTCCCTCCCTCCCGGTTCAGGGACCAGAAACCAGTGCCGAGCAGCCAAGTGAGCCCTCAACACACAGGGTAGAGGTGGCTGCCAAAACAGATAAGTAAAACAATAATAAACACTGTTCATAATTATTTCAATAATAATATAATAAATTGAGGTCTTACCAGTGTGACCGAACCAGGTTTGTTCTGCCTGACGCCCAGGGAGCAGAAACCCTCAGACAAGGAGGTTTGCAGCAGAGAGAGGGTTTACCTCCACGGCAGCCAAGTGAGGAGACAGGAGAACAAATCTCAAAACCGCGTCCCGGAAGATAAGGGGGTGGGGTCTTTATGGGATAAAGACAGGGCAGCAGGAAGGTCTGAGGCGCGGGGAGCCGGGCAGAAGGTGACAGAAAAAAGACGCGGGAATCCTTTTCTGCGCAGGCGCAAGGAGGCTAAGGCGCTGAAGTCAAAGGTCACTGGGACACTCGCGCATGCCCAGTTGAAGGGTGGGTGGTCCTATCCTGTCAACTCTGACTAGACGCGACTGACTTCACGCTCCTGGAGAGCAACTTGGGCAAACACATTGTTTAGGCTCCGTGCGGCGTGGAGGACGCGCAAGTCTAACCAACGACCTTCATTCGTGAAGGCAGGTAAGTGGACTTAGCCCCCCGTTTCACCAGTACCAGGCACCGTCCTTTACAAAGATTCTCTCATTTCATCCCGACAGCCCATTAGGTCGGGGTTACTCCCATTTCATAGATGACAGACCTGTCCCACCTGAGGTTCTGCGTCTCTAATGCCTGTCGGAGGCAATGGCTTTCCCGCTGTGTCTGGTAATCAGTGCTCACCCGGCAGTCCCCTTTTTATCGATTGTGTGCTTACTTTATCGTACACCCCAGTCATCGGCCCTTGATTCAGAAGACACCCACCGCAGCCTCCTCCAGGGGAGTTGCTTTTACACCAAACTTATGAGTTGACTTAGGAGCTTTTGTTTCGGAGGCTGACCTTTTTAACAACCTTGTCTCCAAACTCCACGCATAGAAAAAGGCTGGTGCTAAAGATTAGTTAAGACTCTGAGTCTGCTCCCCGGAAGTGAGAGAGGGACATTCAACAAGGGCTGTCTTGCAATCGCAATCGGCTGTGATAGGAGTGAACCACTTACGAGGGGATGACCTCATTCTGCGAGGAAATCAGGAAAGTGAGCTCCATGTGGACGGAGATTTGATCCGCTCCGTCAATGCGGTATCCCCAGCTTCCAGAACAGTGCCCGCACGTGGGAGAGATTATCTACAAAATCAGCAAAGCAAGTGGCATTGACTTACTTGTCTTTTGACCCATGAAAACTGTTCCAGAAAGGATCCACATTTGCAAAGGCACAACAGTATTAAGACCCTCAGGTGTCTGATGTAGTTCCCCCACCATCAACCCCCTACACAAACGTGCTGGGGGAAACAGTGTGTTTAAAATGCTGTCTCTGGTGATAGGATGGACTACAGAAATGATTTCTTCAGAAAGTTAGTAAAAATGCTTATTTGATGAATTGTTCTGATTTAGTCCTTCGTGATGTTCATCAAGTATTTCTTGCTCCACTCCTGTCAGATGCATGGTAGGATTGCAGTTCTTCACTCCCACTGAACTTTAGGTGTCGCTACATGCTTACTATGCACCCACCACAAAGTGTAAAAGGACATAATAGAAACTTCAAGAATCCCCACTCTGAATGTAAATTGATGCAGCCACTATGGAAAACAGGATGGAGATTCCCTGAGAAACTAAAAGTAGAGTTACCACATGATCCAGCAATCCCACTCCTGGACATATATCCAGAAAAGATGAAAACTCTAATTCAAAAACATACATGTACCCTAATGTTCATAGCAGCACTATTTATAATAGCCAAGACATGGAAGCAACCTAAATGTCCATCAACAGATGACTGGATAAAGAAGATCTGGAGTATATATATACAATGGAATATTAACTATAAAAAAGGAATGAAATAATGCCATTTGCAGCAACATGGATAGACCTAGAGATTATCATACCAATTGAAATAAGTCAGAAAGAGAAAGACAAATATATGATATCACTTATGTGTGGAATCTAAAAAAATGATTCAAATGAACTTATTTACAAAACAGATTCACAGACATAGAAAACAAACTTATGGTTACCAAAGGGGAAAGGGTTGGGGGAGGGATAAATTAGAAGTTTGGGATTAAGATAACACACTACCATATATAAAATAGATAAACAACAAGGATTTACTGTATAGCACAGAGCACTATACCCAGTATCTTGTAACAAACTATCAGGGAAAAGAATCTGAAGAGATAGCTGAATCACTTTGCTGTAAACCTGAAAACCAACACAACATTGTAAATCAACTATACTTTAATTAAAAAAAAAAATATATATAAAGAATCCCCATTCTGCTTAGTGAATGTGTAGCCTAAGCAGGAAATAAGCCTTTGTGTTACCAGCACCACCCGTCTTCACACCCTACTGTTTCAGTTCACCCTTACAGAAGCCCTGTGACCTCTATTCCCAATAAGGAAATCAAGGCTTGTTCATAGTTAACACACTTCTGGAGCTGTGTTCTCCACCACAATGGCCACAAGTGTCTGTTGAGCACTTGAAATGTTGCAAGTCCAAACTGAGGTGTGCCGCAGGTATAAAACAGACATAAGACTCAAAACTGATAAGAAAAAAAAGAATGCAAGATATGTCAGAGTTGATATTATGTGATGAGTGATATTTTAGACACACTGGGTAAGATAAAATATAATTAAAATTCAATTTACCTGTTTATTTTTAAGTTTAAACATAGGGCTACTAAAATTTTTTAAATGACATAGGTAGCCTGTGTTAGTAAGTTGCACTGTACTTTTACGGGATCGTGCTGGTTTACAGATCACAGATGGAGGAAGCAGAGAGGGTTCTGCAGAGTAAATTCAGTGCTCTTTCTGGTACACGTTCCTTCCCCCTGTGAGTGCTTTCTTTTGGTGTGCGTGGTTTGACTGATGGCTCATCTACATTTATTTATTCATGGATTCATACAACAAATATTTATTGAACAGTTACTGTATGCAAAGCAAGTGGGAGAATGGTATGATTTTGCTCTGCCCAGGACTCACAGTCCTGCTGAGGATGCAAGTCTTATGCTTGAAAAACTGAAAAGTGGCCAACTTGGAAGGAAAATGAGATGCTAAGAGGAATGCTATTCAGGGAGGGAAATATGAACTGGGTTGGAATGATAAAAAAAAAAAAAAAGAAAAGAAAAAGAAAAAAAAGCGTTAAAATGCAATGTGCTCCTTAAACTTCCTTAATCATCACAACCTATGTCAACTAAGCAAGTCTGTACAATAAGCCATTTCTATTCTTCTATGTGTTGATACTTTAAAAAGAGCTCAGTCTGTGCACTGTGGATGAAATACTCCCCACAGAGGGAAAAAATCCACTAAGGAATTCTGCTCCATTTTTGTCTCATTAGGCTGATGGAAATAACAAAATTGATACCATGTCTCACAAATGAAAACAATTAGACAATTCAAAATCTTCCATCTTAAATGATTCATTACTGAAGACAATAATGTGAGTGAATGAATCATAACCATATTCCCAATGCTTACATCAAACCCTTTGATTTTCATATTGTTTTTTAATTGAATCCTGTGTGAAATCTGTGTAATAAGCCATTTTCTTTATCTTTTATAAGCAAGTACCTTCTGGCAGTGATTTTCACAGTGTGATCCATAGTCCATATTGTTGATTGTCAATAATGGAGATAATTTGCTCCAGCCCAGAGCTATGGAGTCAGAATTTCAGGGAATGTGGCCTAAGAATCTGTATTTTTACAGGTGGTTCTGGTGTCCACTGTAGTTGGAGAGGCCTCGAAGCTGGTCTAGGGTATAAACAACTTGATCTCTTGTGTTCTCCCCAACAACATCAAAGGGCAGGAGGGCTGAGGGCTAAGAAACATTTGGAGATGCCTCCAATAGTCAAGGGGAGTGAAGAGGCTTATTCACAACCCTTTGGTACCAAGAAATGTGGAACTTCTAAAGCCAAGGGCTCATGCATCTTGCCTTAGTGACTTTGCATGCAGGAAATCCCTCCACCCACAGTGCCCTGCGGCTCAGTGAGTCTTGGCATCTCTTAAATAAAACAAAATCTTTTTTTTTTTTTTTTGCCACACTTTACCCAGGGACTTCTGATTCCAGCTTTCTTACCTGAAAGTAAACAAAATGATGATGAAACTCATTTCCTTCTTCAAGCAACTTACTAGTCAACTAATATATTTCTGTATTTTCCCCTGTGGCCTAAATCTTCTGTCACTACACCTGATTTTCTATCAGTTTCATCTCCTTGGAATCGTCTCTCGCAGAGTGTTCTGACCTGCTCCTCACAGGGCTGGTTCCTCTCTAGGCTTTCAGCAAAGCTGTCTTCAAGGATCTCCTTCCCCTTTCCCTGAGGATTCCTTTCCCAGCTCTCTTGTTGGCTCTCCTGAATTCATGCCTTCTTTTCTAAATTTATTCCTTCATTTTGGTGGAGTGTCTTCCTCTAGTATCTCAGATATTTTGAGACTTTGCATATCTGGAGACATCTTGTATTCTAGTCTCATATTAATTGATAATTTGGCTGGAGATGGAAGTCTGAATATAAATATAATTTTCCTGAGATTTTTTATATTATTCCATTTTCTTTGCTTATGAGGTAGTCGTTAAGAAGTGCAGAAGTGATTCTAATATATGATTCTTTATAAGAGGTCTGGTTTTTTTCCCCTTTCAGAAGTATTTAAGATCTTCCTTTCCCCCTCGTTTTATGGTGATATCCCTGGACTACTTTTTCATCCATTGTGCTGAGCACTTGGTGAGCCCTTCCCATCTGAAAACTACAATGCTCTTGAATTACTTCTTGGTTGTTTTCTCCCTCCACTTGTTCTGTTCTCTTTTCTTTTTCAAAGTCCTATTATTCAGTTGCTGGACTTTCTGGATTCAGTCTCCAATTTTCTTACCTTTGTTCTTTTATTTTGTTTCTGTCTTATTTTCTGACTCTCTAAGAGATTTCTTGAATTTCATCTAACATCCCCTCTAGTGAGTGTTATTTTTCTTAAATGTTCTTCATTGATTCCAAGATGCATATTTCTTTCACATTTTAAATCACCTGAACTCAGGATGTGCTGCGTAAATGGTACATGACAGTGACTGCTGTCCAGGCAGCAGTAACAGCATTTTTGTCACTGCCTGTGCTTTACAAACCCGTCGTCTCCTTGGTTGAGTTATATGCATACCACACACATTGATGCTACATGTCAAGAAATGTAGCTGAAGCCAGGAAAAATGCCAAATCTCTTGGAAGAAATGAGAGAACTCTCAAAGCAACAAGGAGCTGATGTGACCAACTTGTGCTTCGTGCAGGATTATCACTGAAGCATTGAACCTCAATTTGCCAGAAACTTCCTACTGACTTTGAACAGAAGCTGCAAGACATCCAGTGATGAGCAGTTCAATTGAGAAAACATGAAACTATGATTTAAGTCAAATAAAATGGTGCTGGTTTTGAAATTTGGATGTCAGTAGCTTGGAAAAAATCTCTAAAATTCCAGTGGAGTGATTGGCTAAGACATGATGCATAATCTCTACTCTAAGGGCATGAAGAAAGATACTAAATGGGAACAGAAGAGGTCAGTGATTCTGAGCTGGGAAATGGTTCAAGAAGATTCAGACGTTTAGGAAGCATAATAAGGAGAACAAACCTGGCTCCACACTGAATCTGTTTCTTTCAGTATAACAGTTGTATTCTATTGCTTTTGCTACAAGTTAAGAATGTTGCCTGTAGCCTAAAATATACATGATAGCCCATTCTCAAGGCTCTGACCTTTGAAGATATAACACTTTTCCATTCATACAGAGATAACAAGTTACAGAACAAAGAATAATAGTTGTCATGTTGGAGGTTTACAGAAACATTGTGACCAGACCTACCTGGACAGCTGCAAGGACAAAGGATTCTGGCACAAAGAAGTCTGCAGCAACCAACCCCGCCCCCTCCCCTCTTAGCATAAAATAAGACTGAATTCTAACTACGGGAAGATGCTTTTGGGGACACTAGTCCACCATCTTCCTGGTCAGCTGGCTTTCTGAATAAAGTCACTATTCCTTGCCCCAAACAACTTGTCTCTTGATTTATTGGCCTGTCATGCATCAAACAGTACTAGCTTGGACTCAGTAACAGAAGTAATGCATTTTTCTTATATTTTTATACACACCCAAAATGGTGATGTGTAAAACATCTAAATAATATAAAAGTTTTTATATAAAACTTTTGTAAATAAAAATTGCGTCAAGCATCATATCATACAATATTCAGCATTTTCCCCTTTTTTAATGGTACCAAGAAATAATGATATATTTGGTTGATGGCATCTTAGAAGTGGGAATTTTCTATTTCTAAGAGCTGGGTTGTTTGTTAAAAAATGTTTTTGGTGATGTCCTGTTTTTGTTTCATGAGTGAAATATTTGCTCATCTTTGTGAGGACATTAATGTTTTTTTTTGAAGTTTTCATTTCTATGTATAGTCTGGGTTTCCTCTGAGTTGCTTCCCCCCCCCCCCCACTGATGTTTAGAGCTCTGTCTTTTCTATAAGAAATCTCGCCTCAGGTGTCTAATAACCCTTGGCTCCCTGTCAATACTGAAAACTTCAGTCCCAACAAGCTGTTGGGCACTGCAGGCGAGGGTGAGTCTTGGGCTGTCTTGGAGATGGAGTTTCTTCAGTGAGGACTTTTCTCATTCCTAGTTTCAGGATTTTAAGGTATTTTCTCTAGAGTTTATGAGCTTTTCTAGAAGAAAAGCTTTCCCATTTCCTACCCAGGAATTCAGGAAGCAACTTGGGTCCTCTGACAAGGTGAGTGAGGAGCTTAAGGTTTGGGGAAGGGGACCTCAGGCTGTGACCCTCCTCTCTTCACACCCTCCTTTATCCAGATAGCTGGTGCCCTCCCCAGCCATCTGGTGCCCTTCATGGAAAACCAGGCTTCTCTCTATGAAGGGCTAGAAAGCTTTCCTCTGCTTTCTGCCTTCCAAAATTTTGTTGCTGTCACCTTCTGAACAGGGAAGGATGGCCGCCGAAGGCAAAAGGCCCAGTCCCTCCAAAGGCATCAGTTACCCAGTGCATACTTTGAGGGGCTCAACCTGCCACTTTGTCAGCCTCTTGAGTGGGAGAAAGGGCTGTTGGTCTGTTGGGAGTAGGCCGGGACTGCCAGATAAAATACAGGACACAGTTAAATTGGAATTTCAGATAAACACTGATTATTCTTTAATATAAGTATGTCCTGTGCAATATATGGGTCTTGTATTTACTTGTATTGAAATGGTTTTGTCATGTAAGTATATCCCATGTGTTATGTGGGATATACTTATGCTAAAAACATTGTGTTGTTGTTTGTCTGAAATTCAAGTGTTATTGGATATCATGTATTTTTATTTGCTAAACCTGGCAACCTTTAGTGGAGGCAGATGTGAGCAGCCTCCAGAACTACTTATTACTACAAAATACTGGAAGTCTTTTCTTGAAACAAAAATCTTACAAGAAAGCCAAATACACAAAAAAAGCGATGAATCTGCTCAAGTTGAAGCAGGGATAAAGGGGCCTCAGTCCTGTTAGCCCTCTCCCCGCTCCCTCTTCCTTGCAGTGAGCCCGAGGCACCACAGCCAAACACAGCCAGAAAGTCTACTGGAGAACATGCACAACCCCTTCCATTTGGGGGAGGGGCTCCCGAGGTAGCAGGGGAGCCCCGGGCATCAGGGCCAGGTGGCAGGACTCTGTCCCCTACGGAACTGGGGCCCAGGTGGGCAGTGCAGGTTTTCAGTTGACTTGGTCCTGGAGGGGGCCAGTGTGTACGGTTTTGTAGACCATCTCTGGTATCGAGCGGACCTGATGGATGAGCCACTGAAAGGGGTCTAGGTAATACCAGCATGGAAGCACGCTCGCTGTGCAAGAAGCATGGAGGGAAACCATACCCACCTTCCTAAACCAGGATGATTTAGTGGTGAACAGCCTGCTATGACTTAGTACATGACATTCATTACGTCTGATACTTACACTTTTAAAAATATTGTTTGTAATACATGACGAAGACTCAAGATTAGTTCAAGACCTAAAGGAGTAGGCGAAAATAGAACTATATTCGAAATTCCTGAGTAGATTCATAATAATACAAATTATTATATCATATCAATAGATCTTATAGTCAGCAGGAGAATTACTGCAGTATATCTGGAATTAAGCTGATATCTACTTAATGAGATTTTGCAGTATAAAGGATATTTGTGATGGTGAATAAAATTTTGCACAGACAGAACCAGGAACGACAAAAAAGAATGGAATGTATGTGATAAAACAGCACAAACAATAAAGCTTTTGTCTTCTCTCTCAAGCACAACCATCTTCAAACCAAGACAGACGCAAAGGGAGCATCTAGCTGCTTACAAAGAGGGCCGGACTGTTTAGATAAATGACACCCCAGAGTCCTGAAAGAACTTGCAGATGTGATCACAGGACTACCCGAACGGGAGAAATCAGGGGAGCGGAGAGTCGGCAAAGACCGGAGATGGTCAAATGAGTTCCAGATTTTCCAGCACAACAGGAGAGGTGACTTATGGGTCTGCACACTGGTTCAGTTTAATGCTGAGCCTCAGCAAAATCCCCGAATGGATGATTAAAGGGGCTTTGTGCATATTTATTAAAGAAAGTGGTGACGGCAAGGCAGTCTCCTGAGTTCCCTGAAATCTGAGCTCACTCCGACCAACCTTATTTCCATTTTGTAGCACTTGACTAGAGGAAGAGGAAAAAATCATAGTCAGAAGTCACTTATTTTAGCAGAACATTGGCCAGAAGTCTCTCATGACATCCTTGTGGACAACAGAGCAATGTGGACTGGTGATTCCAGGAGCTTCTGTTCCAGCATTCCCTACATGAAACCTCAGTTAAAGGGCGGAAGGGAAGGAAACCGATCATAGCAGAAGTGCTTGATAGATTGTTTAAACTAATGACTTTTTATAGTAAGACAGTTACTCCTCAGTGAGTATGCTAGGGCTCTTGTAACAAATGCCACACACTGTGTGGCTGAAACAACAGAAATGTATTTTCTCAGTTTTGGAGGCTAGAAGTACAAGGTCAAGGTGTCCACAGGGTTGGTTTCTTCCGAGGCCTCTCTCCTTGCCTTGTGGATGGCTGTCTTCTCCCTGTGTCTTCACATGGTCTTTTCTCTGTGTGGGGCCTAATTTTCTCTTCTTATAAGGACACCAGTCATATTGGATTAGGCTCCACCCTAATGATCTCTTTTTAACTTCCCAGAAGAACCTTTTTAAAGACCCTATCGCTCCACAGTCACAGGTGTTGGGGGTTAGAACTTCAATATGTGAATTTTGGGGGACTCAATTCAGCTCTTAAAGTCACTTTATACCAGCATCTGTCCCAGCTCAAGGCTTCAATTTCTTTGTTGATGTGCTGGTTCTCCGGTACAAAACAATAATAAAAATAGGCCCTACGGTGTTGGATGCTTGCCGTGTGCCAGGCACTGTTTCATGTGCTTTACCCACAGGAACTCACTTACTACTCACTAAAACTCCACAAGGCAAATATTATTATTAATCCATTTTACAGATGAGGACACTGAGTCTCCAGGTCACATGAGTGACAGAGCAGGATTTCAACCAAGATGAGCTGGATCCAGAATAGCTATCTTTTAATTTTAATAGCTATCTTATGTGCAGGAATTCAAATCAATCAAAATGGGAAATGATAACATCTTGCAAAAGAAGTAGGATTTCAGAGAATTATTGAATGAGACTCAAAATAAAAAACAAAGAAATGTGACAATGAATATATGTATGTTCATGTATAATTGAAAAGTTGTGCTCTACACTGGAATTTGACACAACATTGTAAAATGACTATAACTCAATAAAGAAATGTTTAAAAAGAAACAAAAAACAAAGGAGGATCTAGAAGAGTCAGACTATTTGAGGAAGGGAAAAAAAAAACTCATAAAGACATAAAGGACCACAGAAGAAAATTATTTAAATGTAAAAGGAAAAGGAAGGACCTTAGGAAAACCAATAAAGCCTTCTAATATTTTTGCAAATGACAGTCTTTATGATCGTGATCCAACTGTCAAAAGTAAAATGAAGACTATCTTGCTATCACGCAGTTCTGTCAGAAATTCTCCGCTCCTAAAAAAGAACAGAATTGAACTATCCTTTCCGCATTCTCAGAAGTGATGCATGAGTGTAGTCATAAGAGAAATTTTGTTGCCTTTGAAGTAAAGTGAACTCATTTATAAAATTTTTGCTTTTATTTTTTAAGATTAATTCCAGTAAAACATTATTTTCAATATTTAGCAGATTTTTTCCTGTTTTAAATGGTTTTAACTAGCTTTTTTTCCCCAGTATTAATTATACTCACCTAGTGACTCCCTGTATTATTTCATCTGATTGAACAACAGCCCCAAAGAGTATTAATTGATTAGCTTCAAACTGGAAATAAATTTCCCATGGTGTACATTGGGGTTCTTGTTTTATATTTTATATTTTAATGTTTAATTTGGTGAGAAGCCATCAGACATGCTTATTTTATAAACTAGTGCTGAAAACCTGGAAGGGATAGCTTATATGATGAATAACAGAGCAAAGTTCACAAAGATTTCAGGGGCTAGAGCATGAATTAAAACCATAAGAAGAATTTTAACTAGAAAGATTGCCTTTAAGTTAAAAAGTATCTGTTTCATGAATACAAGAGAGAAGAGAACTGGCCTGATTGCAGAATCACAAGCATGGTTTAGATGTTTGATAGCATTCCTAGAGAAAGCAAACTAACCCAGTCTACCATGTTTTAGCTAGGCTCCTCTGAGGTCTTGTGTTCATTTCTAGATACCATTAAAAACAAAAAACTGGTGTAGACTGGAGGGTGACCAGGATGTCAAAACATTAAAAAATAGTGTCTTACAGGAAATGGTAAAGAAATTTTTAAAATGTTAAATCCTCAGGCAGCGATACAAAGGGAACACACAGGAGCCGTTTTCAGATATTTGGAATGTGGAGAAGGGAGTAGCTTGCTTAGGGCTGTTCTAAGGACCCGGGGTAAAAGTAGCAATGAGGGGTATCTTGGTTCCACATGTTGGAAGAGCCCTCTAACAGTTAGAGAAGGAACCAGTGGCTGTACTCTCCCTCGAAGTGTTCAAGCAGCTGGTTCAAACACTACCTTTCAGAGGAGTTCTTGGAGGAATTTCTGCATTAGTTGGGAAACTGGTTTATTCTAATCTAATAAACGAAAATGAACATAGCTACTATATTTTTTCAAGTTGTATCTTTTAGAATGTGTTTAGTTGCAAATTAAGTATCAAACTATCAACAACTTTAATTAAAGGTATTCCATTATTCCACATGACATGAAGCTGAAAGTAAAAAGTTCCATGCTTGGTTCAACAACTAAGTGACGCCTCTAGGCGCCCAGGCTCTTTCCATAATTCATCCCATCATCCTGTTGGCTTTTCTCCCCAGGTTAGAGAAAGCCTCGTGGCCTCAAGATGCCTGCTGAAGTGCCAGGTATCATGGCCTCCTATGACCAAGGTCAAAGGCAGAATGCACAGCAAAGCCAGAGTGGTGAGGGATTCTCTTTTTATGATTTATAAATGAGGGATCTCGTTTATTATTCTCTTTTTCCACTGGAGAAAAAAGTCTTGTGAAAAAGAGAAACCCCTGAAGATTCCACAAAAATACTGTTAGAACTAATAAATTAATTCAGTAAAGTTGCAGGATATGAAATCTACACACAAAAATCTGTTGCATTTCTATACACTAACAATAGAGACTCCCAAAAAAGAAATTAAGGAAACAGTTCCATTTACAATAGCATCAAAAACAATAAAATACTCAGGAATAAACTTAACCAAAGAGGTAAAAGACATATACACCAAAACTACAATACATTGCCAAAAGAAATTCAGGAAAAAAACAGTAAGTGGAAAAACGTCTTATGTTCAAGCACTGAAAGATTTAATACTGTTAAGATGACAGTACTACTCAAAGCAATCTGTAGATTCAATGTAATCCCTATCAAAATCCCAGTAATTTTTTTTTGAAAAATAGAAAAATTCAAATGGTATTGCAAGGGATTCTGAATAACCAAAGCAATGTTGAAAAGAACAAAGAGGACTCACACTTGCTGATTTTAAAACTTACTACAAAGCTACAAAAATCAAAACAGTGTGGTACTGGCATAAAGATAGATGTACAGACCAATGAAATGAAATAGAGAGCTCAGACATAAACCCTCAGGAGTATAATCAAATGATTTTGAACAAGGGTGCCAAAACCATTCAATGGAGAAAGGATAGCTTTTCAACAAATGGTTCTGGGCACACTGATATCCACATGCAAAAGAATGAAGTTGGACGTTTGTTCTGACATTATATATATATAAAAAAGGTCAAAATGGATCAAAGATCTAAATTTAAAAGCTGAAAGTATAAAATTCTTTGAAGAAAAAAATAGGGAGGGAATGTAAATTGTTACTATAGAAAACACTATGGAGTTTCCTTTAAAAAACTAAAAATAGAGTTACCACATGGCCCAGCAGTCCCACGCCTGGACATATATCCAGGGGAGACTAATTCAAAAAGACACATGCACCCCAGTGTTCACAGTAGCACCATTTACAACAGCCAAGTCATGGAAGCCACCTGAATGTCCATCACAGATGACTGGGTAAAGAAGGTGTGGAACACACACACACACACACACACACACACACACACTGGAATATGACTCATTCATAAAAAAGAATGAAATAATGCCATTTGCAGCAATGTGGATGAGCCTAGAGATTATCATACTAAGTGAAGTAAGTCAGAGAAAGACAAATTATCAAATAGCACCTATATGTGGAATCTAAAAAATAGCACAAATGAACTTATTTACAAAACAGAGACAGGTTCACAGACATAGAAAACAAACGTATGGTTACCAAAGGGGAAAAGGGGGAGAGATAAATTGGGAGATAACATGGATTAACAGGTCCTCACTTCCATATAGAAAATAAGTAAACAACAAAGATTTACTGTACAGCACAGGGAAGTACATTCAATATTTCATAGTAACTTATGGTGAAAACATGAAAACGAATATATGTATGTTCATGTATGACTGAAGCACTATGCTGTACACCAGAAATTGATGCAACATTGTAAACTGACTGTACTTCAGTTAAATATATATATATATATATAAAATAAATAAGAGTTACAGGGTTTCTACCAATTTCAGCCATCTACTAATGGATCTTGTTGATATTTAGAGTTAAATAATCAAAGCACAAAACATAAATGTGGTTAAGAGAAGAATAAATCACTACTTGTCAGTGAGAGTCAGGGAGTGGAGACTAAGCCCTTCTTTGACGGCAGCCTGGGCACGCCGCGCCTGCTACTAATGAGCAGGTCAGCACAGCAGTTGTGCGGAAGTCCTTTCACGACTGGGAAATGGCCCCCAAAGAAGTGATTTCAGAATCCTCCAAACCTGCTTAGACAGTTACGGATGGAAAGTAATGATTACAGTTTCTTGCTCCTTTCCCACTTGGAATGTGACTATGCTTGTGTCATGACTCAAAGGAGTTCATTTTCTTTTAAGAGGAGGCGGGTGAGCAAGGGTCTGGAGGCAACTGCCTTTGAACCACTGCTCCTTTGGCAAGTTGTGCTTGTGTGGGAGAATGAATGCCACTATTATTTAATGTGGATTTTTATTTTCAGGCTAAGGTTCAGTCCTTTTCATGTTATGATGGTTTTTCAGTAGTAAAGCTAGAGCTGTTTTGCTCCTTCGCTGACACGTGCTAAGGAGTAAGGTTCAGTCCTTTTTCTGAGTTACAAAATTCCTGCAGCCTACAAAAGCCCATTGAGGCATTGTCATGTCAAAGAGTTCCAGAACAGGAAAAGACCTTAGAGATCTTTACTCCAATGCTACGTGTCAGACGTGAAGACTGACATTCAGGAAAAAACCTGCCCCTGGGAACTCAGCAGTGGGAACTGACTCCCATTTCTCTCTCGTTCTCTCTTCAGTGACAGACATGTATTTTTATTTTTAATGAAAACAACAGGCACGTATATTATATTTATAATATACTAAAATTTCTGTATAATATACTATATGCTAAAATATCTGATTACTGTAATTAATAAATGTGCACTTTTAAATATTAAGCTATAGTTTGTTGCTAACCTGCAAGTCGCACAAACATAGGCAAATCCTGTCATTTCAATTCCTTTGCCTCCATGTGAACGACTCAGCGCTTCCCAGGATCTGAGTTCAAATGGGGAAGGAAAGGAGAGTGAGGGTCCGTGGAGCTGCCTGGAGGGTGGGACCACTATGAGGACAAGGTTCTCTTCATTCCCAGACCCGTAGTTTTTACACAACTTTCAACTGATTTTTCCCCCTACTAGGAAAGGACATAAACAGTACTAAAATCCACCTTACACCCCTGGTATCCGGATTTGATTTATAGCAGACATGCTTAAATTCCCTACATCACTTCGTGTACAATTTTCCTCTTTAGCGACCAAAGTTTAGCTCTTTGGGGTTTAGCAAGACAGGAAGGCTAATGCACCCGGGGGGAAATTATGCCATACACTTTTTTTAGTGTTGGGGGTAGGATTGCCAGAAAAAATACAGGACGCCCAGTTAAATGTAAATTGATAAACAAGGATGTACTTGTAAAGAATATTATTCCTTGTTTATCTTCCATGCAAATGTCCTTGGACGTCCTGCATTGCTACTGGCTATCTCTGGCAGCCCCCTTGGGTGGTACCCAGCCGAGCTCCTCTCCCCCAGCCCCCAGCCGGCTCAGCTTCCAGCTGCAAAGTTATTGCTGGGCTTGCTCAGGGAGTTGGTTTGAAGTTATTTAGATTTGATGACCTTTTCTCTTTCCCTCTTGTGCAGGAATTCACTTACCAAGACAACTAGAGGAAGTGGTAATCAGATACTGCTTTCTAGAAACTGTTTAATAAGCAGTGGCCATCTCTTTTTCTCCACCTTCTTTCAGTCGTGGGGGCAGGATCATTGGGATAAAGTTGTTCTAGCTCCTTATTGTCAAATTCTGTTTTCATGCCCTTCACCGAAGTATCATTCGTTAGAGTGGTGTTTAATCAAAGCGTCATGCTTTAGTTATATGAAACGTTTATTTTTTGTTTTCCTTCTAGACATGGGAGCCAGAGGTGAGAGGCAGTCTCTCTCAAGTAGCAGCTGGGATTTGGTGCATTTCTACAGACAGAAGTGGGGCCTTTGCGTCTGTCTGTCTGGTGAGCCCAGCTGGGCCCAGCGCCTGGGCACCCGGTGAGGCTGGACAGGAACAAGCACATGGGCTCCAGCACCTGACCGCTCCGCCGCCAGCTCCCTGTGCATCCCAGTGCGTCCCAGTGCGTCCCAGTGCAGTGACTTCACCTTTCCGTGCCCTGTTCTCACATCTATAAAATGAGGGTGATGTTGTTATTGTGAGGATCGCAGAGCCAATGACAGCAAAGCCCTCAGAACAGCGCTCAGTGACTATCCGTTAAACACATCAGCAGATCAGCCTTCCATTTTGGGACATTCCCTCTTCTCTTTAGAAGCCACGTGTTAAGTGATTATAACTGTTCCACCTAAACCTACAAGATTTCTGAAGGAATGAGCTAATATTTCTCAAGGAGTGCAGGTTCTTAGAGAATCCGGCCACTCTGGATGGGAAAATATAAATTGTTATCATCAGGGGTGGACACTTTTGAAAAATCTGAAAATTTCTCTAATTCAGAAGAAGGATGGAAGTACTCTCTGCATTTCTGGGTAACACAGGGAAACAGGTGCCTCCACAGTATGGGGACTGCGGGCTCCTCTGAGCAAGGGGTCCAGGGCACCCCTCGCGGGCAGGGCTCGGAAGTTATCCTGCTCCTCCGGCAGAACTGATCACGTCTTTCTTTCTCACCTCCGTGATATTATCACCAAACTGGCAAAGAGCAGATTTGATAACAAGTAAATCTGAAAACCCAACAACCACAGCGTGAAGAGAGAAGACCGGTGTGTTAGGTGCCAGCAGGGGTGGAGAGCTCTCGGCACAAGCTTTTCCATCAGGCTCACCTCTGGCTCCCGTGTCCAGAAGGAAACCAGAAAATAAATGTTTAATATAACTAAATAATGATGCTTTGATAAAACACCACTCTAAAGAACGATACTCCAGTAAAGGGCATGAAAGCAGAATTTTACAGTGAGGAGCTAGAATGACTTTATCCCTAGGATCCCGTCCCCACGACTGAGGGAAGGTGGAGAAGAGACGGCCACTGCTTATTAATGAAACGCAGATCATGGGGGCAAGCACGAGGAATACTGCAGCGCTAAATGAAGAAAGGACCTTTGCACGGACACCTGGCGTGCATCCTGCTTTGCACAACAGGAGTTCAGGCCCTTCAGACGGTGGTGGGCATCCAGAGGAACCGAGTCTAAGCGTGGATAGTCTTCAAAAGCTCTAGGGGTTAAGAGCAATGTGTTTGGTATATTCTAAATCCCACACTTACATTTCATTTAAACAGGTAAGTAGCAGAGCTGGACTGGGACCTTGGGCAGGTTGCTTGACCTCTGAGCTTCACTTTTCTATGGGGTTTTTGAAAATACGAAGTAAAACAGGTTTCAGTTGCTTTAACTGTAAGACGAGGATATTACTAGTATCTAGAAAATCATCAGGGAAATGCAAATCCAAACCACAATGAATGTCACCTCATACCTGTTAGAGTGGCTATTACCAAAAAGACAAACGACAGACAGTGCTGGTGAGGATATGGAGAAATTAGAACCCTTGCACACAGGTGGTGGGAATGCCAAGTGGTGCAATTGCTGTGGAAAAAACTAGAGCTACTATATGATCCGGCAGTCCCACTTCCTGGTATACACACAAAAGAACCAGTGTCAGAATGAGCATCCCCATGCTCCCTGCAGCACTAATCACAGTAGCTAAGATGTGGGAGCAATCTGAATGTCCGTGGACAGAAGAACGCATGAAGCAAATGTGGTATATATACACAACGGAGTAGTATTCAGTCCTAAGAAAAAGAAGACAGTCCTGTCATTTGAGACCACGGGGACAAACCTGGGGGCCTTTATGCTAAGTGAAGTAAGTCAGACACAGAAAGACAAATGCTGCATGATCTCGCTTACAGGCAGAATCTTCAAAAGGCAAGCTCGTAGAAGCAGAGAATAGGATGGTGGTTACCAGGGGCTGGGGAGTGGGAGAAATGGGAAGATGCTGGTCGAGGGTACGTTTCTGTTAAGCAGTACAGACGCATTCTGGAGATCTAACGGGCAGCATAGTGACGACACTTAATAATGAGGCATTGTATTCTTGAAATTTGCCAAAAGAGTAGATCTCACTGCGCACACACACGCAAGTAACTGCGAGGTGACGGCTGTGATAAGTAGCTGGATTGTGCGGATCATTTCACCACGTACAGACATATGAAAACGTCACATCATATACCGTAAACATAAACGGTTTTCGTCAGTTATACCTCAATGAAGCCGGGAAGCAAGATCTTAGAACAGTGCCTGGTACATGGCCATTTTGTTGTCATTATTTCCAGAATACGAAATGGCCTGCAAGACCCGCAGGCCATATGTCCCAACAGTTGGACCTAAAGGTGCCTTTTTAAAGCCTTGGACATTCCCTCCCACACCCACTCTGCTTATCTCTACTGCCAGATCTGCAGTGGAGAATTTGGGGAATTTATGGGTTTTTGGAATACCAGTAGTCTTAGAAATATTCCCCCAAGGGATCCTGGAGGTTTAACCAAGACAAGATGGATCTCTGTAAGTAGTTTGTATTTGTCCTACATTCCTCTTGCCAAGGTTTATTGACACAGGGGACATGTAGCCGAACCCGACCCTCAAAAACTCACCATCCAGTGGAAGCAGAGACCCATGCAGGACAAAAGTTCGTTAACTCACTCCAGGTGCATTGATGGAATTTGGCAGAGTGCATAATGGGGCACAAAGGGGAGAGGTGTTTCTCCCTGGGGAAGCTGGGAAATGACTCAGAGGCTGGGTGATGCTGGGACCACGGTGGAACTCGAGTGGATTCGCAGGGGGAGGAGGCGGGGTGCAGAGCCTGGGCAGAGGAGGCGGTGCTAAAGGCAGTGGTTTTGTGAGAATCACCTGGGGAAATTCTAACAGGTACTGGTGCTGGGGTCTCCAGTTAAATTAGAATCGGGGACAGTGAGCCCATGCATTATATGGTTATTTTTTTTCACATGATTCTATTTTGTAGCCAGGCTTGAGAAACAATGATCCAAGCCAGGATTTTAAAAAGGAGGGAGCATCTGATGTGAGGTTGGGGAGCCTTTCGGGGTGACAGGTTTGACTTGGCAAGACTGGCGGAAGTCCCATCACGGACAGCGGTAACACGTGAGCAGGTGGCGTTCTTCCTGAATCAAAAAAGCAAACACCACTGGACAGAAGGAGCTGCTTTCAGGGAGGTGGTAGGATCAGCAACTGTGGTAGACACTTATTTATTAAATGAGTAAATAACCCAGAAGCCCAGGCTTTATAGTTTGGATTCTTTTTAGGGCTCTCTTTAGAATCTTTACCAGTTTCTCCGTTCTTCCAAACTCCCAATCAAAAGTCTGGCCGGCTTTGCGTGGTAGTGATCACTGAGCAGTATACAGAAGTTTGCTTTTTCAGCAACCCTAACCTCAGGTGAGGCTCTAGCTACTCCTAATTTCAGCAGATCAGATTTCAAACAAGGTATCTGAGCAACTAATATTCTCGTTTTGTTAACATTCCCCAAATCTCCTGTATCCAGTGTGTAATTTGAGAAAGGAGTTGGGCTTTCGAAGTACTTGGCAGACCTCTTGACTAATTAATGTTTTAGGACCTTCAGTAGCCTGTTCGAAACTGGCAGTTCTCTTTCTAAAGATTCATTCAAGTACATGTGATAATTTGAAATTAAATGCTGCCAGATTTTGCATTTGCAAAAGTAACTTTGGTAGTACAATACCAACAAATGGATCTTGTCAGCCTCGAATGGATAAACACAGCTGTTTTCTTTATTCATGAGAAAGATAGGAAACAAAAATTATAGAGTAGCCTATGGGCATAGGATTTAAATTATTATACTGACTCTTTTTAGAATCTGAATAAGTCAACTTTATTTTTATTGAGTTAAATAAAATACATTGCACTCTGTGGTATAAAAATCAAACTCTAGAGTCGGGTTGTCCTAGTGACTTCCTAGAATAGTCAATATTG
This sequence comes from Vicugna pacos, assembly GCF_048564905.1. NCBI lineage: Eukaryota > Metazoa > Chordata > Mammalia > Artiodactyla > Camelidae > Vicugna > Vicugna pacos. Next base: position 22,740,677 of record NC_133010.1, on the reverse strand, counting down.
ATAGATAGAAGTGCCTGAAGCTATTTAATTTATTTTAAATCTTTTATCAAGAGAAAAAACCATTCTCATTCTCTGTTTTCTTTTGTTTTTACTTCTACTCAAGTCATACAAAAAGAGAAGTGTCTTCAAAATATAATCTGTAAACCTAGTGGGAAAATCTCTCCTGATTAAGTAGCAGATAAATCTGTGTAATTAGAAATAGTCTCTGGAAAGGAGTAAGTCCAAAAGAGGAGTGAAGCTATAAGTAAACACATTCTTTTCAGTTCTATCTTCATACACTGCACTACTTTCTGATTTCAGCTTAGGAAGAAATTAGCTTATTCAGTAAGATATTAGAAAGTCGTACCCATTCATTTTTACATATACATTTCCTAATGTATTAATTTGATTCTTATTTATATAAGATGTGAACAGTCTTTCATTTATTCATTTGATCATTTATTTATTCTTCCATTTAGCCATTGCAGGTTTTCATTTTAACCTGCTTCTTCTGGGACTTGTCCTGTCACTCACTGCTCAAGTCCCAGGGCACACTGTGGCCAGTGAAATGTATACTGTGTCTTCATCGATATCAGTTAAATTGCAGAAGATGTCCCCATTAAGGCAAATTTTCTGAAACTAAATGAGGGCCTGAAACACAATGCAAATGAAAGGTGGGTCTTGATGGTCTTTAGGAGCGTAAGGAAATCTGGTTAATTGTTAAACTTCCAAAGTTATCGTAGAATAGACAGGCTGATAAATGCAAAAACATCAAACACTTAAAGATGAAAGGAACGTCTTTGTCGGGCCAAATACAAGGAAGAACATTAAGGCTGCTAACCTTCCATCATTTAATTCTGATCTTCAAATCTACTCCTCACCATATTTTTATGTATAACTGACAAAAAAAAAGTAAAAGATTGGTAATGCCCAGTGTTGGCAAGGGTGGGCGAAAGCAGGCACTTTAACACAGCATTGGATGAAAGACAAATTGGTACACTTTTAGGAAGGGTAACTTCACACAGTCTACCAAAATTTAAAATGCACTTATCATTTGATCCAGTAATTCTACTACTGGAAATATACCTTATAAGATATATTTACAAAAGTCTGCTTATTTATATGCATAGAAAGATGTTCATTAACAGCATTAATTGCAATGACAAAATTCTGGAAATAACCCAGAAATCTATCAGTAGGAGACTGATTGAATAAATTATGATGTACAATGAAATAATATGCACCTGTTAAAAAGAATGAGGTAAATTTGTATGTTTCGTGTGAAAGATCTCCAAGATATATTATTAAGTGGAAAAAAAGGCAAAATATAAACAATAGTTAGCATGATGTCATTTGTGTAAATACTTTTAAGTCTGTATACATATACATTGATATTTGCATAAAATTTTCTTGGAGGATAGGTAATTATTCTAATTATATTTGGTTAATATAGTCTAGGGGACTAGAAATTGGTGGAGAAGGAGGTTTCATTTTTTATTTTTCTGTGCTCTTTGAAGTTTTTTTTTTTAACCATGCCCATGTCTAATTTTTTTTTAAATCAACTTTCCCTTAGGTAACTGTTCAATACATCCATTCAAAGCATTTGTAAAATTCAAATTTATAAAATTGTAGTCTCATAATTTTAGAGTTGTGACCCCCTTTCATAAATAAGAAAATTGAGGGCCAGAAATTGAGAGTTCAGGTGACTTGGGCAAAGTGACTGAGCAAGCTGGTGATGGGGCCAGAAGTCAAGTTCTCTGGCCCCTGGTCAAGCGACAATCACTTTACTACTTTGATGTCGTGGTCTCTGGGAAATTGCTCCAAAGGCACCTGAAAATTCAATTAATTTAGATCTTATTGTTAGATAACCACTTCTTGAAAAATAATTATACTTCACATATATTGAACAGTGGCCCCATGGTAATTAAATGTTTTTTATTTAATAATTTTGAATTGGCCTAAATGGATGGAACAATCCCCTCCAAACTGAGGTCACTGCTGGTGGCCAGACACCCACCTGATTCCCTGGCACCTGGAAATACCTGCGACATGCGGTGTGGGGGTCCCCATCCTGCCTACCGAACACACGATGTGAACTGTAGGGCAGTGCAGTGTGTTACACCGAGGGGACTAGAAACGCTCTTTGGACCTCTTAATAAGTTCGGTTAGATCAAATCTTCAACTGATTTTAAAATTATTTTTATGGAGGTGTAACTTACATTTCGTAATGGGCTCAAATTGTTAAGTGCTTGGCTCGATTAATTTTCACACACACACACACACACACACACACCCTGTAGCCACCACTCAGCTCAAGTACCCAGCAGGCTCCCCTGTGCCTCCATCAATATTCCATAAAGGTAACTACTCTGGCCCCTAACACGGAAGGTTATTTTTCAGGTCTTCATTATTAAAAAAAAAAAAAAAAAAAGAGCTGATAATATGGGGGGATGGGCTGGATAAGGAAGAGGGGTCAAAAGTATTCTAATCTATTCCTTTTTTTAAAAAAAATCCTCTTATCTTTTCACTTATCTCCCTTGTTCATTGTGTTCTTTTAAAAGTTATTATATAAAAGAGTTTACATTTAATACATCTCTTCTAACAGGAGAATTGTTCTAGGCTTCTCTCTTTGTAGTTTACTTGTGCTTGAACTTTTGGCACGCTCCAGAGATCAGAGAAAACTACACGGAAGGGGGAAAAGCATGAGACAGGGACACTGGTTTTTGTTTTTTTTTTAAGTCCAGGTCCATTTTCCATACCTGCTGTACTTCTCACTCCTTTTACTTGGACTCAATGCCTACTTTTACATATTCATCAAAACATATGCATAGCATATAACATCTAAGAATACACATACTGAAACATGATTTTTATTATTTAACACTAAAGAATAAATGCCGTAAGACTGCAGAGTTAGAGTGTAAAGCCTTTAGGGAGAAAACAGACCTTGAAATGGGTTTTGCTTAAAGCTTGGGGGTAATTACTCTGGAGTCCCAGATATCAACTTAAAGGATGTTGAAAGCAAACCATATTCTAAAGGGACTGCCTGGTATGGGATACTAGTGGATAGGAAATAGCGAGGTTCCCCAGGGGTACAGCCCGGCCCAGAGTTCTGATGTTTGCAGCTGGCCATCAACTGACCTCATGTGACGCCACCTACCTGGAGCAGGTCTCTTCTGAGGGTGTGGGGACGTGGGGATGGAAGCTAAGATGTGCTAAAGGAAGCTAGGAAGTAACTTTCAGGAGGCTGGCGATGGCAGTGGAGAGACGGCCATGCCTCCTGCAGACAGTGACCCTGTCCCCAGACACTTAGGGTCTGGGACTTGAATAGGAAAGCTTGTGATACAATTGGATACAAACTTCTTGCAGTGTTGTAGTGAACGATAAAGATCAAATTCACCACACATCTGGTGTAAAATTACACCACTGATCTCCATACAGGTCCAGAAGGCTAATGCAAAAATGACAATTTTTATTTATTTAAAATCTATGATTTCTCCACTGCACTACACCCTTTAAACTACAGTTCACAAATATTTTTTGATACTGCTTAACGACAAATACAAACCTTCCGGGAGTGGTAAAAGAAAATCAGAATGCTTGTGATCAGAAATAGAACCTCAGGCTATTTTGTTCTAGAAATGAGAATTGGGTGAGAAGCAAACACTGAAATGCCTTTTCATATTGAGCCCCCAAGGGGCAGGGGAGCAGAGTTCCCCTCTTGCTTCCGCTCTCACAAAGGCGTGAGGTCTCCCCAGATCAAGGCTGAGCAGTCCAAGGCTCGAATTAATCACAGCAATTCTTGCGAAGATTTGAGTCTATTCAATTTCCTGTCGATTGGGATTTCTGAGCTTGAGACAAAACAAAGACTTCAACTCATCTCTCATGACTGGGATGGGCATTCAAGTGAAAAGTGAGAGGGGTGGGTATAGCTCAGTGGTAGAGCGCATGCTTGGCATGCATGAGGTCCCAGGTACAATCCTCAGTACTTCTGTTAAAAAAAAAAAAACCACACACACACACACACACACACACCAGAATCACTAATTCATTCCTTGGGAATTTACATTTTCTGGCTAAAGGGGGAAAAAAAAGGAAGAAAAATCCCTGCCTACCTCTACATCCAAAAGAGGGATGTAAAGTGATGGCTCCACCCAAACACCCCAGGAGAGCAAAGCTACTGAACAGTGTTAGTGGAAAAGTGACCCAAAGTATCGTGGAGGGAAAAGTGACCCAAAGTGTCGTGGAGGGAAAAGTGACCCAAAGTGTCGTGGAGGGAAAAGAAGCAGAGAGAGACACGAAGGGAAGCTGCAATTTCGTGTGTCTCTCAGGACTGTAAGCAAAAAAGTGAGTCAGTAAGCAACAGATGACCGCTTTCTGGACACTAAGGCTGGTATTATAATTTGGGGGCAGCGGGGCAAAGGAAGGACATTTTCACGCTGACATGGAGAAGTCTGATTTTGAAGTCAGTCTCTCTGCTCCTGTGCAGCACTGGGCTGTGTTTAAGCTGGGTTATGACTGGTTAGGGCACAGCGAGTGTCAGTTAAGCTGGATGCTTCTCTTGCCTTGTCCTCAGGCAATGGGAGAGAAGAGAACACGGAAGGGTCAGCCTCAAAATGGATTTCTAAGAGGAAAACAAGTCTCTGATCAACGTGATAAAGGTTGTAAATAAGAATCTATCCACAGATCTGTGAAAATAGAAAATTCAGACAAGGCGCCACATGTTAACTACCAAGATGGAGAGGAGGATTTATGAAGGCAACGCAAAAACACTAGGGTGGAAAAAGAACAGGGACAAAAGATTAAATATATAACTGGAAATAAGCTTATTTTTAAAACCTGAAGAAAAATTTCTACAGCAAATATTTGGATTCTATGAAAAAAAATTTAACATATATAAATTCATTGAAACAGAAAACTAAAGGTGAGCTAAGGCAACAGAAGGCTGAGATTGCAACCTGTGACGGTTAATGTTACATGTCAACTTGACTGGGCTACAAGATGCCCAGACATTTGGTTGAACATTGTATTATTCCAGGTGAGTCTGTGAGGTGTTTCTGGATGAGATTAACATTTGAACACTGATTCAAGTAAAGCATATTGAATAAAGCAGATTATCCTCTCTATTATATAAATTCATGAAAGGTAACTATTAGAAGACTTAAAAATAGAGAGTAAGTCTTCCAAGATACAGAAAGAAAAGTGCACACTTATATCAAAGGAAACAAATAATGAAGTAAAACAAAGGATGCATTAAAAATAGAAAATATATATGACAGAATTAACATTAAATATGTGACATACGGCTAAGTATAAATGTTTTAAATACATAGTAAGAGAAAAAGAATCACAGGTTAATAAAACGATTAAATACTATATACAAGACAGTTACCAGAAACACAGTTATTCAGAAATATTGAAAGTGGAAGGCCAATAAATCTTGAGAATGAAAACGGAGGAAGAGAGGAGACATCAAGATCAATGAAGGACAAACTCAGAAGCAACCACAAAAGTTGAAAAAAAGATAAAGAAGGAAATTTTCTGATGGTAAAAGGGTGAGGATATAACTAACATAAATCTTTATGAGCCAAATTTCATGTTATTAAAATACATAAAGCAATTGCAAAGGCAAAGAGAATGGGGGGAAAAAGGCAGTCTTACAAGGAGTCATTAACTCTTGGAATCCCATTTTCAATTCATCTTTGGAAAATAAATATGCAAGAATAGCCAGGAAACAGGAAAAATAAATGTGCAAAAAATACTAAAAAAAAAAAATAAAGAGAGAATTGAGGGAGACTAGTCCTATCAGATATTAACATCTATTATAAAACTTCAATCATTGACCAATGGAAGTAGATTAAAGAGCCCAGAAATAGAATCAAAATTATAGAAGTGTTTTAAGATGATCTGTGTAACAGATCTGTAAATCTGTGTAACAAGAGTGATTATTCAATAAATAGTGTTGATTCAACTGACTAACTAATTAGGGTAAAAAATGAGTTTCAATTTCTGCCTTATTCCAAAATAAATTCAAGACAGAATTTCCTGTAACATATAAAGCAATAAAAATGCTTGAGTAAAGGATGTGTGAAAATTGTAAAGCACATAATTTTGAAGTAGGACTTCTTTCTGAGCAGAGCCCAGCAGCACAGGCCAAAAATATAAAAGACACACATTTAATTTGATAAAAATGTAAGATTTCTGTTTGGCTAAAATACCACATAAGTATAGTTTCAAAAAATAAGCAACAAAATTAAGGAACTATTTGCCACACACACTACTGAAAAGGGCTAATGTCATCAACAGGTATAAAAACTATTACTTTTTAAAAGTTTGATAAAATTGGGTTTGTGGAATGTGTGAGTAACCACACTACCAACTCTTAAAAATGTTTTCTGTTTTGTTCTTTAATAGCTTTATGGACATATAGTTG